>NC_063333.1:922128-971679 GCF_021869965.1 Rhincodon typus
CTGCAGCTTATCTATGTCCCTCTGTAACCTGCAACATCCTTCCGCACAATCCACAACTCCACCGACTTTAGTGTCATCGTCAGCTTTTATAGATGCACCATAGAAAGCATTCTATCCGGGTGTGTAATGGCCTGGTATGGCAACTGCTCTGCCCAGGACTGTAAGAAACTACAGAAAGTTGTGTGCACAGCCCAGACCATAACACAAGGTAACCTCCCATCCATTTACACTTCTTGTTGCTGCAGAAAGCAGGCAGGAGGGACTAGTTTAGTTTGGAATTATGTTCAGCATGGACTGGTTGACCCAAAGAGTCTGTTTCCATGCTGTGTGACTGGATGGCTAGAACATCAAAGGCACCTCCCACCCTGCTAATGCTCTCTTCCATTAGGCACAAAATACAGAAACTTGAACACGCATCAACAGGTTCAAGATCAGCTTCTTCCTTGCTGTTATTAGACTGCTGAATGGACCTCTCGAATTTCAAACCCAATGTTGATCTTGCTTTATACACTTCCAGTGCAGCAGTAACCTTGCATGTCTCACTCTGTCTAAGCGCCCTATGATCTGTATGCCCTTGTTTGCTATGATCTACCTGTACTGGTCTCAAAACAAAACTTTTTACTGCATGTAGGTAAACTTGACTATTAGTAAATCAAATCAGCACACTTCTGCCAACAAAAAAAACTATTTGTTCGCCAAAAAGCTGTGCAATCTATCCCTTAGCCAATCAAATACCCAATTTACCACCACCTCCTTTATCATTAACTTCTATTATCCAAAGAGGACACTTTATCAAATGCCTTTCTCGAGAACTGTCGATGACTATAAAAAGTGAAGAAGCACACTTAAGAGGGACGTCAGAAGAGCAAAAAGAGGATGTGAGATGGATGTGGCAGATAAAGTTAAAGATAATCCCAAGAGGTTCTATAGTTATATGAAGAGTAAAAGAGTGGCTAGGGAGAGAATCGGTCCCCTTAAAAATCAGCATGGCCATCTGTGTGTGGAGCCACAGAAGATGGGGGAGATTTTTAATGAATATTTCTCCTCAGTGTTTACTGAGAAGACAATTATGGATGCTAAGGAAATAAAGGAGGATGATTTGGACTGTATACACATTACCAGAGAGGAGGTATTTGCAACCTTAAAGTGCATTAAGGTGGATAAATCCCCTGGGCCTGATTAGATCCATCCTTGAACATTGTGGGAGGCTAGAGAAGAAATTCCAGAGGCCCTTGCAGAGATTTTTGCTTCTTCTTTAGCCACTGGTAAAGTTCCAGAAGACTGGAGGGTAGCTAATGTTGTTCCGTTTTTTACGAAAGGTAGCAAAGATAAGCCAGGGAACTACAGGCCAGTGAGCTTGATATCAGTGGTAGGCAACTTATTGGAGAAGATACTGAGGGACAGGATCAACTAACATTTGGATAGTCAAGGTCTGATTACAGATAGCATGAATTTGTGCACGGGAAGTCATGTCTGACAAATCTTTTGGGGTTTTTCGAAGAGGTAACCAAGTGTAGAACAGTGGATGTTGTCTATGGACTTTAGTAAGGCCTTTGATAAGGTCCCACATAGCAGGCTAGTCATGAAGGTTAAGTTGCATGGGATCCAAGGACAGCTAGCTGATTGGATTCAAAACTGGCTGGATGGTAGGAAGCAGAGGGTGATGGTTGAAGGTTGTTTCTCGAACTGGAGGCCTGTGACTAGTGGTGTGCCACAGGGGTCGGTGCTGGGACCTTTGTTATTTGTAATTTACATAAATAATCTGAATGTGAATGTCCAAGGCATGATTAGTAAGTTTGCAGATGATACAAAATTAGGAGGCATCATTGATAGCGAGGAAGGTTATCAAAAATTACAGAGGAATCTTGATCAGTTGGGGAAGCGGGCTGAGGATTGGCAAATGCGATTCAATACAGATAAGTGTGAGGTGCTGCACTTTGGAAAGTCAAACCAAGGTAGGACTTATACAGTAAATGGTAAGGTCCTGAGGAAAAGAGGAACCTAGGAGTACAAGTACATAGTTCTTTGAAAGTGGCATCACAGGTAGACAGGGTGGTGAAGAAGGCATTTAGCATACTGGCCTTTATCGGTTGAGGCATTGAGTATAGGAGTTGGGACGTTATGTTACAGTTGTACAAGTCATTGGTGAGGCCACACTTGGAGATTTGTGTACAGTTTTGGTCACCCTGTTATAGGAAAGACATAGTTAAACCTGGAAGTGTGCAAAGAAGATTTATGAGGATATTGCCAGGACTAGTAGGCCTGAGTTACAGTGGAGAGGTTGGCCAGGATAGGACTTTATTCCTTGAAAGGTAAGAGATTGAGGGTGACCTTACTGAGGTGTATAAAATCATGACCGACTTAGATAGGATAAAGCATATTGTCTTTTACCTAGGGATGGGGAATTGAAAACTAGAGGCCATAATTTTAAGGTGAGAGGGGAAAGATTTAAGAAGGACCTGAGGGGCAACGTCTTCACGCAGAAAGTAGTGCTTATATGGAATAGGCTGCCAAAGAAAGTACTTGAGGCAGGTCCAACAGCAACATTTTAACAAAAAATTTGAATAGGTACATGGATGGGAAGGGTTTAGAGGGATATGGAGCAAATGCGGGCAACTGGAACTAGCTGAGTGGGCACCATGGTTAGCATGGACCAGTTTGGGCCGAAGGGCCTGTTTCCATGCTGTATTATGCTACTGTATACTTCACATACACAACACATACTGCATTACCAACATAAATCCTATTTCAGCAATTGTGATTCTTGGAGTCCTAGGTATTTGTAGCATAGAAGGAAGCCATTATGCCCATTGTGTCCCTGTCAGTCATCAAAGATCTGATTTACACCAAACTCATTTTTAGATCCCTGGAAGCTTTGGCAAAACAAATGAATATCTAAATACTGCTTCAATGTTAGGAGAATTTCTGACCCAACCACCCTTTCAGGCAGTAAGTTCCAGATTCCCACCATCCTCTGGGTGAAAAAAAAACTTGCTCCTCAACTCTCCGCCTTCTACCTCATACCTTAAATCTATGTCCTCTGGTTATTGATCTCTCTACAAATGGGCAAACTGCCTTCCTGTCCTGCCTATTTCTGCTCCTAATAATCTTACACACCACTATCAAGTCCCCAATCAATTTTGCCTGCTCCAAGGAAGACTACCCCAGCCTATCCACAGCATTTACGGGAGGTGATGACCTAGTGGTATTCTGCCATGGTAGATGGTGGTATTTGAATTCAATAAAAATCTGGTCTGATGACCATGAATGGATTGTCAGAAAAACCTATCTAGTTCTTTAATGTCCTAGCCAGCGACTCCCATATCCCATGACTGAATTAAAACAACTTCTCCCTTCTGTCCATATAGCCTCTTTTGATGAAGAAGGGTCTAGGCCCAAAATGTCAGCTTTCCTGCTCCTCTGATGCTGCTTGGCCTGCTGTGTTCATCCAGCTCTATACCTTGTTATCGTAGCCTGTTTTGATGATCCTTCCAAGATAGATCATCCCTCCTCACTGCGAGACTTGATTCTTTGATCAATATTGTGACACCGCTTTCCTCTTCTATTCCCTTTCTGTCTCATCTGAATGCCCTATAACCAGGAATGTTGAGCTAGCAATTATGCCCATCTTTCTGCCAAGTCTCAGTTATAACCATGATATCATACATATCACATGCCTATTTGTGCCGTCAGCTCATCTGTCTTACTCCAGCTTCTTGCATTAAAATGTATTCCAAATAACCTTGCTAAACTCCCTTTTTTTTCTTTCCTAGCCTGCATTTCATCTCCCTTTGAGGCTCACTTAATTGCTTTTTAACTTCTAATTCCATCTCAGCCTCTCTCCCATCTGAAATACTGGTCAGAATCCCATCCCTCTGAAAATCTTGTTTAAATTTCCCCAGCAACATTCACAAATCTCTCTGCAAGGATGTTGATCTCCTTTCAGGTCAGAATCAATGTATCCAACTCTTATTTTAATCACATTAACTTCTATCTTTTAGTTGTTAGCCATTTCTCTAACCTAAAACAATACACTTACGGTTTCCTTTGGGTTTTGTAATGATTTCCAAAATCTTCTATTTTCTGTTAATGCTCTCAGCCCCCTAACCCCATATCTAAATCAATGACAAACATAGGCAGCAATATTTTGGTAAGTGTTACTAATTCAGGTCTGTGTGTTTGTGTTTATGATTAATACCGACTTATGTATGCAGGTTGCAGCAGCAGTGATTGTGACATGGCACACCGTTCTCAGTCTTCGACCTTGGGTGATGTAGATAATGATCCCAATAATGTCCCACCTCACTACAAGGAGTATTACCGCATTGCCATTGATATACTCGCTGAGGAGGGAATTGATGCTTACTACCGCTTCCTGGCAGAAGAGAAAGAGGTGGATTTTCTCAGCAGCACTGAGATTGAGCACATTAATAAGCACCTGAAGAAACCTGTGGTATTTTTCGATGAGCTTCAGTTTGTTGTAGGTGACTGTGATGAATCAGACTCATCGGGGACCTATTGGCCAGTTCACACTGACATTGCTGCGCCTGCACTAGATCTAGGCTGGCCGAATATTCACATGTGCAGGGGACCCTCTGATGTTACTATCTTTGTGCATCCACCAGCGCCTGACACACTCAGCATCAAGGAGGAAGTCAGGAGACTCATCAGGTCAGCTACCCAGGTAAGGAGATTCATGATCTGAACAACTAGCTGTCCCTTATATCATTTTGTATCCATTTTGTCATTTTTCCTTTAGTCTAATTGGCTATGATTTTGCAAATAAGTCTATCATATAATTTAGTAAATCCTTTTTCAAGTTCCTTATATAAATGAACTGGACTACTCTCATGAACCCTCTGTATAACTTCATCACAGCATTTATGTTAGTCAGCATTATGCCCAGACCTCAGGTGAAATTCCCCAATTCATTACAGCTCCAGACTAGATATCCCAAATAGTTAAGCCACTGGGTGAGGACAGATGAACTGGCTCCCTTTCTTCATTCATACAATCCCTTGGTTGGTTGCAACAAGGTTAATTTAAAAATGGATCTCTACTGTTGGCAAAGCATTGACACAGGGATTGATAAAAAGAGAGAAAATAAGTGTACAGGAGTAAGCTTATGGGGAACATGCAAACTCATTGTAAAACCTTCTATCGATATGCAAAGAGAAAAGATTAGTTAAGACAAAACTAGGAATGTGGTATGAGTACAGTAAGAAGCAGGGCAAGTTCTGCTGAAGAGTCACTGGCCTCGAAATGTTAAGTTTTTTTCTCCCACAGATGCAGATGACACAAAGCTGAATAGAAGTCATGGCTTATCTGATGATCCTCAACTCCATTTCCCTGCCTTGCCTTATCCCCATAACCCTTGATTCCATAACTAATTTAAAAATCTGTATCTCAGCCTTGAATATAATTAATTACCTTGCCTCGACAACCCTCTGTGATAAAGAATTCCGCAGATTCATTACCCTCTAAGAGAAGAAATTCCTCCTCATCTCTATCTTAAATGTGGGACCACTTATTCTGAGATTATACCCTTTGGTCCTGGACTCTCCCATAACCTTTCTACATCTACTTTGTCAAGTCCACAAGAATCTTGTATGTTTCAGTAACATTCCTCATTCTTCTAAGGTAGACAAACAGGAGGCTGGAAGAACACAGCAAGCCAGGCAGCATCTGGAGGAAAGGAGAAGTCAATGTTTTGGGTATTACCCTTCTTCAGGACTGGATGTGAAGATGGGGGTTGGTGGAGGGTATCGGAATAGTGGTGATAGCAGTAGTAGTAGGAGGAGGTACAACCTGGTTGGTCCACTATTCCCCTACCCTCCCCACACCTGAACCTCCCCCAAAACCCCACATCCAGTTCTGAATAAGGGTAATACGCAAAACGTTGACTTCTCCTTTCCTGCAGATGCTGCCTGGCTTGCTGTGTTCTTCCAGCCTCTCATTTGTCTACCCTGGATTCCAGCATCTGCAGTTTTTTTTTGTCTCACGCCTTATTCTTCTATTCTTTTTAAATGAGTACAGGCCGTACTCAGTCATAGAGTATCAGAGTTATACTCTATGTACTCAAACTCTCTTCATAAGGAAACCCCTCTACATCAGGGATCAACTTAGTGAAAAGTCTGTGGACTGTCTCCAATGCCAGTATATTTTTCCTTAGATAACGTTCCTGAAATGATTCACAGTATTCAGCTATGGTGTGATTAGTGCCTTGTATACTTTTATGCCCCATTCCCTTTGAAATAAAGGCCAATATTCCACTTTCTTTCCCTATTACCCGCTGAACTTTGATGTTAGCTTTTTGTAATTCATACACTAGATACTCCAAATTCCTCTGTATTGTAACTCCCTGCACTCCTTCTCTATGTACATAATAATCAGCTCCTCGATTCTTCCTGCCAAAACATCACATTTTCCCACAATTATTTTCCATCTGCCAAATATTTGCCCACTCAGCCTGTCTATATCGCTCGATTAATTCTTTGTGTCACCCTCACCATTTGCCTTCACACCAATTTTTGTTGTAGAGTCATACAGCACGGAAAAAGACTCTTCAGTCCAACTCGGCCATGCTGACTGACATCCCAATCTAACCCAGTCCCATTTGCCAGCATTTGGTCCATTCCTCTAAACCCTTCCTATTCATGTACCCATCCAGATACCTTTCAAATGTTGTAACGGTACCTGCCTCTACCACTTCCTCTAGCAGCTCGTTCCATACATGTACGACCCTCTGCATGAAAATGTTACCTGTCAGGTCATTTTTAAATCTTTCCCCCTCTTACTTTAAAAATATGCTCTCTTTTTCCTAGGGTGAGAAAACTAGACTTTGGGTATTCACCCTATCCACGCCCTTCATGATTGTATAAACCTCTAAAAGGTCACCCCTCAGCCTCAATGCTCTAGGGAAAAAGCCCCAACCTATTCAGCTTCTCCCTATAGCTCAAACTCTTTTCTGCACCCTCTCAAGTTTAACAACATTTTTCCAATAGAAGGTCGACCAGAATTGTATCCAGTATTCCAAAAGTAGTCTTGCCAATATCCTGTACAGCCACAACATGACATTGCACCTCCTATAGTCAATGTACTATCATCCGCAAACTAGGCAATAGTTCATTCACTTTGGTCATCCATGTCATTAACATGTATTGTAAGTAATTGTGGCCACAGCACTAATTCCTGTGGCGCTCCATTAGTTACAGGTTGCCATCCTGAAAATGTCCTTTTATTCCTGACTTTCTGTCTTCTATTAGTTACCTACCCTCTCTCCGTGCTAATATTGTACGTCCAACACCATAGGCTGTAATTAAGTAGCTTTATGTATCAAATGCCTTTTGGAAATGCAAAAATGTAAGACCTACCCATTCTTCTTTATTTATCCTGCTTGTTACCTCCTTGAAGAACTGTAGTAAATTTGTTACATATGATTTAGATTATGTATTTCTAAATGCACTGCTTATGACATCCTTTCATAGTAGATTCTAACAACTGAGGCTTAACCTGTTTTGTTTTTGTCCCCCTCCCTTTTTAAATAAAGGTGTTACACTGGACGTTTTCCAATCCTCTGGAATCTTCCGGATTCTAAGGATTCCTGGAAGATTACTACCAGTGCATCCATTATCTCTGCAGCCACACTCCCTTTAAAATCCTAAGAAAAAATCTATCAGGCCCTATTAATCAGGGAACCCATTGATCTTTAGACCCATTTGTTTCTCAATTGCTTTTTCTCTAATGATAGTTATTGTGTTTATTTCCTATACCACTTTAGCCACTTGTTTATTAGCATTTAAAAACATTAAATAGTATCCTCTACAGCGAAGACTCCTCTGCATTTTCTTGTTCCCCAGTATCATTTTCCCAGCCTCATTCTCCAAGGGGATTATGTTTACTTTGGCTTCTCTCTTCCTTTTGTTATGTATGTAAAGAAGCTTTTGCTGTCTGTTTTTATGTTACTTGCTAGTTTGACCTCAGTTTATTTTCTCCCTCTTTATTATTTTTGGTCATCATTTGTTGGCTGTCAAATTTTTTCCAATCCTTCGGCTTAACATTAATCTTTGCCACATTGTACGTTCTTTTTCTTACAGTTTAAATCTATCCCTGGCTTCCCTGGTTAACCATGATCAGATTATCCCTTTCTTAGAAACCTCCTTGCTCATTAGGATATATCTTTAACAATTAGCTTAGGCGAATGAGTGGCTGCTAACAGGAACTAATGGTGGCTAACAATGGGTGGTCTGTAATAGCAGACCATATGATAACAAGGTCTGGTGTGTAGGGGTAAGGACATGGGAAAAGGTGCCTCAAACTCTAAAATTGTTGAACTCAATATTGAGTCCAGAAGGCTGTCAAGATCCCAAGTGGAAAATGAGGTGCTATTCTTCCAGCTCGTACTGATGCCAACTTCAATAAGGAGATCGCCGAAATGTCCACCTTCTTTCTCGATCAACACCGTCGTTGATACAGCCACCGGCCAGGTCCAACCCATCTCCCACATATCAGCCCTCACCTTTCACTTCCCTCCCATAACTGCGATAGGATCCCCTCTTTCGTCACCTACCATACCACCGGCATCCACATCCAGAGGATCATTAGCCACCATTTCTGCCACCTCCAGCAGGATGCTAGCACCAGGCATTATTGCCCTTTAGGGAAGCAAACTGCCATCCTTACCTGGTCTGGCCTACATGTGACTGCAGACCCACAGCAATGTGGTTGGCTCATAATTGCCCTCTGAGCGATTAGAGATGGACAATAAATGCTGGCCTAGCCAGCGATGACCTCATCCCATGAACAAATAAAGGATATAAAACCCACATTCCTCTCTCCTCCCTTGTCAGCCTTTTAGGAAGGACCATTCCCTCTGGAACACCCTGGTCCATTCCACATTGGTGATCATCACTCCTAGGAACTTGATGCTCTCGACAACCTCCACCTCAACTCCATTGATGAAGTGGGGGGCATGTCCTCCTCCTTGCTTTCTGAAGTCGATCAGCTTTTTAGCTTTGCTGACATTGAGGGAGAGATTGTTATCATTACACAATGCCATCGAGCACTCTCTTTCCTGTATTCTGTCTTGTCATTCTTTGATATCTGGCCTCCCACGGTGGTGTCATCAGCGAACTTTCAAAAGGACAGACAGGACAGCGTGGCGCAGTAGCTTTATTAGTATGATTTGGAGCAAGTACAAAATCAAGAAATGATCTTGGATCAAGTGGTATGGAATCCATATGGGCGAAAGTAAGAAATAACAAGGGGAGTAATCTATAGGACCCCTAACATGTCTGTTCCGTAACAGAGAGAAACACACGCAATGTACCTCAACAATTACCGCCCGGTGGCTCTGACCTCTGTAATTATGAAGTGATTCGAAAGGTTAGACACAGCTGATATCAGTTCTAGCCTCCGTAGCCCTACATTCATCACTGGGACATCTGGATAATAAGGATGCTTATGTCAGGCTCCTACTTATTGGCCCCAGGTCCGCCTTCAACACTATAATTCCAACAAAACTATCTCAAAACTCTGAGACCATGGCCTTGGCTCTGCCTTCTTCAACTGGATCCTTGACTTCCTAAGCCACAGACCGCAATCCGTAAAGATAGGCTACAGCACCTGCTTCATGACAATCCTGAACACCAACACCCTGCAAAGAAGCATACTCAGCCCCTACTGTTCTCTCATAACTGTGGGGCCAAATTACAGCCTGACATAGGTATCCTTATTACCCAGATGTTCCAGGGATGAGTGTAGGACTATGGTGATGGCACTTGCCATGGACCTTTTGCGCCAGTAGGAAAATTGCAAGGGTTTGAGGCAGGCTGGCAGACTAGAGTTGATATGAGCCATGAGTAACCTTCGAATCACTTCATAATTATAGAGGTCAGAGCCACCGGGTGGTAGTTGTTGAGGCATGTTGCGTCCGTTTACCTCTGTTACAGAAGGGGTCCAAGATTCTACTCTCACCAGTGTCGTCTTCCCCTTGTTATTTCTTTCTTTCGCCCATGTGGATTCTGTACCACCTGATCCAAGATCACTTCTTGATTTTGTAGTTGCTCCAATTCATATAAAGCTACTGAACCACACTTTCCTATATGTCCTTTTGAAAACTTTCATACCTTCTGAATATTTAGTTCCCAACTTTGATCTCCTTGTAACCATATCTCTATAAAGGCGATAAGATTATATCCATTAACTTCTATTTGTACCACAAATTTGCAAAGATGCTTTATTCAAGGCCGAGATAGCTTGGTTTTTTGACCAGTAAGGGAAAGAAACATTATTGGACAAGAGCAGGAGTGTGGCATTGAGGATTATCGGATCAGCTATGATTTCATGAAGTAGCAGAGAAGACTTGATGGGCCAAATGGACTACTTCTCCAGACTTTTATGAAGTGAATTCTCTGCTAATTACCCTTAAATTTTTCCACATCCTGCTGTTCAACTGACTGCCAGGATGTTGCTGTGGTTAATCCTATCTCCTTAATCAGATTCATAGAACTGTACAGCACAGAAACAGATCCTTCAGTCCAATTCATCCATGCCAACCAGATATCCGAAATTAATCTGGTCCCATTTGCCAGCATTTGGCCCATATCCCTCTAAACCCTTCCTATTCATATAGCCATTCAAATGCTTTTTAAATGTTCTAATTGTACCCACCTCTTCCACTTCCTCTGGCAGCTCATTCCTTACATGCACACCTTCTGTGTGGAAAAAGTTGCCTGTTAGGTCCCTTTTAAATCTTTCCTCCCTCACCTTAAACCTATGCCCTCTAGTTCTGGACTCCCCCACCCTGGGAAGAGACCTTGGCTACTCACCCTATCCATGCCCCTCATGATTTTATAAACCTCTATAAGGTTACTCTTCATCTTCCGACGCTCCAGGGAATATAACCCAGCCTATTCAGCCTCCCCCTATAGCTCAAAACCTCCAACTCTGGCAACATCCTCACAAATCTTTTCTGAACCCTTTCAAGTTTCTCCCCGTGGCATGGGGAGGCAATAGCCTAAGGGTATTGTCACTGGATTGTTAACCCAGAGACACAGATAATGCTTTCGGGACCCGGGTTCGAATCGTACCACGGCAGACGGTGGAATTTGAATTCAATAAATATCTGGAATTAAGAGTCTAATGGTGACTATGTATCCAGTGTTGATTGTCAGGAAAAAAACCCATCTGGCTCACTAATGTCCTTTAGGGAAGGAAACTTCCCTCCTTACCCGGTCTGAACTAAATGTGACTCCAGACCCACGGCAAAATGGTTGACTCTTAACTGCCCTCAGTTAGGGATGGGGAATAAATGCTGCCTGGCCAGCGATGCCCTCATCCCATGAATTAATAAAAGAAAAACGCTTTCACAAGATCCTTTCTGTAGAGTTGAACAGTGATATAGCATTTGCAAGCATTTCCATTTCACTGTCCCGATAGCAAATACCTCTAAATCATGGAACAGTTTTACACTGACTCTGTACGGTTAATTTCTTATTCATTCTGTTATACAATTTAACCCTTCACCATCCGGCACTGTGGTTTTGCCAACATGCTGCTGTGGAATGTTGAATTGATCTTATGTTTTGGGTTTGTGTTCGTCCCTCTGCAGGTTATTGCGATTGTAATGGATATTTTTACTGACATTGACCTGTTTGCTGAGGTATTGGAGGCTGCAAATCGTGGGGTTCCAGTGTACCTTCTATTGGATGAACTGTTGTCTCATCACTTTCTGGACATGGTCAAGAAATGTCAAGTGAATCTGAGCCACATACATGTAAGAACCTTTTCACCTCCATAATCCCAAGAGGTCCTATAGCTATATTAAGAGTGAAAGGGTGGCTAGGAAGAGAATAGGTCCCCTTAAAGCTCAGCATGGCCATCTATGTGTGAAGCCACAGGAGATGGGGGAGATTTTTAATGAATATTTCTCCTAAGTGTTTACTGAGGAGAGAATCATGGATGCTAGGGAAATAACGGAAACAAGTGAGGATGTTTTGGACCATGTACGTATTACCAGAGAGGAGGTGTTTGCAGCCTTAAAGCACATTAAAGCCCTGGGCCTGATCAGGTCCATCCTCAAACATTATGGGAGATTGGGGAAGAAATTCCAGAGGCCCTAGCAGAGATTTTTGCTTTATCTTTAGTCGCTGGTGAAGTTCCAGAAGATTGGAGGGTGGCTAACGTTGTTCCATTGTTTCTGAAAGGTAGCAAAGACAAGCCAGGGAACTACAGGCCAGTGAGCCTGACATTATTGGTTGGCAAGTGTTTGGAGAAGATACTGAGGGACAGGATCAACCAACGTTTGGATAGTCAGGGTCTGATCAGGGTTGTTATCATAGATTTGTCTGCAGGAAGTCATGTCTGACAAATCTGAGTTTTTCAAAGAGGTTACCAAGAGGATAGATGAGGGTAGGGCAGTGGATGTTGTCGACATGGACTTTAGGCAGTCCAGTTATGAAAGTTGGGTCACGTGGGATCCAGGGAGAGCTAGCTAATTGGATTCAAAATTGGTTCGATGATAGAAGGCAGAGGGTGATGGTTTGAGGTTGTTTTTCGGATTGGAGGCCAGTAACTAGTGGTGTGCCACAGGGGTTGGTGCTGGGATCTTTGTTATTTGTAATTTACATAAATGATCTAGATGTGAATGTACAAGGTACGATTAGTAAGTTTGCAGATGATGCAAAATTATCATTGAAAGCGAAGAAGGTTATTAAAGATTAAAGAGGGATCTTGATCATATGGTGAAAGGGGCTGAGGATTGACAAATGCAATTCAATACAGATAAGTGTGAGGTGTTGCACTTTGGAAAGTCAATCCATGGTAAGACTTATACAGTAAATGGTAAGGTCCTGAGGAGTGTTGTGGAACAGAGGGACCTAGGAGTACAAGTACATAGTTCCCTGAAAGCAGCGTCACAGGTGGTCAGGGTTTTGAAGAAGGCATTTAGCATGCTGGCCTTCATTGGTTGAGGCATTGAGTATGGGAGGTGGGACACTATATTACAGTTGTATAAGTTGTTGGTGAGGCTGCACTTGGAGTCTTATATACAGTTTTGGTCACCCTGTTATAGGAAAGACATAGTTAAACTGGAGAGTGCACAAAGAAGGTTTATGAGGATGTTGCTAGGACTAGTAGCCTGAGGTATAGGGACAAGTTGGTCAGAATAGGACTTTATTCCTTGGAACATAAGAGAGAGGGGTGACCTTATTGAGGTGTATAAAGTCATGAGGGGCATGGATAGGATGAATGCATATAGTCTTTTTCCCAGGTATGGTGAATTGAAAACTAGACGGCATAGGTTTAAGGTGAGAGGGGAAAGATTTAAGAAGAACCTGAGGGGCAATGTCTTCACACAGAGAGTGGTGCATATATGGAATGGGCTGCCAGAGAAAGTGATTGAGGCAGGTACAATAACAACATTTAAAAAACATTTGGATAAGTACATGGATCAGAAGGGTTTAGAGGGATATGGACCAAATGTGGGCAATTGGAACTAGCTCAGTGGGCAGCATGGACCAGTTTGGTTCGAAGGGCTTGTTTCCATGCTGTATTAATCTATGACTCTATCGGGTTGACCATGAAGGTCAGGAGGAGCTGTTTAAGTTTGAGCAATTGGATGATCACTAGTTTAGATATTGACACTTCATCCTTTGAATCAAACCTCAAGTAAATCTGTTATTGACATTTAAGTCCCCTAATTGCTAGCTGAATGTGAGGCTTTGTGTGAAGTCTTTCTGTTCCTGCAATGTCAGCGAATATTCTCGTGAAAACCCATACATCCTCTGCATTTGATGAATTTGCTAGGTCAATTATTGACACTTAACTCTTGAGCCGGCTGGCTGTGAAATCAGTTCTGTTTGTTCATCAGGTTTGGAGTCCAGGCTGAACTGCAGTGCAGGACTATCAGAGTGCTAGGTTGGAAGCGCTCGTCTCTGGATATTGAAAATTCCATTACACTGTTTTTGAAATGGCAGAGAGTGGACCCGATTTTTTTTTTTTTTTTTTTTTTTTTTTGGTATACCATCACTCCCTTGAACAAAACCATCAATATCAGATTAACAGGAATTGGCGATATTATTACTCTGTGCCTTCCTTAGGCACATTCCACTGTAGGACCACGTATAATTTGGCAAAAAAATGGGGGTATGTAAGAAGGATACTAAAATTGTCATCATAAGGGGATGGTGACTTTATTGGGGTTGTATGATAGGCCCCCAAAAAGTCAACGGAAATTAGAGGAACAATTATGCAGGCAAACTGGGGAGACTTGCAACAATATGGTTGTCATAGGACGGAATTTTCACTTTCTTAACATAAACTGGGACTGCCATTGTGCTAAGGACTTGGATGGGATGGAATTTGTTAAATGTGTTCAGGAAAGTTTCCTTAAGCAGTATATAAAGGGTCATACTCAGGAAGGGGCAAAACTCGACCTACTCTTGGGAAATAGAGCAGGACAGGTGACTGAGGTGACAGTGGGGGAGCACTTTGGGACCATGACCGTTGTTCTATTAATTTTAAAATAGTTATGGAGAAGGACAAAATTGGTCCACAGGTTCGAGTTCTAAATTGGGGCAAGGCAAATTTTGATGGAATTAGACAGGAGCTTGCAGGGGTTGATTGGAGCAGTTTGTTTGCAGGCAAAGAGACCTCTGGCAAATGGGAGGCCTTTAAAAATGTGGTAGCTAGAGTTCAAGGTCTGTGTGTCCCTGTGAGGGTGAAGGGCAAGGTTGGCAGGAATAGGGAACCCCAGATGAGAAGAGCTATTGAGGCGTTGACCAGAAAAGAGGAGGCATCTTGGCTCAGGAATAGGCAGCTGGGATCAAAGGAATCCCTGAAGGTATATAGAGGATACAGGAGTTTACTGAAGAAGGAAATCAGGAGGACGAAATGGGGGCACGAGATAGCTTTGGCTGAGAAGATTAGAGATTCTTTAAATATATTAATGAAAAAAGAATAACTAGAGAGAGAATAGGACCTCTCAAAGACCAATGTGGACATGTATGTGTGGAACCGCAAGAGATGGGTAAGGTCCTCCATGAATAATTCTCCTCTGTATTTACTGTGGAAAAAGACATGAAGATTTGGGAATCTGGGGAAGTTAGTGGCGATATCTTAGGAACAGCCCATATCATAAGGGAGGTGTTGCAACTATTAGACTGTATGAAGGTGGATAAATCTCCTGGTCCTGATCAGATATATCCAAGAACTCTGCAGAAGAAATATATAAATGATCTGGAGGAAGGTACAGATGGTCTGATTAGCAAGTTTGCAGATGACACTAAGATTGGTGGAGTAGCAGATAGTGAAGGGGACTGATGGAGAATGCAGCAGAATATAGAACATAGAACATTACAGCGCAGTACAGGCCCTTCGGCCCTCGATGTTGCACCGACCTGTGAAACCAATCTGAAGCCCATCTAACCTAAACTATTCCATTATCATCCATATGTTTATCCAATGACCATTTAAATGCCCTTAAAGTTGGCGAGTCTACTACTTTTGCAGGCAGGGCATTCCACGCCCTTACTACTCTCTGAGTAAAGAACCTACCTCTGACATCTGTCCTATATCTATCACCCCTCAATTTAAAGCTATGTCCCCTCATGCTAGCCATCACCATCCGAGGAAAAAGGCTCCCACTGTCCATCCTATCTAATCCTCTGATCACCTTGTATGTCTCTATTAAGTCACCTCTTAACCTTCTCTCTAACGAAAACAGCCTCAAGTCCCTCAGCCTTTCCTCGTAAGACCTTCCCTCCATACCAGGCAACATCCTGGTAAATCTCCTCTGCACCCTTTCCCATGCTTCCACATCCTTCCTATAATGCAGTGACCAGAACTGTACGCAATACTCCAAGTGCGGCCGCACCAGAGTTTTGTACAGCTTCAACATGACTTCATGGCTCCGAAACTCAATCCCTCTACCAATAAAACCTAACACACCGTACGCCTTCTTAACAACCCTATCAACCTGGGTGGCAACTTTCAGTGATCTATGCACATGGACACCAAGTTCTCTCTGCTCATCCACACTACCAAGAATCTTACCATTAGCCCAGTACTCTGTATTCCTGTTATTCCTTCCAAAGTGAATCACCTCACACTTTTCCGCATTAAACTCCATTTGCCACCTCTCAGCCCAGCTCTGCAGCTTATCTATGTCCCTCTGTAACCTGCAACATCCTTCCACACTATCCACAACACCACCGACTTTGGTGTCATCCGCAAATTTACTAACCCATCCTTCTACGCCCTCATCCAGGTCATTTATAAAAATGATAAACAGCAGTGGCCCCAAAACAGATCCTTGAGGTACACCACTAGTAACTGAACTCCAGGATGAACATTTCCCATCAACCACCACCCTCTATCTTCTTACAGCTAGCCAATTTCTGATCCAAACCGCTAAATCACCCTCAATCCCATGCCTCCGTATTTTCTGCAATATAGATAGATTGGAGAGTTGGGCAGAGAAATGGCAGATGGAGTTCAATACAGGCAAATGCGAGGTGATGCATTTTGGAAGATCCAATTCAAGAGCGAACTGTACGGTAAATGGAAAAGGCCTGGGGAAAATTGATGCACAGAGAGATCTGGGTGTTCAGGTCCATTGTACCCTGAAGGTGGCAACGCAGGTGGATAGAGTGGTCAAGAAGGCATACGGCATGCTTTCATTCATTTGGATGGGGTATTGAGTACAAGAGTTGGCAGGTCATGTTACAGTTGTATAGGACTTTGGTTCGACCACATTTGGAATACAGTTCTGGTCGCCACATTACCAAAAGGGTGTGGATACTTTGGAGAGGGTGCAGAGGAGGTTCACCAGGATGTTGCGTGGTATGGAGGGCGCTAGCTATGAAGAGAGGTTGAGTAGATTAGGATTATTTACATTAGAAAGACGGAGGTTGAGAGGGACCTGATTGAGGTCTACAAAATCATGAGAGGTATAGACAGGGTGGATAGCAAGAAGCTTTTTCCCAGAGTGGGGGACTCAATTACTAGGGGTCACAATTTCAAGGTGAGAGGGGAAAAGTTTAAGGGAGATATGCTTGGAAAGTTCTTTACGCAGAGGGTGGTGGGTGCCTGGAACGCGTTGCCAGCGGAGGTGGCAGAGACGGGCATGATAGCGTCATTTAAGATGTATCTAGACAGATACATGAATGGGCAGGGAGCAAAGGGATACAGATCCTTGGAAAATAGGCAACAGGTTTAGATAGAGGATCTGGATCGGCACAGGCTTGGAGGGCCGAAGGGCCTGTTCCTGTGCTGTAATTTTCTTTGTTCTTTGAAATTGCTGGGGCCCTGGCTGATATATTTGCATCATCGTTAGCCATGAATGCGGTCCTGGAAGACTGGACAGTAGCAAATGTTGTGCCCTTATTCAAAAAGGGCTGCAAAGAAAAATTTGGGAATTATCGACCAGTAAGCCTAACACCTGTGGAGGGTAAGTTAGTTGAGAAGAATTTGAGGGATAAGGTATACGTGCATTTGGAAAGAACGGATTTAATTAGGAATAGACAGGATGGCTTGGTGCATGGGAGATCATGCTTCTCAAATTTGTTCGAGTTCTTTGATGAAGTGATCAGGAAGGTTAATGAGGGCAATGCATGGACGTAGTCTATGTGGATTTCAGTAAGGTCTTTAATAAGGTTCCAGGTGATAGGCTGCTCTGGAAGGTTAGTTCACATGGAGTCCAGGGAGAGTTGGCGAATTGGACACACAATTGGCTTGATGGTAGGAAGCAGAGAGTAATAGTAGAAGGATGCTTTTCAGATTGGAGGCCTGTGACTAGTGATGTGCCTCAGGGGTCGGTGCTGGCCCATTGCTGTTTGTTATCTATATTAATGATTTGGATGAGAATGTAAAGGGGATGATTAGTAAGTTTGCAGATGACCCTAAAATAGGCGGTATCGTGGACAGTGAGGAAGGTTATCAGAAATTGCAGTAGGATCTTGACCAGTTGGGGAAGTGGGCTGAGAAATGGCAAATGGAGTTTAATATGGAGTAAATGTGAGGTGTTGCATTTTGGAAAGTCAAATCAAGGTAGGAGTTTCATGGACCTTAGGGAGTGTAGTGGAACAGAGCGACCTTGGAGTTGGTGTGCACGGTTCTCCGAACGTGGAGTCACGGGTAGACAGGGCAATCAAGAAGGCTTTTGGGACACTAGCCTCCATCAGTCAGGGCATCGAGTAAAGAAGTTGGGAAATTATGTTGCAGTTGTACAGGATGTTAGTGAGGCTGCACTTGGAGTATTGTGTTCAGTTTTGGTCACCTTGCTATAGGATGCATGTTATTAAATTGGACAGGGTGCAGAAGAAATTTCCAAGGATGTTGCCAAGACTCAAGGGACTCAGTTATAGGGAGAGGTTGGACAAGCTAGGACTTCTTCTTTAGAGCATAGGAGACTGAATGGGGATCTTATAGAAGTGTATAAGATCATGAGAAGCATGGATAAGGTCAATGCACTCAGTCTTTTTCCCAGGGTTGGGGAATTGAGGACTAAAGGGCATCAGTCTAAGGTAAGAGGGGAAAGAAAACATGGGAACCTGAGGGGCAACCTTTTTTACACAGAGGGTGGGACACATTTGGAATGAGCTGCCAGCTGATGTTGAGGCAGGTACATTAGCAACAATTAAAAGTCATTTGAACAAATACATGGATAGGAAAGGTTTAGAAAGATATGGGTCAAGTGCAGGGAAATAGGGTTAACATGGATGAACATTTTGGTTGGTTTGGACCAGTTTGGCTGAAGGGCCTGTCTCCATGTTGTAGGACTCTATGTCGTGAACTGCAGTAGTTCAAGAAGGCAACTTATCACCACTTTCTCAAGGGCAGTTTGGGATGGGCGATAAATGTTGCCCAATCAGTGATGTCCATGTCCCACAATTGAATAAATAAAAAAAAACTACATATTCATTGGACAAATCAGATGGTTGAGGGTGACATGGAAGACCAATCTGTAGAGTGCAAATTGAATTGAATCTAGAAGCAGTACTTTGCATGACCTACCCGGGAACAAGCTGTTTTAGGTATAATAATGTGTAATGAAATAGAGTTAATAACAGACCTCATCGTTAAGGATCCTGTAGGGGATAGAGGTCACAAGATTGGAAAAGTTTCAAATTCAGTAGGAGGGAGAGCACCTTGGAACCAGGAACAGGTAGCTGAAAAGCCAATAAAAAGGGAGAAAATTGATTATGAAAGTAAATTGGCATGGAATATAAAGACCAACAGAAAGAGCTCCTCAAGATATGTAAAAACAAAGAGAGCTGCTAAAGCAATTTATGGAACTATTCCAGATATGACTGAGGATTGATAATGGCGAACAGAGAAATGATAAATTATTTAAAACAATATTTTGCATTGGTTTTCATCATGGAGGTTGCTATATACATTTCAAAGATATCAGATTAGCAAGTTGCTAATGGGAGGAAAGGTCTTGTAACAATCTCTGTCACAAGTGACAAAGTAATTCAAGCTGCCAGAGGAAGTGGAGGTGGGTACAATTACAACCTTTGAAAGTCATTTGGATGGTTACATGAATAGGAAGGGTTTAGAGGGATATGGGCCAAATGCTGGCAAATGGGACTAGATCAGTTTAGGATATCAGGTCAGCATGGATGAGTTGGACTGAAGGTCTGTATCCCTGCTGTATAACTCTGACTCTACTTGACAAACTAATGGGACTAAGGGCAGGTAAATCACAAGGACCTGTTGGTCTGTATCCAAGGATTTTTAAAGAAAATGGTTGCAGAGATTGTGGAAGCATTGATTTAAGTATTCCAGAATTCAATGGAATCCGGAGGGTTCCAGTGGGAGGGAGACAGAAAGCAGGAAACTATAGGCCAGTTAGTCTAACATCTGTCACTGGGAAAATGTCAGAGTCCATTACTGAGAAGAAATAGGACATTCAGAAAAGCTTAATACAATCAATGTCAACACGATTTTGTGATAGGAAAATCATGTTTGACAAATTCTAGACTTTTTTGAAGATATAAGCAGAATTAATAAAAGGGAACAAATTGATGGGAGTATATTTGGATTTCCAGAAGGCATTTGGTAAGGTGCCATGTAAAGGATTATTGCACAAGATAGGAGCTTGCATTATCGGGGACAATCTGTTAGCATGGATTGAAGATTGGGATAAATGGGCCTTTCTCAAGTTAGTAAGATGTAACTAGTGAGTCCCACAAGCGTCAGTCCTAGGGACACAGTCATTTACTGTCTGTAAGAATGACTTGGAGGAGGTCACAGACTGTATAGAAACTTTTCTGATACCTACCAATTTTTGTGTGTTGTAATAAGTACATAATAAATCTGGTAGGGGATAGATAGGTTCAGTGAGTGGCCTTAAGTTGGCAGATGGAGATAAATTTTAGGAATTGTGAAGTCAGGTACATTGGTAGAAGGAATCAGAAGTGGATCGTTATAGAGATGGAGTGAGACTCCTAAAAAAGTGCAGCAGAGCGGTAACCTGGTGTCCTTATGTATGAAACACAAAACATTAGCATGCTGAAGCTGCAGTGATTAGGAACGCAAATTAGAAATTTTGGCTTTCGTTGTTAGAGAGTTAGAGCTTAAAAATAGGGAACTCTTGTTATAACTGAACTGAGTGGTGAAGCCATACCCTAAGTACTATGTACAGTTTTGGTTCCTGTATTTAAGAAAGGATACACTAGCTTTGGAGGCAATTCAAAAGAAATTCACTAGACTGATTCCTGGCTTGAAAGCGTTGAGCTATCAAGAATAGCTAAACTGGTTAGGCCATTTACTCATCAGAGTTTAGAAGAATGAGGACTATCTTGAAACATTTTAAGATTTTGAGGGGCCTTGACAAGGTAGATGTTGATAAGATGTTCCCGTAACTAGGGGAATCTCAAACTGCAGGACATTAATTTAAAACTGGAATGTGAAGGAATTTTGTCTGAGTCTAGTGAATATCTGTAATTCTCTGCCCCATAGAGCTGTACAATCTAGATCATTTGAAAATATTTAAAGAGGGCGGAGAGAGATTTTCGGTGATCTAGCCTCCACAGGCATTATTCAGGAACTAAATATATGGGGATCTGCCATGAAAGAGGAGTTGAAGCCTGAACAGATCAGCCATGATCCCCTAGAATGTAGGGCAGGTTTGAGGGAACAAATGTCCTACTCCTCCAATTTCTTATGTTCTTACACAGAGATTCTTACAAATAATCTCTCACCTATGGATTTCCTGTAAATATTGACAAACATGTAGACTGTCTTAAGAGCCCTGCCCTTAGGGCCTGTGGACTATGGTTTGAAAACATGATCCATAAAAATGTCAGTTATCAGCAACTGGGTGTGTTGTATTCATATAAATTGCATTGAGAAAATTCAGTCTACTGATATTTAGCTCAGGATGATGACACACTGCTGTATTGCTTAAAAAATGAACATGCCCCTGACGCTTCTTTCTCCACCCAAAATATGTTTCCTGACAGCATAATTCAGTTTAAGGTGTAACTGTTGTTCGTGAATGAACAAGTGTTGGCAGAGATTAGATTGTGAGCATGCCTTTCTCATGACAAACCGTGATTGATCTCCTGAAAGCTGAAGGGATCTGCCAGAGGTATTCAAGATAATGAAAGGGTTTTGATAAGGTGAAGGAAAGCTATTTCTTGTGGTAGAATGGTCAGCAGCCAGAGAGGATGGCTTCAAGGTAATTGGCAAAAGAACCAGATATAACATGATTTTGTTTTATTTGTGTGTGAGATGTTTTATAGAGTCATAGAGTAATACAACATCGAAACAGGCCCTTTGGCCCAAACTGGTCCACGCTGACCATGGTGCCCACTTAGCAGTTCCAATTGCCCACATTTGGTCCATATCCCTCTAAACTCTTCCCATCCATGTACCTATCCAAATGGTTTTTAAATGTTGCTATTGTACCTGCCTCAACCACTTGCTCTGCCAGCCTATTCCATCTACATACCACTCTCTGCGTGAAGAAGTTGCCCCTCAGGACCTTCTTAAATCTTTGCCCTCTCACCTTAAAACTATGCCCTCTAGTTTTTAATTCCCCTTCCCTGGGAAAAAGACTTGTATGCATTCATCCTATCTATGCCTCTATGATTTTATACACCTCAATAAGATCACCCCTCAACGTCTTACCTTCCAAGGAATAAAGTCCTATCCTGGCCAACGTCTCCCCATAACTCAGGCCTACTAGTCCTGGCAACATCCTCGTAAATCTTCTTTAAATACTTGCCAGTTTAACTATGTCTTTCCTATAATGGGATGACCAAGACTGTACACAATACTCCACGTGCAGCCTCACCAATGACTTATGCAATGTAACATAACTCCTATACTCAATGCCTCGACCGATGAAGGCCAGCATGCTAAATGCCTTCTTCACCACCCTGTCCACCTGTGACGCCACTTTCAACGAACTATGTACTTGTACTCCTAGGTTCCTCTGTTCCTCAACACTCCTCAGGACCTTACCATTTACTGTATAAGTCCGATCTTGATTTGATTTCCAAAGTGCAGCACCTCACACTTATCTGTATTGAATTGAATTTGCTAATCCTCAGCCCACTTCCCCAGCTGATCAAGATCCCTCTGTAAGTTTTGAAAACCTTCCTTGCTATCAACGATACCTCCTAATTTTGTGTCATCCACAAACTTACTAATCACATCTTGTACATTCACATCCAGATTATTTATGTAAATTACAAGTAACAAAGGTCCCAGCACCAACTCCTGCGGCAGACCAGTCGTCACAGGCCTCCAGTCCGAGAAACAACCTTCAACCATCACCCTCTGCTTCTTACCATCGAGCCAGTTTTGAATCCAATTAGCTAGCTGTCCTTGGATCCCATGTGACCGAACCTTCATGACTAGCCTGCCAGGCAGGACCTTGTCAAAGGCCTTACTAAAGTCCCTATAGACAACATCCACTGCCCTACCCTCATCCATCCTCTTGATTACCTCTTTGAAAAACCCTAAAAGATGTGTCAGACATGACTTCCCGCACACAAATCTATGCTGACTATCCCTAATCAGACCTTGACTATGCAAATGTTGGTTGATCATGTCCCTCAGTATCCTCTCTAATAGCTTGCCTACCATTGATGTCAGGCTCACTGGCCTGTAGTTCCCTTTCTTAAACAATGGAACAACATTAGCCACGGTCCAGTCTTCTGGAACTTCACCAGTGGCTAAAGATGAAGCAAAAATCTCTGCAAGGGCCTCTGCAATTTCTTCCCTACCCTCCCATAATGTCTGTGGATGGACCTGATCAGGCCCAGGGGATTTATCCACCTTAATGCAATCTAAGGCTACAAGCACCTCTTCTCTGGTATGAATGTAATGATAGTGGAAGCACATTCAATCATAACTGTCAAAAGAAATTGCAAGAAAAAAATTGCTGGGCTATTGGAGCGGAGCAGAGTGGGAGATTGGAGTTAATTGGATAGTTCTTTCAAAAACTTTGCATAGGTACAATGGGCCAAATAGCTTCCTTCTGTACTGTTTTTAAGTAAACCCCTTTTACTGTACTATCCAGGACGAAGTGGACTGTATCAATGTGAAAATGAACAGCATTTCTAAATGTCATTGGGAAGCGCTCCTTAAAGAGACTGGATGAGATAACAAATGAAAGTACATGTTTCAATAAGTAGAGGGATAATTCAATCAAAAAACCTTCTCCATCTGTATTTGGCCCAGTCCCCATTCTCGCACACAAACCCTGCCAGCAGCCATTCATACACTTCTTCCATTCCTTCAGCTAATGGGTGTTAAAGTTAATTTAAGTTGATGTACAGCTCTGCTGGTGGAAGCCCTTTGCTGATGGAGGTAGCCCATTCCAGTTACATACCATTTTGAGAGTTATGGATGTTGCTAGGCTACCATTTATTTCTCATATGTAACTGTCCTTGAGAATGTGTTGGGAGCTGCTGCGTTGGTTATCAGCCACGATTGAATGGCGTAGCAGATTTGACGGGCTGAATGGCCTAATTCTGCTAGTATGTGTTATGGCCTGTTGAGTTCAGAATATGAGTGGCCCTGCTGAAATGCAGTGAGCATGGTGCGCAGCTTTTGCCACTTCATGGCACTGTCAAAGACAATATTTGATGACTTTACTGATGGATTGGACTTAGAACATAGAACAGTGCAGCACAGTACAGGCCTTTCGGCCCACGGTGTTGTGCAGACCTATTATCCTACTAAGATCAAACTACCCTCCATACCTTACATTTTACTATCCTCCATGTGCCTATCCAAGAGTCGCTTAAAAGTCTCTAAAGTATCTGACTCCACTACCACTGCTGGCAGCGCATTCCACACGCCCACCACTCTCTGTGTAAAGAACCTACCTCTGACATCTCCCCTATACCTTCCTCCAATCACCTTAAAATTATGCCCCCTCATAAGTGTTCCAAGGAACTTGCAGTATGCTTAATATATCAACAATACGTTAGAATGTACACAACTCAGCTTGGATTTACATTACGTAGATATAGAGCCCAGATATCTGGTAGGGTTGATGTGGCTTTGTTGCTACTCTGATGCATCAAAGTAGCACACACAGCCACATCAACCCCACGACAACTGCTCACCAGAACCAAAGACCCACTACTCACTACGGACAGGACCAATGTCATATACAAGATTCCATGCAGAGACTGTGACAAACACTACATCGGACAAACAGGAAGGAAATTAACAACAAGGGTACACTAACATCAACTGGCTATAAAAAGACATGACCAATACTCACTCATCCCTATCCACATGAATGAGGAGAACCACCAACTTGAATGGGACAACACCTAGATCCTGGGACAAGCAAAGCCGAGACAAGCATGGGAATTCCTAGAAGCCTGGTACTCCACGAAGAAAGCCATCAACAAACACATAGAGCTCGACCCCATATACACTCCACTGCGAAGGAAAACCGTAAGTGAGTTAATCTAGCTCAACAGACTCCAGAATTTAAATAACAGGCAGAAAAACACAATCAGAGGCTGCACTGATGATGTTACCCAGCAGGGTAATGAAACATCTGCGGAAAAACAACGAACCAGCTCGGTGAGCCAACCAATCATAATATCCACAAGCCAAGCTACAAATCTACTCTAAAACCTTAGACTCTATCATTTTAAGAAACAGTACGGCACAGGAACAGGCCCTTTGGCGCATCAAGACTGCGCTGACACATGATGCGTTTCTAAATCTTTTGCTTCGACACAGTCTGTATCTCTGTATTCCCTGCCTATTCATGTATCTGTCAAGATGCCTCTTAAACATTGCTATTTATCCACCTCCACCACCTGCTCTGGCAGCACATTCAAGGCTCCTGCCACCCTCTGTGTTTTAAAAAAACTTACCTCTCGCATCTCCTTTAAATGTACCTCCTTTTACTTTAAACCTATGTCCTCTAGTAATTCATGTGCAAAGATGTGATACTCTGAATTGGCCTTCGAAATACATAGCAACACAGAATCACTGAGGAGAAACTGATAGCCAAGTTCTGTACCCATGAAAATGGCCTCAATCATGATCTTGGGTTCATGTCGCGCAACATGTAACCCCAACAAACTGCTCTGTATCTGTTAAATCTTCCTTACTGATCCGTTAGACACCATCACCTTGATAACCTGTTATTATCTCTCTAGTTTGTACAGTTTTGCATTATTTATTACTTTGGTTAGACCCTTGGCATGCAACCCTTATACCATTTGGTTTATCTCTAGCACCAACTTATTTTTAAATGTTCATAATTATCTTTTTAAAATTATTTCATGGGATGAGGGCATTGCTGGCAAGGCCAGCGTTATTGCCCATCCCTAATTGCTGTGGGTCTGGAGTAACATGTAGGCCAGACCAGATAAAGATGGCAGTTTCCTTCCCTAAAGGGTATTAATGAACCAGATGGGTTTTTTCAAAAATCGGCAATGGATTCATGGTCATCATTAGACCCTTAATTGCAGATATTTATTGAATTCAAATTCCACCATCTGTCATGGAGGGATTCGAACCCAGGTCCCCAGAACATTACCTGGGTCTCTGGATTAACAGTCCAGCGATAATACCACTAGGCCCTTGCTTCCCCTATCTCTTTGCCTCAATTAATTGGATCATGGGTCATCCCTTCACTTGCTGTTCAGCTGTTGACACTTTTCATCACCACCTGCAAAGACTTGTTATTCAGCCTGTCAACACTCCACTCACACCATTGTATTATTTGTTGATCTCTCCGCCTATAAATTCTGTGGTCAGAAGTCACACAACAGCAGATTATAGTCCAACACATTTATTTGAAATCATAAGCTTTCGAAGCACTGCTCCTTTGTTAAGTAAAGTGTCGGCTTGCAATTTCAAATAAAACAGTTGGACTATAACCTGGTGTCAGAGAACCATAAGATGTAGGAGCAGAAATTAGGCCATTCGCCCACTGAGTCTGCTCCGCCATTAAGTCATGGCTGATAAGTTTCTCAACCCATTCTCCCGCCTTCTCCCCTTAACCTTTGATGCCCTTAAAAATCAAGAACGTATTGATTTCTGCCTTTGCCTTAAATATACTCAATGGCCTGGTCTCCATAGCCTTCTGTGGCAACGAATTCCATAGATTCACCACTCTCTGGCTGAAGAAGTTTCTCCTTATCTCCGTTCTCAAGGGTCTTCCCTTTACTCTAAGGCTGTGCCCTCAGGTCCTAGTCTCTCCTGCCAATGGAAACTTCTTGCCAATGTCCACACTGTCCAGGCCTTTCAGTATTCTGTAAGTTTCATTAGATCTCCCTCATCCTTCAACCTCCATTGAGTATAGATCCAGAGTCCTCAAATGCTCCTCTTATGTTAAACCTTTCATTCCTGGGATCATTCTCGTGAACCTCCTCTGTTCCCGCTCCAGGGCCAGTACATCTTTCCTGAGATATGGGATGCAAAATTGCTCATAATATTCTAAGTGTGGTCTGACCAGAGCTTTTTAAAGCCTCGGTTATTTGCTGAAGACACAGGGTGGTTGAAACATTAATTGTTCAGTCACAGCTTAGTGGAAATCACTTAGAGCAAATGTTGGAAGAGATCAGCTATTCTTTAGTGTGCTGCTACCTCACTGCAGAGAGACAAAGAAAGATGCTGCATCTTGCAGTTTGGAGACCATATTCCTCTGTATTATTCACACACAAGCTGTCTACCTGCCCAGAAGCCATTAAAAAGTTTTTGTGATGCTGATGTCTCCTGGAACCAAATCAGCAGGCTGTTTCTGGGTGAAGCTTACCTGAACACACACCCATGATATGGTTTAGTCTCAAACATCATCTTCCCTGCTTGATCAAAGCAGCAGTGTAAACACAACTCACAATAAGTTCCAATAACTTGTTCTAAAAATGCAGCAACACCTTCCACAGTCTATGGTTTACACCAGTTTTTCCCATTTTGGTCTATAATCCAAAATCAAAAATAAAAGGATATGGTCTTCATTGTGATCAGCAGAAGATGTTTGATATGGATCCCCCAGTTATAGAGACGTACTGCCTACTTGGCTGTAAGTACTTGTGTGGTAAGCAAAATGACCCTTTGGTTTGACAGCTGCATCCTGTCAGTGAAGAAGACCAGTTGTGGGTTTACTGTAAAGGAGCAATGTGAAACAGCTAGCTTTACCTTTTGTTCAAATGTCTGAGACTGGATGCTATTCAAACTCAAAAATGATGGCATAGGGCCATTCACGAGAATTTGACCCTTCAGCCCAATTCATCCATGTTGACCAGGTGTCCTAAATTGAACTAGCTACATTTGCCTGTGTTTGGCTCATATTCCTCTAGATCATTCCTATCCATGTACCTGTCCAAATGTCTTTAAAAGATTGTAAGTGTACTGGCCTCTGCCATTTCCTCTGGCAGCTCGTTCCATATAGAATCATAATGAGTGATGATTTGATCAGAGCGTTATCACACAGGATAATTTTAATACACCTTATTACAGCCTCAAGCCTATGGAATGAATAGATGATGAGGGCCCTGTTCATGAGTTTGGCATGAGGGAAATGTGGCTTGTTATAGTCCTACAGCATGGAGACAAGCCCTTTGCCCCAAACTGGTCCATGCCGATCAAAATATCCATCCACACTAACCCCATTTCCCTGCACTTGGCCCATATCATTCTAAACCTTTCCTGTCTATGTACTTGTCCAAATGCCCTTTAAATGTTGTTAATGTATCCACCTCAACCCCTTCCGCTGGCAGCTCATTCCATATGCGTACCAGCCTCTGTGTTAAAAAGTTACCCCTCAGGTTCCCATGTATTCTTTCCCCTCTTACTTTAAACTGATGCCCTCTAGTCCTCGATTCCCCAACCCTGGGGAGAAAGACTGAGTGCAGGACCCCATCCATGCTTGTCATGATCTTATACGCTTCTATAAGATCCCCCCTCAGTCTCCTATGCTCTAGAGAAAAAAGTCCTAGCTTGTCCAACCTCTCCCTATTACTCAGTCTCTGAGTCCTGGCTACATGCTTGTAAATTTCTTCAGCAATCTTTTTTTCCCGTTTAATAACATCCTTCCTATAGATTGGTGGAGTAGCAGATAGTGAAGGGGACAGTCGGAAAGTTGGGCGGAGAAATGGCAGATGGAGTTCAATCCAGGCAAATGTGAGGTGATGCATTTTGGAAGATCCAATTCAAGAGTGAACTATACGGTAAATGGAAAAGGCCTGGGGAAAATTGATGCGCAGAGAGATCTGGGTGTTCAGGTCCATTGTACCCTGAAGGTGGCAACGCAGGTCGATAGAGTGGTCAAGAAAGCATATGGCATGCTTTCGTTCATCAGACGGGGCATAGAGTACAAGAGTTGGCAGGTCATGTTACAGTTGTATGGGACTTTGGTTCGATCACATTTGGAATACTGCGTACAGTTCTGGTTGCCACATTACCAAAAGGATGTGGATGCTTTGGAGAGGGTGCAGAGGAGGTTCACCAGGATGTTGCGTGGTATGGAGGGCGCTAGCTATGAAGACAGGTTGAGTAGATTAGGATTATTTCCATTAGAAAGACGGAGGTTGAGGGGGGACCTGATTGAGGGCTACAAAATCATGAGAGGTATAGACAGGGTGGATAGCAAGAAGCTTTTTCCCAGACTGGGGGACTCAATTACTAGGGGTCACGATTTCAAGGTGAGAGGGGAAAAGTTTAAGGGAGATATGCGTGGAAAGTTCTTTACGCAGAGGGTGGTGGGTGCCTGGAACGTGTTGCCAGCGGAGGTGGTAGAGGTAGGCACGATAGCGTCATTTAAGATGTATCTAGACAGATACGTGAATGGGCAGGGAGCAGAGGGATACAGATCCTTGGAAAATAGGCGACAGGTTTAGATAGAGGATCTGGATCGGTGCTGGCTTGGAGGGCTGAAGGGTCTGTTCCTGTGCTGTAATTTTCTTTGTTCTTTGTTCTATAGCAAGATAACTAAACCTGAACACCATACTCCAAGTGCAGCCACACCAACGTCCTGTACACCTGCAACATAATTTCCCAACTTTTATACTCATTGCCCTGACTGATGGAGGCCAACGTGCCAAAAGTCTTCCTCATTTGCCCTGCCTACCTGTGACTCCACTTTCAGAGAACCGTGCACCTGAACTCCAAGGTCGCTCTGTTCCACTACACTCCCTAAGGTCCATGAAACTCCTACCTTGATTTGACTTTCCAAAATGCAACACCTCACATTTACTCCATATTAAACTCCATTTGCCATTTCTCAGCCCACTTCCCCAGCTGGTCAAGATCCTGCTGCAATTTCTGATAACCTTCCTCACTGTCCACGATGCCGCCTATTTTAGTGTAATCCGCAAACTTACTAATCATGCCTTGTACATTCTCATCCAAATCATTGATATTGATAACAAACAACAATGGAACCAGTACCAACCCCTGAGGCACACCACTAGTCACAGGCTGCCAGTCAGACAAGCATCCTTCCACTATTACTCTCTGCTTCCTACCATCAAGCCAATTGTGTAGTGAATTTGCCAACTCTTCCCCGGGTTCCATGCGAGCTAACCTTCCAGAGCAGCCTACCATGTGGACCCTCATCAAAGACCTTACTGAAATCCATATAGACTATGTCTACTGCCCTCATCAACCTTCCTGATCACTTCATCAAAGAACTTTAACAAATTTGTGAGGCATGATCTCCCACACACAAAGCCATGGTGACTACTCCTAATCAAACCCTGTCTTTCTAAATGCATGTATATCTTATCCCTCAGAATCTTCTCAAGTAACTTGCCTACCATGGATGTTAGGCTTACTGGTCTATAGTTCCCAGGTTTTTCTTTGCAGCCCTCCTTGAATAAGGGCACAACATTCGCTACCGTCCAGTCTTCCTGGACCTCATTTGTGGCTAACGAATATGTAAATATATCAGCCAGGGCCCCTGCAATTTCTTCTCTAGCCTCTTGCAGGGTTCTTGGATATATCTGATCAGGGCCAGGACATTTATCCACCTTCATACATTCTAATACTTGCAACATGTCCTCTACTGTGATATGGACTGTCTCCATGATATCACCACTGACTTCCCCAAGTGTTCATGTCTTCCATTGTAAACACACAGGAGAAATACTCATTGAGGACCTCGCCCATCTCCTGCAGTTCCACGCATACATGTCCACTTTGGTCCTTGAGAGGTTTTATTCTCTCTCTAGTTATTCTTTTTCCTTTCATAATCTTAAAGAATCTCTTTGGATTCACCCTAATCTTCTCAGCCAAAGCTATCTTGTGCCCTCTTTTCGCCTTCCTGACTTCCTTCTTCAATGGACTTCTGCATCCCCCATATACCTCCAGGGATTCCCTTGATTCCAGCTGCCTGTTTCTGAACCATGCCTCCTCCTCTTTTCTGGTCAAAGCCCCAATATCTCCACGTTCCCCATACCTGCCAACCTTGCCCTTCACCCTCACAGGAACATATAGACCTTGAGCTCTGGCTATCACACTTTTAAAGGCTTTCAACTTGCCAGAGGTCCCTTTGCCTGCAAACAAACTGCTCCAATCAACCCCTGCAAGCTCCTGTCTAATTCTGTCAAAATTTGCCTTGCTCCAATTTAGAACTTGAACCTGTGGACCAGTTTTGTCGTTCTCCATCAACTTATTTGTTTGTTCCATTTCAGTGGCAAATTTGAGTGCAGGATTGAGTTTGTTTAGCTGCATTGAGAAATTGCTTTGATGCAGCTGTGGATTTCTCTACATATTGGACATAAGCATAGTTAGGTTAGTGGTCATTCCAATGAAGACGCAGGGTGCGAAGATTAGGAGACGGGCAGTTTAATCTCGATATGGAGATGTTACTAGGAATGATAAATTGGGACAAAACGAATGGTCGCTTGGCTGAACTAAAAAAGCCAAAATGGATTTATTAAAGGTATCTGGAAATACACTGTGTCATTGAAATTGAACTCAACTACAAGGGTTTTAGCAACGTTTAAGTTCTGTAATTTGAAGTTCATAATTTGTGTAACATGCAAGACATTTTGGTTAATTGGTATATTCCATTTTATGTTTTGTTAGTGGGAGGTGCTGGACCAGGTGTGAAACACCATGGTGATGAGGGTGTAAGAGCTCACAAATCGGTAATCTGTAGTTCTGATATATCTGATGTAGGAAGAAGAGCTGCCGAGGTAAAGTAGGCATTCATTCCATAATTTTGTGTCGTAGAAAAGAATGAGTCTGTGTCAGAAATGGGTAACTGATCTGGATTTTAAAGTGATGAGTATGTAGGTAAATCTAAATGTGACAGATCAATAATTAAGAGTGGAAAGTTCAAAGCAATTTTGGCCTCAGTATTAAAGGTAGTATTTGATCATGCTGGAAGCAGGTTAAGATTTGCAGTCAGATCATGAGCTTTTGTGTTATCTCCTCAGTTTGTGCAAGTGCTAGTCTTTTGGTTCACACTTCGATGGTGCTAGTTGACAGACCCCTTTGATAAATAGTGATCCTATGATTTCTGCTTCTCAAAAATGAATGAATTTAGCGAGAATGCTCGTTGAGTTAGTGAAGTCTGGTTTTATTGATTTCTTTTTGCATGTTTGTGTTCAGATTTTCAGGCTTAAAGATATTGTTGCTAGGCAATGTAGCACTGTTTAAATTGTGAACACTTGGCATAATCCCAGTGCACGCTATTCCCACTCTCACCAAAAGAAGTGAGAGAGGAAATTGCTTAGGCATTGTGACCACAGCTTCCCAATCCCCCTTAGGCCCAGGGATGGTGGCAGAGGACTGGGGAATTGAAACCTTGTTCAGAAAATGGTGCAAAGATTAGTACAGACAGGCAGTTTAATCTCTATGTGGAGATATTGCTAGGAATGATAAATCAGGACAAAATTAACAGTCGCTTGGGTAAACTAAAAAAGCCAAAATGGATCTGTTAAGGGTAAATTGTGTTTAACTAACTTGATTGAGTCTTTTGGTGAGTTAACAGAGTTGATAATGCTGTTGCAATTAAATAGTTTTTATTTCATGTAAATGTATATTTTTGGCTTTAGGAATTGAAGTTTATTGGAAAATAAGATAAACGCAATGAAGAACCTAGAAGACTAATGTACGTTAAAAGTTGGGTTTCTGTTGTTTTAAGAGGTTCACAGCTAGGGATGAAAAATTAAATTCTGGGTTCTAGTGATTGCCAGAACACCGAAAACAGATGGCAGTTCAGACAATTATTCAAATTTATTTAATAGAATCAGAATTGAAGAGATGTAGCTGTAAAAATGGCAGCTAGGTTTGGCTGGAGACTGATGCCTAATAAGCCAACAATGTAATTGCAGTCCAGAGGAAGTTGTAGCTAAATTAGCTGAAAAGCATTCACTAATTCTGAATTCTGGAATTGAATAAACTAGTCTAATGGTAACCTATTATAATTGTTGTAAAGATCCACATGGTTCACTGATGTCCTTTAGGGAAAATAATCTGCCATCCTTACTTGGTATAGCCTACATGTGACTCCAGACCCACAGCAATGTGGTTTGACTGTTAACATAGAACAGTACAGCACAGTACAGGCCCTTCGGCCCACGATGTTGTGCCGAACTTTTACCCTAAACCTAGGGTCTATCTAACCTCCACCCCTATCTTATACTATCATCGTATGCCTATCGAATAGCCGCTTAAATGCCCCTAATGAGGTCGACTCCACTACCCTCTCCTGCAATGCGTTACACACCCCTACCACTCTCTGAGTAAAGAACCTACCTCTGACGTCTTCCCTATATCTACCTCCACTCACTTTAAAACTATGCCCTCTTGTAATAGCTACGTCCATCCTAGGAAAAAGTCTCTGGCTATCCGCTCTATCTAAACCTCTGATCATTTTGTACACCTCTATCAAATCACCTCTCATCCTTCATCGTTCTAAAGAGAAGAGCCCTAGCTCTCTCAACCTTTCCTCATAAGACCTTCCCTCCATTCCAGGCAACATCCTGGTAAATCTCCTCTGCACCTTCTCCAATGCTTCCACATCTTTCCTGTAATGAGGCGACCAGAACTGGACACAATACTCCAAATGTGGCCGAACCAGGCTTTTGTATAGCTGGAGCATAAATTACCTTCTGAACTGGCCTACACAGCCAGTCAGTTCAAGACAATCTAGGAATCAACAAAAAATGCCTGCCTTGCAGTGACACCTAAATCCTATACAAAATTTTTTTGAAAAAGTTAATTAAACCCTGATTGTGCGATTAAGGACAGCCTGGAGCAGGCTATGTCGTCATTGAGATGGCTGGAACTTATATTTCTGTGGTTTTAATTTTATCTAGGTGTGTTTACTGGAAGACGTTGGTTGCAGTTTGGAGCTAGGAAAGTGAGAAAATGTTGGGTTAAAGATAAATGCTGGAGCTATTGATAGTTCAGTACAGTTGAGAGTAGAGACAATGGTCTAGTTCTAGGATTCTTTTAAATAGAGATCTCTGGGATTCTGCCAATATTAATGATGTTGTGAGTGAGAAGGAAAGAGTGGACTGTCTTTCCATAGTCCCTTAATTCTACTGGTCACAATTTAACCATTTTACCTGTTTTTTTTTGGAGGGCCAGTCACATTCTTTTTGTACATTGAGGCTTAAATAATATCCATAGAAACACAAAAGCTAGGAGAATTAGGCCATTTGGCTCTTTCAGCCTGCTCTAACATTCAGTATGATCATAGCTTATCCTCCATCTCAATACCACATTTTCATGTTCCCCATCAAAACTTAAGCAAAATCTTTTCAACGAAGATGCAGGACTGATTAACTTACACTTACTTTCATTGTCATGTTGCAAACTGTTTATCCCTTTAATCTAAAATAAAAGCTTGACAAAGTGGGAGAAAACATGCACTTGTTTCTCTGCAGAGATCCACACTGGGGGAGAAATATTTCTGTGCAATAAGTCATCTTGATGCAAAAATTATGTGCGGAATGTTCAGACAGCTATGGGTCTAACATCCTGACACACAACAACTGTAGTGTAGCTTCCTCAAGAAACACAGTACCAATGATCCTACCAGATACTTGTCAAGAGGATAAACAGGGTTCAGGCCAGGGCTCCAGATATCACACACAACTCACAAGAAGATGTTTTTCAGAAACTGGAGGGTTGGCTGGAAAGCTCTTTCCCTTCCCTAGCTGTTCACTACCTGAAAAACCCAAACAATCTCCAAAACACAAGCAGTCGTAAATCCAGGCAAGGCCTCTGCAGTAAACAAGTAGCTTTGACAAGACCTTGACTTCCAGGAAATACCTCATCTAAAACAATGCTCCTTTCACTGAATTTTTTTTAAAAAACTAAAGTCATCGTAGTCCTAGAGGATGCACAGAGTTATAGACAGAGAGAGAGAGAGACATAACTGGTGGTGGTTTAACTTGAAGATGATGTGGAGATGCCAGTGTTGGACTGGGGTGGACAAGGTCAGAAATCACATGATTTCAGGTTAACCTGAAGAAGGAGCAAGGCTCCAAAAGCTTATATTTTCAAATAAACCTGTTGGACTATAACCTGGTGTCATGTGATTTCAAACTTGAAGATCACCACACCTCAGGTGAAGCGGTTGACAAGGTGGGACCTTCGTGGCAACTTCAGCTGTTGTTGGAATTGAACCTGTGCATTTGGGATCACACTGCATCAGAACAAAACATTTGGGCTGTCTACAAACTTCAAACTTAAATCCACAAAAACTTTTAAATGTGAATCCAACATAATGATAGTCACTAGGAGTTTTCAGCTACAGGGGTTTGGAACTGTCAATATGTATAGGGTATCCCAGGAAGTCAGGCATTACCTGGGGACATCTAAATGTTTACAGGGGCATTTGTGAGAATTGCAATACTTATATAATTCCCTAGGAATATTGAGTCCTAGAGATCTACAGCCGGAAAAAGGCCCATCGTCTATCGAGTCTGCACTAGTCAAAAACAACCACCTAACTGTTCTAATCCCATTTTCCAGCAATTGGGCCACAATCTTGTTTACCTTGGCATCACAATGCACATCTGGATACTTCTTCAATGTTACGAGGATTTCTGTCTCTACCACTCTTATTACAGGCAGTGAGTTCCAGATTTAGAACAAAGAAAAAAGAAAATTACAGCACAGGAACGGGCCCTTCGGCCCTCCAAGCCTGCACCAACATGCTGCCCGTCACAACTAAAACCCCCTACCTTTCCGGGAATCGTATCCCTCTATTCCCATCCTATTCATGTATTTGTCAAAATGCCCTTTAAAAGTCACTATTGTATCTGCTTCCACTACCTCCCCCGGCAGTGAGTTCCAGGCACCCACCACCCTCTGTGTAAAAAACTTGCCTTGTACACCACCTTTAAACCTTGCCCCTCGCACCTTAAACCTGTGCCCCCTAGTAACTGACTCTTCCACTTTCGGAAAAAGCTTCTGACTGTCCACTCTGTCCATGCCCTTCATAATCTTGTAGACCTCTATTGGGTAACCCCTCAACCTCCGTCGTTCCAGTTAAAACAACCCAAGTTTCTCCAACCTCTCCTCATAGCTAATGCCCTCCATACCAGACAACATCCTGGTAAATCTTTTCTGTACCCTCTCCAAAGCCACCACATCCTTCTGGTAGTGTGGGGACCAGAATTGAACATAATATTCCAAATGCAGCCTAACTAAAGTTCTATAAAGCTGCAACATTACCTGCCAATTTTTAAACTCAATGCCCCAGTCGATGAAGGCAAGCATGCCGTATGCCTTGTTGACTACCTTCTCCCCCTGCGTTGCCACTTTCAGTGACCTGTGTACCTATACACCCAGATCCCTCTGCCTGTCAGTACTCTTAAGGGTTCTGCCATTTACTGTATGTTTTCCATCTGGATTAGACTTTCCGAAATGCATTACCTCACATTTTTCCGGATTAAACTCCATCTGCCATCTCACTGCCCAAGTCACCAACCGATCTATATCCAGCTGTATCCTTTGACAGTCTTCATCGTTATCCGCAATTCCACCAACGTTTCTGTCATCGGCAAACTTACTAATCAGACCAGTTACATTTTCCTCCAAATCATTTATATATATTACAAACAGCAAAGGTCCCAACACTGATCCCTGAGGAACGCCATTAGTCACAGATCTCCATTCAGAAACGTACCCTTCCACTGCTACCCTCTGTCTTCTATTACTGAGCCAGTTTTTATTCATCTTGCAAGCTCACCTCTGACCCCCTGCGACTGTACCTTCTATATCAGTCTGCCATGACGGGCCTTGTCAAAGACCTTACTCAAGTCCATGTAGACAACATCTACTGCCCTACCCTCATCGATCATCTTCATCACTTGCTCAGAAAACTCCACCAAGTTAGTGAGACACAACCTCCCCTTCACAAAACCATGTTGCCTCTTGCTAATACGCTGACTTATTTCCAAGTAGGAGTGAATCTTGTCTTGAAGAATCCTCTCCAATAATTTCCCTACCACTGACGTAAGGCTCACCAGCCTGTAATTAGCTGGATTATCCCTGCCAACCTTCTTCAACAAAGGAACAACACTAACCATTCACCAATCCTCTGGGACCTCTCCTGTAGCCAGTGAGGATACAAAGATTTCTCTCAAGGCCCCAGCAGTTTCCTCCCTTGCCTCTCTCAGTATTCTGAGGTATATCCCATCAGGCCCTAGGGACTTGTCTACTTTAATGTTTTTCAAGACCTCCAATACCTCCTCCCTTTTGACCTCAACATGACCCAAACTATCTACACACCCTTCCCCAGACTCATCATCCACCAAGTCCTTCTCTATGATGAATACTGACACAAAGTACTCATTTAATGTCTCTTTATTATTGCGTGGACGGGGTGTGAGGGATGAGGTGCGGGAGATGTGGGAGACACAGTTGAGGGCGTTCTCGACCACCGAGGAGGGGAAGTTACGGTCCTTGAAAAACGAGGACAACTGAGATGTACGGGAGTGGAATGCCTCATCCTGGGAGCAGATGCGGCGGAGGCGAAGGAATTGGGAATAGGGGATAGCATTTTTGCAGGAAGGTGGGTGGGAGGAGGAGTATGCTAGGTAGCTGTGGGAGTCGGTGGGCTTGAAATGAATATCGGTTTCTAGGTGGTTGCCCGATATGGAGATGAAGGGTCTAGGCCCGAAACGTCAGCCTCTCTGCTCCTTTTCTGATGAAGGGTCTAGGCCCGAAACGTCAGCCTCTCTGCTCCTATGATGCTGCTTGGCCTGCTGTGTTCATCCAGCCCTGCACCTTGTTGTCTCGGATTCTCCAGCATCTGCAGTTCCTACTATCTCTCATTTAATGTCTCGCCCATTTTCTCTGGCTCCACACTTAAATTCCCTTCTATATCCTTGAGTGGGCCAATCTTCTCCCTGGCTACCCTCTTGCTCTTTATACAAGTATAAAAAGCCTTGGGATTTTCCTTAATCTTATTGGCCAATGACTTTTCATAACCCCTTTTAGCCCTCCTGACTCCTTGCTTAAGTTTCTTTCGACTTCCTTGTATTCCACCCTTGTTTCGTGTGTTCCCAGCCTCCAAAACCTTGATAAATGCTTCCTTTTTCTTTGTGACCTGGCTCACAATATCTCTCATTATCCAACGTTCCCTAAACTTGCCACGCTTATCCTTTATCCTTACAGGAACGTGCCGGTCCTAAGTTCCTATCAACTTACACTTGAAAGCCTCCCACATACCAGGTGTTGATTTTCCCTCAAACATCTGCCTCCAATCTACATTCTTCAGTTTCTGCCTAATTTTGTTGTAATTAGCTTTCCCCTAATTTACCACCTTCACCTGACAACTACACTTATTTTTATCTATCAGTACCTTAAAGCTTACTGAATTGTGATCACAGTTCCCGAGCTGCTCCCCTTTTGAGATGTTGACCACCTGGCCAGGCTAATTCCCCAGTACTAGGTCCAGTACGGCCCCCTTCCTAGTTGGACTATCTACACAGTGTTTCAAGAAGCCCTCCTGGATGCTCCTTACAAACTTTGCCCCATCCAAGCCCCAAGCACTAAGTGAGTCCCAGTCAATATATGGGAAGGTAAAATCACCCACGACAACAGCCCTGCTACTTTTACATCTTGCCAAAATCTGCCTACATTACCTGTTCTTCTATTTCCCACAGGCTGTTGGGGGGCCTTTTGTAAACTCCAAACATTCTGATTGCACCCTTCCTGTTCCTGAGCTCTACCCATATTGCCTTGCTGTATGGGCCATCCGAGGCGTCCTCCCGCAGTTTAGCTGAGATATTCTCCTTAACAAGTAGTGCAACTCCCCCACCCCTTTTACATCCCCCTCTATCCTGCCTGAAACATTTGTATCCTGGAACATTAAGCTGCCAATCCTGTCCCTCCCTTAGCCAAGTCTCTGTAATAGCAACAACATCATAGTTCCAAGTACTAATCCAAGCTCTAAGTTCATCTGCCTTACCTGTTACACTTCTTGCATTGAAACAGATGCACTTCAGTCCACCAGACCCACTTTGATCAGCAACCACACTCTGCCTGCTCTTCCTCTGAGTCTTGCTGGCCCTATTCTCTAGTTCTCTTTCAGTCTATTGACCTTTGCTTTGGTTCCCACCCCCCTGCCAAGCTAGTTTAAATCGTCCCGAGTGACACCAGCAAACCTCCCAGCCAGAATATTTGTGCCCATTTAAACCATCATCTGGGTGAAAATATTTTTCCTTGCATCCCCTTTAAACCTCCCACCCCTTACCCTAAATCTATAGCCCTGGTCATTGATCCTTCCATTAAGGGGAAGAGTTTCCTCCTATTTATGCCTCTAAATTTTATACACCTCAATCATGTTCCCCTCTCAATCGTTTCTGTTCCTAGAAAAACAACCCCAGTCTATCCAACCTCTTCATAACTGATCCCTCCTATAATGTGGATTCCTACATGTTATGTGAACTGCACATAGCACTCCAACTGTGGCCCAATCAACATTTTATATATTTCACCAGATCCTCCCAGCTCATAGAATCTATGCCTTGTCTAATAACAAGGGATGGCCTCGAGATATTATCACTGGACTGTTGATTCAGCCACCCAGATAATGTTCTGGGGACCTGGGTTCGAATCCTGCCACGGCAGATGGTGGAATTTGAATTCAATAAATATCTGGAATTAAGAATCTAATGATGACCGTGAACCCATTGTCGATTGTCAGAATAACCCACTTGGTTCACTAATGCCCTTCACGGAAGGAAACTGCCTTCCTTACCTGGTCTGGCCTACATGTGACTTCAGACCCATAGGAATGTGGTTGACTATTAACTGTCCTCTGGGCAATAAATGCTGGCCCAGCCAGAGACACCCCTCATCCTGTGAATGAATAAAGCAAAAAAAAGGCCAATGTCCAATATGCTGACAGACATGCACGCTAAGTTCTCTCTGATCCTTGATGCGTCCCAAGGTCCTATGGTTCATCATGTATTCTCTTGCCCTGTTTGTCCAGTCCAAGTATAGCACCTCACATTTATCCAGATTAAATTCCATTGTCACTGATCAGCCAACCTGACCAGCCTGTCTACGTCCACCTGTCATCTGAGTCTATCCTGTTCACTGTTTACGACAATTATTAGAGAGTCTTGAGCAATGTGAAACCATCTGTAGAAGGTCAGCAAGGTTCTGTGCATATTTTCAACAGGCTTTTAAAATGAACTATTTGCAAATGCTGACCTTATTTTACAATGCTTAGTTCCCCAGTAACTTGTACCTTGAATCTTCACACAAGCTGTACCCTGTACTCTGGGAAATGCTAACGAGGACACCAATGTTGCTGCACACACCCAGGCATGTAATCTTTCTTTTGGCTGTAAGTGCTCATTTGGCTCACACTGTTCATAGTTAATATTATGCAATTATTTGATGACACTTAATGTGAACTTTAAACTGGGTGAGTTGATTGGAATGCCACAGCCTTTTGTTGTTCAGGTTATTCACCATGAATATTTTATTGCTGCTCAGTCATCGTTCAAAGTTGGTTCCTCACTCTGTGCAAACTGACACACCACACCCTATGTCCTGAAACACCTTCCCTCTTCCTATGAGTACTTTAACTATTTATGGACTTGTGTTATGTTTATTCACAAGACCATCTACCCTAACACTTCCTCTATCTTCAACACACATGCTGTAAGCAATAGGACATTTTGTCATTGCAAAGACTAATTCACTAAGGGAAGTTGTTTCAGGGGACCAATTGTAAGTAAGTGTGTTAATATAGTATAGTATGTACACTGCAACATATAGAGGGAGCAGCTGGCTGAGTGCACAAGTAACAGTGAAAGTCTTAAAGTGAGAATCTAGCGAGGGGAGGTCAGGTGCAGAAATGGAATTAGATGCTAATTAAGTGAAAATTGGTCTTTAATTTTAACTGAGGAAGATGAGCAAAATCTGTCGTTGCATTCCGAAAATTGTGATTCCCATAGGAATCAATGATTCATTTAAAGTCAATGTTAAAGTCTTTTGACTTAAAGCCACCCCGTGCTTCCATGAGGAGCTCGAACAGTTCATCCACTTCACCAACACCTTCCACCCCAACCTTAAGTTCACCTGGACCATCTCTAATACCTCTCTCTCCTTCCTGGACCTCTCTGTTTCCATCTCTGGCAACCATCTAGAAACCGATATCCATTTCAAGCCCACTGACTCCCACAGCTACCTAGAATACACCTCCTCCCACCCACCTTCCTGCAAAAATACCACCCCCTATTCCCAATTCCTTCGCCTCCACCGCATCTGCTCCCAGGATGAGGCATTCCACTCCCATACATCTCAGATGTCCTCATTTTTCAAGGACCGCAACCTCCCCCCCCGTCAGTGGTCAAGAACGCCCCCCCCGCATTTCCCGCAACTCATCCCTCACACTCCCTCCCTGCAATAACAACCAAAACAGAATCCCCCTCGTCCTCACATACCACCCCACCAACCTCCAGATCCAACGCATCATCCTCCGACACTTCCGCCATCTGCAATCTGACCCCACCACCAAAGACATTTTTCCATCCTTATCTGCTTTCTGGAGGGACCACTCTCTCCGTGACTCCCTTGTCCACTCCACACTCCCCTCCAGCCCCACCACACCCAGAACTTTTCCCTGCAACCACAGGAAGTGCTACACCTGCCCCCATACCTCCTCCCTCGCCCCCATCCCAGGCCCCAAGAAGACTTTCCACATCAAGCAGATGTTCACCTGCACATCTGCCAATGTGGTATACTGCATCTGCTGTTCCCGTTGTGGCCTCCTCTACATCGGGGAAACCAAGCGGAGACTTGGGAACCACATTGCAGAACACCTACGCTCGGTTTGCACTAAACAACTACACCTCCCAGTCGCGAACCATTTCAACTCCCCCTCCCATTCCTCAGACGACATGTCCATCCTGGGCCTCCTGCAGTGCCACAATGATGCCACCCGAAGGTTGTAGGAACAGCAACTCATATTCCACTTGGGAACCCTGCAGCCCAATGGTATCAATGTGGACTTCACAAGCTTCAAAATCTCCCCTCCCACTACCGCATCCCAAAACCAGCCCAGCTTGTCCACCCCTCCCTAACCTGTCCTTCCTCCCACCTATCCCCTCTTCCCACATCAAGCCCCACCCCCATCTCCTACCTACTAACCTCATCCTGTCCCCTTGACCTGTCCGTCCTCCCTGGACTGACCTATCTCCTCCCTAACTCCCCACCTACACTCACCTTTACTGGCTCCATCCCCGCCTCTTTGACCGGTCTGTCTCCTCTCCACCTATTGTCTCCTCTATCCATCTTCTATCTGCCTCCCCCTCTTTCCCTATTTATTTCAGAACCTCCTTCCCCTCCCCCATTTCTGAAGAAGGGTCTAGACCCAAAACGTCAGCTTGCCTGCTCCTCTGATGCTGCTTGGCCTGCTGTGTTCATCCAGCTCTACACCTTGTTATCTAAGGTCCTTTGGATTTTATTTTGTTTGAGGGACAGAAAGACAATATACAAGTTGAAATACTGTACCATACACGTGGCTGAAATATCTTGCAAAATAAAATATTGTACAGGGTATTATTGCGTTTTATTTCCTTTACATTTTGTGATTTATTTTAAATATTTGAAGAAAATACAACAACCTGTATTTTTGTATTGAGCAGGCTTCATCTAATGGCAGGTGTTTGTAAATCCTCGCTGTGACTGAGTACCTGGGTTATGTGCACCATCTAACATCTGCCACTAGTTGAAAGACTTCAGTACAAGTTTGGAATGGCATCGATAATGAAACAAATGTCCTAATCGTATCTCACTAACTTGATTGAGTTTTTTGAAGAAGTGACAAAGAAGATTGATGAAGTCAGAGTTCTGGACATTGTGTATATGGACTTCAGTAAAAAGTTTGACAAGGTTCCACATAGTAGACTAGTTAGTAAGTTTAGATCACATAGAATGCTGGGAGAACTAGCCATTTGGATGCAAAATTGACTTGAAGGTAGGAGACAGAGGGTGGTGGAGGAGGATTGCTGTTTGGACTGCAGGCCTGTGACCAGCGATGTGTTGCAAGGATTTGTGCTGAATCCAGTCTTTTTGTCATTTAGAGTAATAGAGGTGTACTGCATGGAAACAGACTCTTCAGTCCAACTCATCAATGCTGACCAGATATCCTGAATTAATCTAGTCCCATTTGCTAGTGTTTGGCCCATACTCCTCTAAACCCTTCCTATTCATAAACCCATCCAGATGCCTTTTAAAAGTAATTGTATCAGCCTCCACCACTTCCTCTCACAGCTCATTCCATTTACGCACCACCGTCTGTGTGGAAGAAGTTGCCCCTCAGGTCCCTCTAGTTTTGGACTAAACTACCCTGAGGAAAAGTCCTTGACTACTCACCCTATTATACAAATGATTTGGATGTGAATATAGGAGGTATGGTCAGGATGTCTGTAGATGACACCAATATTGGTGGTGTAGTGAGCAGCCAACAAGGTTACCTCAGAGTACAACGGGACCTTGATCAGATGGACAAATAAGCTGAGGAGTGGCATATGGAGTTTAATTCAGATAAATGAGAGATCTGCATTTTGGCATGGCCAATCAGGGCAGGACTTACAAATCTAATGGTAAGGTCCAGGGGATTTTGCCGAACAAAGAGACCTCGGAGTGCAAGTTCATACTTCCTTGAAAGTGGAATCGCAGGTAGACAGGGTGATGAAGAAGACGTTGGTACACTTGCCTTTATTGGGACGTTATGGAAACTATGGAACAGATGATGGAAAGATGTTGGAGCAATAGGGTGGTGGTGATGGGAGATTTTAATTTTCCCAACATTGACTGGGATTCACTTAGTGTTGGGGGTTTAGATGGAGCAGAATTTGTAAGGAGCATCCAGGAGGGTTTTATAGAGCAGAATATAAATAGTCCAACGTGGGAAGGGGCCATATTGGACCTGGTGTTGGGGAATGAGCCTGGCCAGGTGGTGGAAGTTTCAGTAGGGGATTACTTTGGGAATAGTGATCACAATTCGGTAAGTTTTACAATACTCATGGACAAAGACGAGAGTGGTCCCAAATGGAAGAGTGCTAAACTGGGGGAAGGCCAACTGTAGCAAAATTCGGCAGGAGCTGGGGAATGTGGATTGGGAGCAGCTGTTTGAGGGTAAATCCACATTTGATATGTGGGAGGCTTTTAAAGAGCGGTTGATTAGAGTGCAGGACAGACATGTCCCTGTGAAAATGAGGGATAGAAAGGGCAAGATTAGGGAACCATGGATGACAGGTGAAATTGACTGAAAGTGACTGAAAACAGATGAAGCTTTGGAAGAATATCAGGAAAGTAGGACCAATCTGAAATGAGGAATTAAGTGGGCTAAAAGAGGTCATGAAATATCTTTAGAAAACAGGGTTAAGGAGAATCCGAAAGCCTTTTATTCATACGTAAGGAGCAAGTGCGTAACTAGAGAAAGGGTTGGACCACTCAAGGACAAAGGAGGGAAGTTATGCGAGGAGCCAGAGAAAATGAGTGAGATTCTTAATGAGTACTTTGCGTCGGTATTTACCGAGGAGAGGGACATGACGGATGTTGAGGTTAGGGATAGATGTTTGATTACTCCAGGTCAAGTTGGTATAAGGAGGGGGGAAGTGTTGGGTATTCTAAAAGGCATTAGGGTGGACAAGTCCCCAGGTCCAGATGGGATCTATCACAGGTTACTGAGGGAAGCAAGAGAGGAAATAGCTGGGGCCTTAACAGATATCTTTGCTGCATCCTTGAGCACGGGTGAGGTTATGGAGGACTGGAGAAATTGCTGATGTTATCCCCTTGTTTAAGAAGGGTAGCAAAGATGATCCAGGTAATTATAGACCGGTGACGTCAGTGGTGGGGAAGCTGCTGGAGAAGATACTGAGGGATAGGATCTATTTACATTTGGAAAGAAATGGGCTTATTAGTGATAGGCAGCATGGTTTTGTGCAGGGAAGGTCATGTCTTACTAACTTGATAGAATTCTTTGAGGAAGTGACAAAGTTGATAGATGAGGGAAGGGCTGTGGATGTCATATACATGGACTTCAGTAAGGCATTTGATAAGGTTCCCCATGGTAGGCTGATGGAGAAAGTGAAGTCGCATGGGGTCCAGGGTGTACTAGCTAGATGGATAGGGAACTGGCTGGGCAACAGGAGACAAAGTTGTAGTGGAAGGGAGTTTCTCAAAATGGAGAACTGTGACCAGTGGTGTTCCACAGGGATCCATGTTGGGAACACTGTTGTTTTGTGATATACATAAATGATCTGGAGGAAGGTGTAGATGGTCTGATTAGCAAGTTTGCAGATGACACTAAGATTGGTGGAGTAGCAGATAGTGAAGGGGACTGTCGGAGAATGCAGCAGAATATAGATAGTTTGGAGAGTTGGGCGGAGAAATGGCAGATGGAGTTCAATCCAGGCAAATGCGAGGTGATGCATTTTGGAAGATCCAATTCAAGAGCGAACGATATGGTAAATGGAAAAGCCCTGGGGAAAATTGATGCACAGAGAGATCTGGGTGTTCAGGTCCATTGTACCCTAAGGTGACAATGCAGGTCGATAGAGTGGTCAAGAATGCTTTCATTCATCGGACAGGGTATTGAGTACAAGAGTTGGCAGGTCACGTTACAGTTGTATAGGACTTTGGTTCTACCACATTTGTAATACGGTGTACAGTTCTGGTCACCACATTACCAAAAGGATGTGGATGCTTTGGAGAGGGTGCAGAGGAGGTTCACCAGGACGTTGTCTGGTATGGAGGGCGCTAGCTATGAAGAGAGGTTGAGTAGATTGGGATTATTTACATTAGAAAGACAGAGGTTGAGGGGGGACCTGATTGAGGTCTATAAAATCATGAGAGGTATAGACAGGTGGATAGCAAGAAACTTTTTCCCAGAGTGGGGGACTCAGTTACTCGAGGTCACGATTTCAAGGTGAGAGGGGAAAAGTTTAAGGGAGATACGCGTGGAAAGTTCTTTACGCAGAGCGTGATGGGTGCCTGAAACGCGTTGCCAGCGGAGGTGGTAGAGGCAGGCACGATAGCATCATTTAAGATGTACCTAGACCGATACATGAATGGGTAGGGAGCAGAGGGATACAGATCCTTGGAAAATAGGCGACAGGTTTAGATAGAGGATCTGGATCGGCACAGGCTTGGAGGGCCGAAGGGCCTGTTCCTGTGCTGTAATTTTCTTTGTTCTTTTTTCTTTGTTCTTAGCCATCTTCTTAATGAAGACTTTCTGCCTCATCTCAGTGCTAAGTGGTTTTCCTTTTATTCTCTGACTGTGTCCCTGGTTCCAGACTTTACAGCCAGGGGAGCATCCTTTTTATCTATGATGTTAGCAATTTTAAGTTGCAATGAGATCACCTCTTATTCTTCTGAACCCCAGAGAACGTAGGCCCATTCTCATCAATGTGTCTTCACAGGACAGTCGAGCCATCCCAGAAATTAGTAAGGCAAGAGTAACTGCTACTTGGCATTTGATTTTATTCATTCACAGGATGAGGGCTCACTGACTAGGCAGGATGTATTGCTCATCCCTAATTGCCCAGAGGGCAGTTTAGAATCAACCACTTTGCTGTGGGTCTGGAATCACATGTAGGCCAGACCAGGTAAGGATGGCAGCTTCCTTCCCTAAAGGACATTAGTGAACCAGATGGGTTTTTCTGACAATGGATTCACAGTCATCATGCGATTCTTAATTCCAGATATTTATTGAATTCAAATTCCACCATCTGCCGCGGTGGGATTTGAACCCAGGTCCCCAGAACATTATCTGGGTATCAGGATTAACAGTCCAGCGATAATATCACTTGGCCATCGCCTTCCCGTTTGATCATGTGGTATCAAGGAACCTGGCAAAGCTAGACTCAGTGGACATCAGGGAGAAAACTCTGGTGTCATATCTAACATTTAGGAAGATGGTTGTGGTTGTTGGAGGACAGTTGTCTCTGCTCCAGGCCATCTCTGCAGAGTTCCTCAGTCGTGCCCTAGGCCAACTATCTTCAGCTATTTCTTCAACAACCTTCCCTCCATTATAAGGTCAGAAGTGGGGATGTTCACTGATGATTACACAATGTCTAGTCACAAATGGTGCTAAACAATATCCATGCACTGTACTGGAGTTAGTACGATTTTCAAAGATCTCACCAATGTAACCACTGTCTCTGTACCCATCACTTCAACACTCTGGGATGTTCTCACCACAGAAACAGCTTTAGACTGTCAACATATAACCCTCTGAACACCCTCCCTATATACACACAGACTTAAGACATGGTGTTATGGATGGAGGAAAATGTATTGGGGAAGTGCTTCACTATCTCAGGATTCTGTGGGGTATTCCTGTTGTTTTCCAAGTCCTTCAGGTTCTGTCACTGCATCACAGGAGACACAGAGCAACATGGTCACAAATGACTACATTTCTCACTAAAAACTTCTCCTTTAAATTCAGGCATTTTCACTAGAGAGAGAGAGAGAGGCACCACCTCCCCTTCCAGAAGTCTGAAGACTTCTCACTGAATCACTCATTACCATGAGCTGTTCAGATACCCAGGAACCAATCAGAGTTGTCGCCAGGCTGATGACCTTTGGCTTCCACAAACCAATCAGCTACTTGTTGCTGCCTGAATCTCACTGTACACACATGTCCGGGTGCTGTGTTGTCTATTTACACCTTCTCCCACTGATTGCAAAGCAGTACTCTAAACATGACTTCCAATAAGTTTCTGAAACTTGGTTTTTAAAAGTATAGCAATTTTATCTCAGTCCTTTGTTGTAAGACAATCCTTTGCCCAATTCAGTCCACAATCAAAAAGCAAGTAAAATAAAAAGATGCCTGACTAGAATCCTGTTTTAGAACTGCAGCATCTTCTTCCACAACTTCCTTTCCCCATTTTTATTCTTTTCCCATTTTGGTCCATAAACCAAAAATAAAGAAAAATGAAAAGATGTGGTCATTCCACTACTGCCAGACAATGACCATCTCTAATGAGAGTCTCTGAACATCACTTCTTGACATTTGTGGCATTCCCATTGTTGAATCCAGTCATCTTCTTATTGTGACCACAACTGCAACCCTCAACTGCATCCCCACCCCAGCCCCACATCCAGAACTTTCCCCACACCCACCCACAAACCCCACCTGTACACTCATAGATACATAAAAACATGCCAAAACATTGAATGTTTTCAAGAGGCAACTAGATATAGCACTTGGGGCAAACGGGATCAAAGGTTATGGGGAGAAAGCAGGATTAGGCTATTGAGTTAAATCAGCAATGATCGTGAAGAATGGTGGAACAGGCTTGAAGGACCAAACGGCTGCCTCCTGCTTCTACCCTCTATGTTTCCTCAAAGCCTGGCCACAATCTACAAGGCAGAAGTCAGGAGTATAATAGAATACTCCCTACTTTCCTGGATGAGTGCAGTTCCAAAAACTCCATGTCAACCAGAACAAAGCAGCGCATTTGATGGCATTCCATCCAACATCTTCAACACTGTGACTCCCTCCATCACCAATGCACAGTGGCAACAGTATGTACCATCTACAGGATGCACTGCAACAATGCTCTTTCTACAGCACCTTCCAACTCCATGACTACTTGTCCATTTAGAAGGGTAAAGGCAGCAATACATGGGAACACCATCATTTGCAAGCTTTGCTCCAAGCTACTCACCATCCTAATTTGGAAACTTCGCCATTCCTTCAGGTAGGGTTGGAGGTTAGATAGACCTTAGGATTAGGGTAAAAGTTCAGCACAACATCGTGGGTCGAAGGGCCTGTACTGTGCTGTACTGTTCTATGTTTTATGTTAAGCCTCACTGGATCAACATCCTGGAGCCTATTTCTCACATCATTATGGATATCCTTACATCCCAAGGACTTCAGCAATTCAAGAAGGCATTCTTAAGGGCAACTAGGAATGGGAAATAAATGCTTGTATAACCACCAATGTCACAACTCACGAATGAATTTTTAAAAAGTTAGCTTGTGGGTGCAGCAAGTAATTAGATAGGCAAATGCAATGTTACTTAGGGATGAGATATAAAAGTCGAGAAGTTTTGCTCGAGAGCATTGCTGATACTACATTTCAAGGGCTGTGTAGAGATTTATTAATCTCACTTAAGAAAGGACATTTTTGCATTTCAGCAAAACTGGAGCAGGCAGACTCCTGGGATGATAACATTGTCTTATGAAAAAAGGTTGAGTCTTTACTTGGAGTTTAGATCACCTCTCATTCTCCTTAGCGAAATATATAAAATCCCAAGGGAATCTGATAGGGTAAACATTTTTTCAGCATCTACCCATGTGGGGGATTCTAAAACTAGGGGACAATGTCAGTTACTAGTGGTGTACCTCAAGGATCTCAGTTACCAGTGGTGTACCTCAAGGATCTCAGTTACTAGTGGTGTACCTCAAGGATCTGTTTTGGGGCCACTGCTGTTTGTCATTTCTATGAATGACCTGGATGAGGGCGTAGAAGGATGGGTTAGTAAATTTGCGCATGACACCAAAGTTGGTGGAGTTGTGGATAGTGCGGAAGGATGTTGCAGGTTACAGAGGGATATAGATAAGCTGCAGAGCTGGGCTGAGAGGTGGCAAATGGAGTTTAA
>NC_063333.1:981679-983493 GCF_021869965.1 Rhincodon typus
TAGCACGAGGGGACATTGCTTTAAATTGAGGGGTGATAGATATAGGATAGATGTCAGAGGTAGGTTCTTTACTCAGAGAGTAGTAAGGGCGTGGAATGCCCTGCCTGCAAAAATAGTAGACTCGCCCACTTTAAGGGCATTTAAATGGTCATTGGATAAACATATGGATGATAATGGAATAGTTTAGGTTAGATGGGCTTCAGATTGGTTTCACAGGTCGGCGCAACATCGAGGGCCGAAGGGCCTGTACTGCGTTGTAATGTTCTATGTTCTATGTTCTCCCTCACGCGCACATGTGCTCTCTCCCATACCCCCCCATTCTGTCTCTCTGACACACACACACTCCCTCTCAGTCACTCCCTCACACACACACATACACACTCACTCACTCTCTCTCCCACACAAACTCTCTCACTCACACATGCACTCGCTGTCTCGCTCCCTCACACACACACAATCAGTTTCACCTCCAACACACATCCGCACACACACACTCTCCCCCTCACTCAAACACATTTTTTCTCTCCCCCTTCACACTCTGTGTGTGTGTCTCTCTCTCACACGCACACGCGCGCGCACACACACACACACACACACATTAACTCTTTCTCCCACACACACTCCCTCTCTCTCCCTCACCTACATACACACTCTCTCAGCCTCACACGCACACTATCTCACACACACTTTCCCCCTCTCTCCCTCACACATAAAGACACACGCAAACACACTCTCTCTCCCTCTCTCTCTCTCTCACACACACACACACTCCCTCTCTCCTCACACACACTCACTCACATACACATACATATTCTCTCTCTCCCCACCCAGTCATACACATGCGCGCACACACACTCACTGTCTCTCCCTCAGACACACGCACACATTCCCTCTCTCTCTCACACACACGCTATCTCACTCACTCACACACTCTCGCATACACTCTCCCTCAGACACACACACTCCCTCACTCACTGTGTGAGTCTGTCTCTCTCTTACATTCTCTGTCTCTCTCTCACTCACTCTCTCTCCCTCACATACACACACTCTCTCTCTCTTCCTCATACGTACACACACATGCATTCTCCCACACACACTGATACAGTCTCTCTCTGTCATACACACACACATTCTCTTTCTCACTCCCACATACACATTCTCTCTCTCTCGCACACACATTCACTCTCTCTCTCCCTCATACACAGATGCGTACATTCTCTCCCTCACACATACACACACACTGTCTCCCTCACACACTGATAGTCTCTCTCCCTCACACACACACTCTCTCTCTCTCTTCCTCATACACACACACACATTCTCTCTCTCCCTCAAGCCCTCTCTTTCCGTATCGCTGTCTCTTTCTCTCTCTCTCTCACACTCACTCTCTGCCACATACACACCCTCTTTCTGCCACACACACACTCTGCCTCTCTCTCGCACGCTCTCTCGCGCATGCACTCTCTCTCTCGCGCGCGCTGTCTCTCTCGCCCTCGCTGTCTCTCGCGCGCGCTCTTGCCCTCTCTCGCGTGCGCACTCTCTCTCGCGCGCGCGCTCTCTCACCCTCTCTCTCTCGCGCGCGTGCTCTCGCCTTCTCTCTCTCTCGTTCGCACACTCTCGCCCTCTCTCTCGGTCGCACGATCTCGCTCCCCTCTCTCGCGCGCGCTCTCACCCCCCCCCCGCACGCGTTCTTGCCCCTATCTCTCGCGCGCGCGTGCTCTCGCCTTCTCTCTCTCTCGTTCGCGCGCTCTCGCCCTCTCTCTCGGTCGCACGATCTCGCTCCCCTCTCTCGCACGCGCTCTTGCCCCCCCCCC
>NC_063333.1:983593-1008086 GCF_021869965.1 Rhincodon typus
CCCCCCCCCCTCTCTCGCACGCGTTCTCGCCCCCCCCTCGTGCGCGCTCTCGCCCCCCCTCGCGCGCACACGCTCTTGCCCCCCCTCTCCCTCGCGCGCGCGCGCTCTTGCCCCCCATCTCTCGTCTTTCACCCTCCTCGTGCACACACTGTCTCTCTCACACACACATATACTCACTCTCTCCCTCAGAGACACACACACTCACTCATTCTCTCCCTCACACTCTCATACTCTGTCTCTCCCTCCTCCCCTTTCTCTCTCTGTCACGCGCACACGCGCACACACACACGCTGTCTGTCTCCCCGTGTGGCCAATGTGGCGTTTTATAAATTCCTAGTTTAGATATAAAACCAGTCTGACTCCAAACTAAAACACAAACAGATTCCATACAAGGCCTCACACCTAACATATGTTGTCTGACCTAAAATGTCACCTCTTCTTTACACTGATAAAACCTTTACTTCTGTCAGGACAGGGACTTGAAGGGAATTTGGGGATTTACATATACATATTAATCAATTGAAACCTTCTAACTGATTAAAGATTTAACAGCATCTTTAGTTTGTTTAATACATCCTCATTAGTGCTGTGAGCTTTTGATCTTTTACTTATAAATACTGTGTCTGATACTATCTCTCTCACTAACACCTGAAGAAGGAGCAAAGCTTCGAAAGCTTGTGTTTTTAAATAAACCTGTTGGACTATAACCTGGTGTCATGTGATTTCTGACCTTGTCCACCCCAGTCCAACACTGGCATCTCCACATCATATCTTCATAGTGTTGCTGCATGTTGGCCATTTACTTGCCTTGTCTCACAGTTGAACCTATACCTGTTTTCTCTCATACTTTAATCTGAGGTCTGAAAGGATGAAATTATCTTGATCAAGACAGGAACCCTTCTCTGTAAAGTCAGATTGGGCTGATTGAAGCAAACAGCCAAACTTCATCCAATGGCCATTTATGAATGAACTTGAAATGTGAGAATGGACCTTTCATTTTTATCAATCAGTCAAGGAAGAGGCTAAATCTAAACTGATGAAACAGCATGGACAAACTAACTGAATGAGTGAAACAATGATAGGTAGAGTTCACAGTGGAGAATTGTAAGGCTGTTTAGTTTAGCTCCACCAAAGGCAAATAAGAAATCTGAGGATTGGGAACAGTTTAGAATTCAGCAAAGAAGGACCAAGGGATTGATTAAGAAGGGACAAATAGAGTATGAAAGTAAACTTGCAGGGAACATAAAGACTGATGCTGAGTTTTCATAAGTACATGAAGAGAAAGAGATTGGTAAAGACAAATGTAGGTCCCCTCCAGATAGAAATGGGGGAATGTATAATAGGGAACAAACAAATGGCTGAGGAACTGAATACGTGCTTTGGTTCTGTCCTCGCAAAAGAAGATACAAATCAGATACCAGAATTGTTGGAGGATACAAGATTTAGTGACAGGGAAGAGCTAAGAGAAATTAGCAGAGAAATGGTGTTAGGAAAATTGTTGGGATTGAGGCCAATAAATCCCCAGGGCCTGATAATTTACGTCCCACAGTAGTTAAGGAAGTAGCTTTAGAAATAGTGGAAGCATTGGTGGTTATCTTCCAGGATTCTCTAGCCTCTGGAACGGTCCCTGCAGATTGGAGGGTGGCTAATGTCACTCCAATATTCAAAAAGGGAGGTAGAGAGAAAGCAGGGAATTATAGACCAATGAGCCTAACGTCGATAATGGGGAAAATTCTCAAATCCACTCTCAAGGATTTTATAGCAGAGTACTTAGAAAACAATGACAGGATCAGACAGGGTCAGCATGGATTTATGAAGGGGAAACCATGCTTGACAAATCTGTTGGAATTCTATGAAGATGTAACTAGTAGAGTTGACAAGGGGTGACAGTCGATGTAGTATATTTAGAATTTCAGAAAGCATTTGACAAAGTCCCACATAAGACATTAATGTGCAAGATTAAAGCGCATGGGATTGGGGGAAATCTATTGAGATGCATAGGAAACTGGTTGACAGAGAGGAAATAAAGAGTAAGAATTAATGAACAAAAACAAAGTAGCTGGAAAAGCCCAGCAGGTCTGGCAGCATCTGTGAAGTTAAAAACAGAGTTAACATTTCAAGTCTAGGAATTAATGGGTCCTTTTCAAATTGGCAGGCAGTAACTATTGGGGTGCCACAGGGTTCGGTGCTGGGACCCCAACTATTCACAATATATATTAATGATTTGGATGAAGGAACAAAAATGTAACATCTCCAAGTTTGCAGACAATACCAGGTTGGGTGGAGAGTGAACTGCGACAAGGATGCAGAGATCCTTCAGTATGATCTCGACAGGTTGGATGAGTGGCAGATGCAGTATAATGTGGATAAATATGAGGTTATTCACTTTGGAAGCAAAAACAAGAAGGCAGATTACCACCTAAATGGCTGTAAATTGGGAGAGGGGAGTGTGCAGTGGGACCTGGGTGTCCTTGTGCACCAGTTGCTGAAGGTAAGCATGCAGGTACAGCAGGTGGTAAAGAAGGTAAATGGTATGTTGGCCTTCATTGCGAGAGGTTTTGAGTACAGGAGCAGGGATGTGTTGTTGCAGTTATACAGGGCCTTGGTGAGATCACACCTGGAGTATCGTGTGCAGTTTTGGTCTCCTTTTCTGAGGAAGGATGCTCTTGTCCGCAAGAGAGCGCAGCGAAGGTTTACCAGGCTGATTCTGGGGATGGCGGGTCTGATGTGTGAGGAGAGATTGATTAGGTTGGGATTGTTTTCACTGGAGTTCAGATAAATGAGGGGGATCTCACAGAGCCTTATAAAATTCTGACAGGACTGGACAGGGTAGATGCAAGGAGGATGTTCCCAATGGTGGGTGTGTCCAGAACCAGGGGGCACAGTCTGAGGATTCAGGGTAGATGATTTAGGATGGAGACATTCTTCACTCAAAGAGTGGTGAATCTGTGGAATTCATTACCACAGGAAGTAGTTGATGCCAAAACATTGAATGTATTCAAGAGGTGACTAGATATAGTACTTGGGTTGAATGGGATCAAAGGTTATGGGGAGAAAGCAGGATTAGGCTATTGAGTTGGATGATCAACCATTATCGGGAAGAATGGCAGAGCAGGCTCAAGGGGCCAAATGGCCGCCTCCTGCTCCTGTCTTCTATATTTAAATGTAAGAAATTTTTTTAAATGATGAGAGGCTGGGATCTCGGGAGATCCAAATTGAATTGTGTCTGTGTTCAAAGGAAATTAATAAAAACTCATCATCAATTGAAACTAGTAATGGAGTAAACTCATGGAATTTTGTTTAAGACTTATTCTTGGCAAACTTGCCTATTATGTCTCTTAAAATGATGAGAAGTCAAAGCTTTTTCTACTACATGTGACTATGATCTTTTACCAAAAAAAGGAAAGACATGGCAGTCGTTCATTGATTTGGCTTTGAAGGCAACATTGCCACTCATCTCCATTCCTACGTCTAACATGTGACTTGGAGTATTTTCTGTAGTGTAGTGTTCTGTGTTCATGGACTATTTCTAGGGAACAGAACTATAAGCACTCAGTGATGATTGAGACTGAATATTGATTAATGCAACCATCCAACTTAATTTGTCTTTCCTTATTTTCCAGCTTTATGTGGGCCTTTGAGAAGATTCATCGCAGTATCGTTCAACGATTTCAGGGAGAGCTTGTAGCAATTTTCGATGAAGAATTCCGCATTCTTTTTGCCCAGTCAAACCCCCTCCCTGGTGTAGAGAATCTCATACCAGAACCAGATAATTTTTACACTGTGAAACCATACCAGCCTACTGATTGGTGGCGACGTAAACAAAGCCCTAGACTTGTGCATCAAGAGGATATGCTTTCACAGCATTCTGGATATTCATGGGCAGATCCGGATCGTGACCATTTTGGCCATAGTTTTAGACAGAATGATGTTTACAGACAAATGAAGGAGGAATCTGGCATTACAGGAAGCATGAGGCAGCTTACACATGTTCAGCAGGAGGATTTTCAACTTGATCCTACATCCAGTGTTCTGCTAAGAGCAAAGCAGATGGACATGAATGCGTTTAAACGGAGAAGTTACGCAGAAGGGACTTTCGAAAGTTATGATTCTATGGTACATAGATATGGACGAATAAGTGAGCATTATGATGAATTAGATGCTAGATCTGAGCAATTATTCAGGGAAAAGAGGTATCCTTTGGAGCCTGGATTAACAAGGAATAGGTTCAGCTCATTTAACAGTAAGCATGTAAAAGATGGCCTGGGAATACTCGAACGATTTAGACAAAACAGAACAACTCAGCATCAGTACAATGAGTCAGCGGAACAGCCGAGGCACTGGTATGATCAAAAGAATCATGAGGAGGCTTGTTTGACTGGTTTACCACTCCATCCACCTCTGGTAAACTATGAACCTTCCAACGCCTCCAAAGAAGTCCGGCATGGTTCAAATGATTTTGATCCAGTGGCTGATGGAAGGCTAGGGCAGAAAATACAGAAGCGCCCCAATATTGGCCAATCATATGCCTGTCAAAAGTCACCAACTCAGAAACAGGTTCTGGATCCAAAAATGCTTTTCACAGAGTCCAGTCTGGGCCGAAAATCTGATGATCAGCCCACCAAACATGGGCTGAGAAGATGGAGAATCGGCTCTTATTTCAGAGATCAGGATGAGCACCCCAAACAGCTTGAAGATGTTTCTGCACCAGATGAATCTCAGAACAACAATGAAGTGCTCCATGATTCAAGGCAGAACAGAGCCCCTTTAGAGAAACCCTTGTTCAGAGAATCTGCACAGATTACAAGTTATAAACATTTGGATCTATACAACTCAAAGTCTCCAAAAACAGATTTGTCCGATGACCAATCTCTGTCATCGGATAAAGGATATGACGAACGGAATGTGAAGTTGGCAAAACATGAATCCATCCGTAGTAAACTCAACCCTATGTTGCAAAGGAGCAGACTGCGTTCTTCATTGATCTTCAATAATTCCAAGACAGAACAGCATATCACACAAAAAGGGAAAGGGATCCAGAGCATCAGGGAGCAGAAGCAGGAGGAAGAAAAGGAATCCGAAGGGATTCAGGAATCTAAAGCAGCTGCAGATTTGCAGAAAAGTAGCAGCAATGACCAAACCAAACCTATCCAATATTCAATGCCTGATAGGACGTTCCCAAATGAGACTTCCAAAACATCCGAACCAAATCTCAAAGAGGTTTTTACTGGAAAAAAACTAGATTTAGACCTGGGTTGGCAGCAGACTGACTCTGCTTTCGGTAGCCATGACCCAGACACTCAATCTAGTGACCAGCATGAAGCAAGGTCAAAAGTAGACCTTCAACTGAGCAAAAAGGTACAAGATGCCATTAGCAAAATGACCCAGCGTACATCATTATCAAAAGAAATTAAAACACCATATATACAATCAGCAAAGACTGAAAAGCTGCCTCTGGAAAAACCCGGAAAGGCCATTAATTCTGCAGCTAGGCAACAAGATCCCCCACCCTCTCAGCTGGCTGTCGGGTCTTTGCAGCCAGGACTCCTGCCCTCTGAATCAGCCACTCTGAATAATGCTAGCAATCCCCAAAGATCCTCTTCTAGCTTGAAACTGGAGGATGCTGATGGCAATTTAGCAAAGATCAAGATGCATTCATCTACTCTGTGTCTGGACACAAGAGAGGGTAAAGAGGATAAGGCAGGAGGGGAATCCACAATTTTAAATTCCATTTCAAAGAGTCCCTCAAGATTGAAAAGTTTTCTCAACCTTCCTGGTGACACAAAATCAAAAGAAATGCACAACAATGTAGACCTAGCGCAACCTCTGACTTCAGTCAAAGAGAATGAGAAGAATCCTGAAAAGCTATCAAAAACTGTCCAGAGTGAGGTGGTACTTTCCAATTCTGAGAAAGAGGAGAAACCACGAAGGCCTCCAGCCAATCCCACTGCACCCAAAGGTTTACAAACTGTCCAAGGGAGCAGGTATTCTACATCTACCTCCAATGCCCTTTACAGCAGCAACCTTCGAGATGATACCAAGGTCATCCTAGAGCAAATCTCTGCCAACAGCCAGAAGAATCGGGCTGAGAGTGCCAAAGTGCAACATGCCAGCACCAGTGAGAATGTAACTCCAGGAGAATCAAAGGAAAAGGTTACTCCTGAGTCAGACAAAACAGACTCTGATAAAAAGCAGCAGTTTGGTATCTCATCAAGGTTTTCAAACTCTATTAAAAACAAAGGCAAAGCTCAGGCAACACCTGACTATGTTGATCCCTTAATTAAGAGGATGGACAGTTTTCGAAAAGAGAAACGCGTATACAGCAGGTTTGAAGTCTTCTACAAGAAAGATGACTCGTTGAAAACAGAAGACACTTCTGCAGGCCAACAAGGTGACGAATCACAAGATTCTATGGACATAGATAGTGGAGACAAAAAGAAAGCTTCAAAAATAATTCCCAAGCTTCTTGAGACGCTTAAGAGGTTTTAACGCTCCCTGTAATTTACTAAACTAGGTGGAGCTGAACCACAAGTACCTAGACTGCTTGTTGCTGGGTGCTGATATTGGTGATTTTTGTTTAAAGGTGCAGAATATCGAATACTGCTGTAAATTATAGGAATGGTTAACCATATACAGATCCTTCAAATATCCAATTTTAGATAAGTGTGGTAACATACAGCAAGACAAGGAACATAGCACTCTGATCCACTCACTGTAGTGAAAGAATCTTTGAAAGTTGGATGAGACTCAAGAGATTGTTTGGGGAGGAAAGATGTAGACCTACGCGTTAAACCCTTTCATTTTACAACCTAACTTGTGTTTAGGATTTCATGGTGCTGGCAGAATATACACAATTGTATAAAGTCAACAACTGAAATAAATGAGGTCAGGAAGCTTGTCATCTGTAGTACTGGTACTTGAACATAGCCTTTAATATTGCTTCACTTTGAAAGAAGATTCAGCACTCTCAAACTGGGGAAGTGTTTACAAGAGCAGATAAAATATTAAGTTAATGAGATTGATTTTCGTGGGCTTTTTAAGGAATAGCAAGAGAAACATAGGAATAACTGCCTTCATATATTAGACAAGTTGTAGTGCAAGAAGTGACACATTCCAAAATGCCAAAGATGCAGCTAGCCATACACAAACTTGCATTAATAACATGGGATCCTCTTCATGATTAAGTGGGAAGTTTCAACTTACTTTTGCTTTTTTAAAGGAACAGTTTGTAGTGGTTACATATCTACGATTATCAAACAAGTGTAATGTAACCTCAGCTTTGTACAGTGCAAATGGGTTAGCATTCTGGGTCAATTGTTTCTTATGTAAAAAGCCAGTAATTTCAGCTACTAGTTCCAGACTGACCAGTGTTAACATCTATTTTGTGAATCTTTTGCACAAGCCAGTTCAGTTTAAATATTTTTACTTTCTATTTCCCTTCCCATCTTAAGTTAGGAGCTCGTGTTTAAGGTATAGTTTCACACATGTTCACATCCCTCAGAAAAGCGGCTATTCTTAATTGTAAGCCTTAATTGAGACTTTTTGACACTGTTTTGCTCAGTGATCATGCACACCGCACTTTCCAACAAGTGAGACTGATGTGAGCACCCTGTCAGTTATTGTTTCCTCCCGAGCCTGAGAACACGAGCTAATTATAGTCTTTGATTTCTGCTAACTGCATAATGTCTATGATAAGCAAGGTTTACATTGAATTCTCTCTATCTTCCTGGTATTTTTAAACTAGCTTCCTCTTATATGCAGCAATACTATCTGCTGTATGCAAGAATCACGTCTTTGTTTCTTGGTGACTATCTTATATTGCTACATCTGATTGATGAGATTAACAAGTTCTTGCTTTTCTTCTTCCCCACGGTAGAAGCTCAGTTCCAATGTGAACGCATTGAAAGATGAAATAACTACACTGTGCTTGTAAGCTTGATTATGAACAGCTATTTGTGCGATGTATACCAAATGTAAATATTTTTGATACTGTGCAAGGTTGCTGCCTATATCCATTCACAAAGCTGTTACTTTGTAATAAGAAAGATGCTACATTAACAAATGTAAATTCACTCTGTATTTAACCTGTGCTGTACTTGTCTTGGGAGTGTTTGGGAACTCCATAAGGAGGTTTTCTTTCAGTTCAAAACAGTGGAGGAAGCTTTACTCTGTATCTAACCCCATGTTGCCCCTGTCCTGGGTCTGTTTGTTGGGGACTGTGTAAAGGAAGTTTTACTCTGTGTCTAACCCTGTGGTGTACATATCCCAGGAGTGTCTGAAGGGGAACAGTGTTGAGGAAGCTTTACTTTCAGTTTAAAAAAAAGAGTACAGGCAGGTTTATATCTGTATCTAACCCTGTGGTATACCAGTACTGGGAGTGTTTGATGGGGACAGTGTAGAGGTACGTTCTGTCCCTGCCCTGAGAGTGTTCAGTAGTGATAATAGATCTCTGAAATGCAAAGTTGTGCAATCTCCTGCACAAACCCTTCAAAAAGTTCAAAGCTGATGGATGTGCAGGTGTGGAAGGGGTTTGGGGAGAACAAATCCACCTTGCAATGACTGATAATATTGGAAAGATAATCTAACAGTCAGACAACAAATGGTATAACGTCAGCCTCTGCCATGGGAAAGCAGGGTTTCCCATTTCCCTGTGACTGTCTTGGTCTTCAGGAAGGGAGAAGTGTGGAATTAAGTTAAAATGTTACTATTTTGTGTGTCTATGTATTTTACACCTAAGAGGGAATAATCTTTGCAGTTTATTATATTTGATGTTCATAACATTCCTTGACCATCAAGACAAGGAATTATTTAACTATTTCTCTGGGAACTCTGGTCACTCTGATTTAATTCCAGTTTTCAGAGTCATGCTGGCTATGGCATCTTCGATGCATGTAAACACCTTAGCCAGCCACGGAAGACATTGTAACCAAGCCAGTCTTGCTTTCTACCAGACAGGGTTACTCTGGCTAGTGTTTTTTTTTACAGCACATGGACTGCAGCTCACCACCACCTTCTCAAAGGCAACTACGAATAAGAAATAAATGCTGGACAGCCAGCAATGCCCACATCCACAAGAGAATTTTTTAAAAGTTGTTCTGCCAAGCGACTGAGTTTGAATTTGGCCCAATCCCAGGTTGCACTGTCATAAGTCTTGCCTGCTCCAAATCAAGAAAAAATATTACCAGTGAAGATATCTACTTGTACAGAAGCAAAGTAGATGTGCAAGACTGCACCTTGAAGTCTTGTGTGCTGTCTGGTCCCCCTGCCTAAAGAAAGATATTCTTGTTATTAAGGGAGTATAGCAGTGGTTCACCAGATTCATCCCTGGGGTGGGGGACTGTCCTAGAAGGAGAGATTCAGCAGGTCAGGACAGTATTCTCTGGAATTTAGAAGAATAAAGGCGAGCTGATGGAAACTTACAATATCTAGATGTTCTGAATAACCAGGCGGTCCAGAACCAGGGTTTACAGTCTAAGGATACAGGGAAGCCATTTAGGACTGAGATAAGGAGAAGTTTATAATTCTCTGCCACAGAAAGTGATTGGGGCCAAAGAGGAGTTAAATATCATTCTTAGAGCTAAAAGGATCAAAGCGTTAGGGAGAAAGCAGGAACAGAATACTGAGTTGGATGATCAGTTTGGATAATTATCATTTTGAATTGCCTACTCTTATTTTGTATGTTTCTTTTTGGATAGACAAGATTTGGTACAGAAAGGGTGTTTCCCCTAGCAAGGAGGGGATCTAGAACCAGGGGAACCGTCTGAGTAAAAGGCAAACAGTTTAGGAGTTAGATGAGCAGGAACACCCTCTTCAGAGGGTGGTGAACTTTTGGAATTCTTTGCTCCAGAGGGCTGTGGTGTATCAATCATTAAACTCAAGAAAGAGATGAATGGATTTTCAGTTACTAATGGCATCAAGTGATTTGGCAATAGCATGGGAACATGGCAATGAGGCAGATGATAAGCCATGATCTAGAACGACCTCCCCCAGTCTTATGTCCCTGTTTAAGAATAGCCAATTGCATTAAGTATTTTTACAGGGATGAGGAATGCAGACCACATGAGCGAGTGTCAGGGTAACCTTGCTATATTCCAGGAGACAGAGTGACCTGACTGCACCAGTGAGGAAGAGCAGAGAAAATTGTCTTTGGAACATTCTCTTTATCTCCATTTAACCTAAACACAAAATGGCCTTCTGAAGGGAACCATTCCCTCTAAATTTACTTGCAAAATCAGGGATGGCTATCTGTTTAACCTGAGAAGGTGGGGGATGGGGCAGATTAGCAGAAACAAAACAACTAGGAAAGCTTTGACAAACATGCCAATATAAATGGAACTAAAGTACCTTTTAAACACGTGCAATGGTTTGATTACTGAATGTATTGTTCTGTATATCTCAATACAATATGTAATAAACCATATTCTCTTGTACTTCAGCACAACAGCAGCTAAATAAACAGCGTATAGTTTGCACTGAGCCTGTTGTCACATTTATTGTAAAAACCCAGCTGCTTTTTTGGATGACAAACTTAAAATTCTCACTGCATATTTTTATTAGAAAATTATTCATGGGACTTTGTGTAACAATAAAAATAATAAAGTGTGAGTGAGGATGCTAGGTAAGAAAGGTGACAGGTCTTTAGAGAGTGGGTATCAGTCAGCAGTGCTTAATCAGTTAATGATAATGGAACAAAAGTAGGGTCATGCTCAGGAGCCCAGAGGAACAGTGAGCCAAGAATCTCAGCACAGGAATGGAGGAAGTCCTGAAGGTTACCTTCAGTTTTGTTTTTAAAATGTACACGATATTAGCAAGCCCAAAATTATTAATTGTTTATGCTCCTAACAAAATGCAGTAAATCACTATAATCCATGCCTGCAGAAGGAAAACAGGATAGTAAATATATATGGGACAAAAGCTATGATCCATAAATCAATCACAACAGATCGTTCACGAGCAAAAGGTTTGATTATTTTGGGATGGTGTCTGTTTTAGATATTGTCATTACTGTAAATTGAAGAATTGGAAAAACAATCCTTCAGATGCTGCAAATCCACAGCAATTTAGGCAACAACTGGGGAGGCAGAAAGATGAAATGGTTAAGGTTGATGCGATTTCTCACTATTTATGATTTTAAAAAACCCAAAAAGAAAGCAAGGGACAAGAAGGCAGACAGAGAGAGAGAAAAAAAACTCACTCGAAGGGCGAGGCAATGGCCTAGTGGGATTATTGTTGGACCGTTAATCCAGAGACTCAGGTGACATTCCGGGGATCCGGGTTCAAGTCCTGTCATGGCAGATGGTGGAATTTGAATTCAATAAATATCTGGAATTAAGGGTCTAATGATATCCGTGTAGGAAAAACCTATCTGGTTCCTTAATGTCCTTTAGGGAAATAAACTGCTATCTTTACCTGGTCTGGCCTACATGTGACTCCAGACCTACAGCAATGTGACTGACTCTTAACTGCCTTCTGGACAATCAGGGATGGGCAATAAATGCTGGCCTAGCCAGCAATGCTCTCATTCTGTGAATGTTTTTTTTTTAAATATGGAACTAGAAAGGAAAGCAGGAGACAGATGACTGAGTGTAGAGAAAGTGAGTGGGAAGTTCATGGGAGATAGAAATGATGGAGGAAGCTGGAGCATCTACAGTCTAGAATATTACTGGAACTTTTCTGGCGATGCCAAGGGTGGATACATAGGAGTCATGAGAGCACTTTTGAAAGAGAGGGAGACGGTTTACAATATCAGCTAGAACAGCACCCAGAAAAGACAGCTGAATTGTTAGCAGGCAATGAGGTCGACGGAGCAAGAATCTGTTGTCATGGATGATGTGAGATAGGGAAAGGACCTGGGAGATTCCAAAAGTAACTGGAGAGAGAAATGAAATCAGGGTTACGGCTGGAGCAGGATCTGGAATTTCTTTCAGATGGTTTACCTTTGTAGGTAATGAGAAGGGAAAAGCAACTAAAGCAGATAGGTCAGAAATCACACAACACCAGGTTATAGTCCAACAGGTTTATTTGAAAACATAAGCTTTTGGAACCACATGAGGTGAGATTCGATCACATTTTGGATCCAGTCTGATCTAGTGATACCTCTGTATGACTTACTTCCATTGTAAACTAAACTATCTTTAGTTTATGTCTAAACTTCAGATACAGTTTCCCTCAATCTGTCAATAAGGTTTCACTGAGTCATAAATTTATATAAAAATGTGAGATACAATTGACAACACCGCCACCTCATGGCAGAAAAGTAACAATACCACAAAACTATACGCTCAGATAGGAATCTGACCATTTCAAGTATAAAAATATGACTGGACACAAAGATTCTTTTTAAAAGTTTTCGAATATGTATGACATTGTAATTGCTGTATTTGGGGCCGACGACAGCATTCCATCTCATTTTGGTGTTCTGATACAGCATTCCAGAATATTGAGTCAGTGATGATGAAAGGGTGCTGATGTTTACACAATTCATACAGTTGTAAAGGTCTACAGCATAGAATCAGGCCCTTTGGCCCAACTTATCCATGCTCCTCAGTTTTCACAATTAAACTAGTCCCATTTGCCTGTGTTTGCTCCATATCCCTTCATACCTATCCCATCCATGTGTCTGTTGAAATGTTTCTTAAATGACAAAATTGTACTAGTTTCCACCACTACTTCTGGTAGCCCATTCTAGACACTGACCAGCTTGTGTGTGAAAAAATTGCCCCTCTGGACTCTTCTGTATCTCTCCCCTCTCACCTTAAACCTATGCCCTCTGGATTTAGACTCCCCTACCATGGGAAATTTACCTTATCAATGCCTCTCATGATTTTATAGACCTCTATAAAGGTCAACCCCAGTCTCCTACGCTCCAGGGGAAAAAAAGTGGGAAATTTTTAACTTTTATTTAAAATTTTTAACTTTGGCTTGATTTGACCCACTAAAATGCAACATCTTGCATTTATCTAAATTAAACTCTATCTGTCATTCCTCAGCTCAAGATCTCGCTGCCTTCTCATATAACCTTCTTCATTGTCCACTATACCACCAATCTTGGTGTCATCTGCAAAACTTACTAACCACACCTTCGAATTTCTTATCCAAATCATTTATGTAAACGATGAATAATTGGGCCCAGCACCGATCCCTGTGCCACACCGCTGGTCACAGGCCTCTAGTCTGAAAAACAACTGTCAACCACCACCTCTGCTGGGAAATAGCTGGGAAACTACGGGTCTGAACAGGATATCAGGTTTGTGTACTTTGGGTAGTCCGTAGTATCAGGGGATGTTTGATCCATTGGATTTCATTTTTAGGAAGTCTGTTCTTGATATTTGGCCTGCCTGTTGTAATTTCTTTAGTGTATCAGTGATTCTGTTCCCTAACTGTGATACAAAGAAAATTACAGCACAGGAACAGGCCCTTCGGCCCTTCAAGCCTGCGCCGATCCAGATCCTCTATCGAAACCTGTCGCCTATTTTCCAAGGATCTGTATCCCTCTGCTCCCTGCCCATTCATGTATCTGTCGAGATACATCTTAAATGATGCTATCGTGCCCGCCTCTACCACCTCCGCTGGCAACGCGTTCCAGGCACCCACTACCCTCTGCGTAAAGAACTTTCCAAGCATATCTCCCTTAAATTTTTCCCCTCTCACCTTGAAATTGTGACCCCTAGTAACTGAGTTCCCCACTTTGGGAAAAAGCTTCTTGCTATCCACCCTGTCTATACCTCTCATGATTTTGTAGACCTCAATCAGGTCGCCCCTCAACCTCCGTCTTTCTAATGTAAATGATCCTAATCTACTCAACCTCTCTTCATAGCTAGCGCCCTCCATACCACGCAACATCCTGGTGAACCTCCTCTGCCCCCTCTCCAAAGCACCCACATCCTTTTGGGAATCTGGTGACCAGAACTGTACGCAGTATTCCAAATGTGGTTGAACCAAATTCCTATACAACTGTAACATGACCTGCCAACTCTTGTACTCAATACCCCGTCCGATGAATGAAAGCATGCCGTATGCCTTCTTGACCACTCTATCCACCTGCAATGCCACCTTCAGGGTACAATGGACCTGAACACCCAGATCTCTCTGCACATCAATTTTCCCCGGGGCTTTTCCATTTACCGTATAGTTCACTCTTGAATTGGATCTTCCAAAATGCATCACCTCACATTTGCCTGGATTGAACTCCATCTGCCATTTCTCCACCCAACTCTTCAATCTATCTATATTCTGCTGCATTCTCCGACAGTCCCCTTCACTATCTGCTACTCCACCAATCTTAGTGTCATCTACAAACTTGCTAATAGACCATCTGTACCTTCCTCCAGATCATTTATGTATATCACAAACAACAGTGGTCCCAACACAGATCCCTGTGTAACACCACTGGTCACAGTTCTCCATTTTGAGAAACTCCCTTCCACTACAACTCTCTGTCTCCTGTTGCCCAGCCAGTTCTCTATCCATCTAGCTAGTACACCCTGGACCCCATGCGACTTCACTTTCTCCATCAGCCTACCATGGGGACCCTTATCAAACGCCTTACTGAAATCCATGTATATAACATCCACAGCCCTTCCCTCATCCATCAACTTTGTCACTTCCTCAAAGAATTCTATCAAGTTGGTAAGACATGACCTTCCCTGCACAAAACCATGCTGCCTATCACTAATAAGACCATTTTCTTCCAAAAGTAAATAGATCCTATCCCTCAGTATCTTCTCCAGCAGCTTCCCCATCACTGACAACAGGCTCACCGGTCTATAATTACCTGGATTATCCTTGCTACCCTTCTTAAACAAGGGGGCAATATTAGCAATTCTCCAGTCCTCCGGGACCTCACCCGTGCTCAAGGATGGGGCAAAGATATCTGTTAAGGCCACAGCTATTTCCTCTCTTGCGTCCCTCAGTAACCTAGGATAGATCCCATCCTGACCTGGGGACTTGTCCACCCTAATGCCTTTTAGAATACCCAACACTTCCTCCCTCCTTATGCCGACTTGACCTAAAGTAATCAAACATCTATCCCTGACCTCAACATCCATCATGTCCCTCTCCTTGGTGAATACTGACACAAAATGTGGGGTCTGACTCCCTCTGTTGGTAAGTGCTGGTATCTGCAAGTAGTTTTTGTGCTTTTCTCGGTGTAGTTAGGGTTGTTCATTAAAACCGTCAAGCGGCCTTTGTCTGCTGATAAGATAATGATATTCCTGTCCTTCTTTGAGGGTTTTTCTTTGTGTGTGTTGAGTGTGTTTGTGAGGCTTCTCCTGGTCAATGTAGGGACTATGGTTTGACAGATGGCTTGTTGTGTTTCGTCCACGAGTCCATCAGATTTCAGTGCAGCTTCGAGCGCAGCCAGGAAGTCCAAACAAGAACGAAGAACAAAGAAAATTACAGCACAGGAACAGGCCCTTTGGCCCTCCAAGCCTGCGCCGATCCAGATCCTCTATCTAAACCTGTCGCCTATTTTCCAAGGATCTGTATCCCTCTACTCCCGATCCATTCATGTATCTGTCGAGATACATCTTAAATGATGCTATCGTGCCCGCCTCTACCACCTCCGCTGGCAACGCATTCCAGGTACCCACGACCTTCTGCGTAAAGATCTTTCCACGCATATCTCCCTTAAACTTTTCCCCTCTCACCTTGAAATCGTGACCCCTAGTAATTGAGTTCCCCACTTTGGGAAAAAGCTTCTTGCTATCCACCCTGTCTATACCTCTCATGATTTTGTAGACCTCAATCAGGTCCCCCCTCAACCTCCGTCTTTCTAATGTAAATGATCCTAATCTACTCAACCTCTCTTCATAGCTAGCGCCCTCCATACCACGCAACATCCTGGTGAACCTCCTCTGCACCCTCTCCAAAACATCCACATCCTTTTGGTAAGGTGGCGACCAGAACTGTACGCAGTATTCCAGATGTGGTCAAACCAAAGTCCTATACAACTGTAACATGACCTGCCAACTCTTGTACTCAATACCATGTCCAATGAATGAAAGCATGCCGTATGACTTCTTAACCACTCTATCCACCTGCGTTGCCACCTTCAGGGTACAATGGACCTGAACACCCAGATCTCTTGTGCAATAATTTTCCCCAGGGCTTTTCCATTTACTGTATAGTTCGCTCTTGAATTGGATCTTCCAAAATGCATCACCTCACATTTGCCTGGATTGAACTCCATCTGCCATTTCTCCGCCCAACTCTCCAAACTATCTATATTCTGCTGCATTCTCCGACAGTCCCCTTCACTATCTGCTACTCCACCAATCTTAGTGTCATCTACAAACTTGCTAATCAGACCATCTGTACCTTCCTCCAGATCATTTATGTATATCACAAACAACAGTGGTCCCAACATGGATCCCTGTGGAACACCACTATTCACAGTTCTCCATTTTGAGAAACTCCCTTCCACTACAACTCTCTGTCTCCTGTTGCCCAGCCAGTTCTCTATCCATCTAGCTAGTACACCCTGGACCCCATGCGACTTCACTTTCTCCATCAGCCTACCATGGGGAACCTTATCAAACGCCTTACTGAAATCCATGTATATAACATCCACAGCCCTTCCCTCATCTATCAACTTTGTCACTTCCTCAAAGAATTCTATCAAGTTGGTAAGACATGACCTTCCCTGCACAAAACCATGCTGCCTATCACTAATAAGACCATTTTCTTCCAAATGTAAATAGATCCTATCCCTCAGTATCTTCTCCAGCAGCTTCCCCACCACTGACAACAGGCTCACCGGTCTATAATTACCTGGATTATCCTCGCTACCCTTCTTAAACAAGGGGACAACATTAGCAATTCTCCAGTCCTCCGGGACCTCACCCATGCTCAAGGATGCTGCAAAGATATCTGTTAAGGCCCCAGCTATTTCCTCTCTTGCTACCCTCAGCAATCTGGGATAGATCCCATCCAGACCTGGGGACTTGTCCACCCTAATGCCTTTTAGAATACCCAACACTTCCTCCCTCCTTATGCTGACTTGACCTAAAACAATCAAACATCTATCCCTAACCTCAACATCCATCATGTCCCTCTCCTCGGTGAATACCGACACAAAATGTGGGGTCTGACTCCCTCTGGTATCTGCAAGTAGTTTTTGTGCTTTTTTCAGTGTAGTCAGGGTTGTTCATTAAAACTGTCAAGCGGCCTTTGTCTGCTGATAAGATGATGATATTCCTGTCCTTCTTTGAGGGATTTTCTTTGTGTGTGTTGAGTGTGTTTGCGTGGCCTCTCCTGATCAATGTAGGAACTATGGTTTGACAGATGGCTTGTTGTGTTTCGTCCATGAGTCCATCGGATTTCAGTGTAGCTTCGAGCGCAGCCAGGAAGTCCGTTTTGTTGAACAAGAACAAAGAACAAAAAAAATTACAGCACAGGCCCTTTGGCCCTTCAAGCCTGTGCCGATCCAGATCCTCTATCTAAACCTTTCGCCTATTTTCCAAGGATCTGTATCCCTCTACTCCCTACCCATTCATGTATCTGTCGAGATACATCTTAAATGATGCTATCGTGCCCGCCTCGACCACCTCCGCTGGCAACGTGTTCCAGGCACCCACTACCCTCTGCGTAAAGAACTTTCCAAGCATATCTCCCTTAAACTTTTCCCCTCTCACCTTGAAATTGTGACCCCTAGTAATTGAGTTCCCCACTTTGGGAAAAAGCTTCTTGCTATCCACCCTGTCTATACCTCTCATGATTTTGTAGACCTCAATCAGGTCCCCCCTCAACCTCCGTCTTTCTAATGTAAATAATCCTAATCTACTCAAACTCTCTTCATAGCTAGCGCCCTCCATACCACGCAACATCCTGGTGAACCTCCTCTGCACCCTCTCCAAAGCATCCACATCCTTTTGGTAATGTGGCGACCAGAACTGTACGCAGTATTCCAAATGTGGTCGAACCAAAGTCCTATACAACTGTAACATGACCTGCCAACTCTTGTACTCAATACCCCATCCAATGAATGAAAGCATGCTATATGCCTTCTTGACCACTCTATCGAACTGCGTAGCCACCTTCAGGGTACAATGGATCTGAACACCCAGATCTCTCTGTGTATCAATTTTCCCCAGGGCTTTTCCACTTACCGTACAGTTTGCTCTTGAATTGGATCTTCCAAAATGCATCACCTCACATTTGATGTCCTTATAGTTAGGTACCCGAGTTAGGACAGTTTTCTCGGTATGTGTAAGGTGTCTGTCTGAAAAATTTCTTATCCATGTGTTTGGTTTGTTTGTGCCATTGCTGTACATCAGTTTGGTCAGTTTTTCTTGTAGTGGGAGTCTCTTCTTGCTTCTGGTCCTGTTTTGCTTGACCCTGATGGCCTGTTGAAGAGTTGTGGTCCATTATTGGTTGGTTGAGTGCAATTATAGAGATTTTTGGCGCGAAATTTTTTATTCATATTTGTGGAGGCGGTTATAGCTGTCCATTATCATAACTTGTAGCATCCTGCGGCCATTTTGTTCAGCAGTTTTTCTTGCTTGTGGGTTGTAAAGGGGAGGGGTTTGTATTCGATGCTGCGAGGTAGTACCTGGCTTCTGAGGCATTCGTGCAGAAAATGGAGTTGCTCGCGGGTAGTGCTCAGCCAGTTGGCATATATTTCCCATTTTTAGGCTTGTTTGAGTGTGGTTTGCCCGTAGGTGCTGAATGTTTTAATGAAGATCTGTAGCTCGGGTTGCAGTTGGAGTTGTTGATTGGTTCACCAAGCTGACTGGTTTTTAGTCTCCCTTCTCGGTAACATCGTCAGTGCTGTGTAGCTTCCATTGAAGCGCTGTTGTTCTGTCCCGCTCTGAATTTATATGGTCCAGTCTGTCATTGTGGGCAGCCTTGTTTCCGGTTTTGTGCTGTAGTGGTATGTAGATGGGGTCTATTTCAACATGTTTGTTAATTGCATCGGTGGTTGAAAACCAGGCCTCTAGGAATTCTCGTCTTTGTCTCATTTGACACCAGTCAAACTGATGTCCGTCTACCACGGAGTGTGTTAAAACGAAGGAGAATTGGTCGTGCCTTTTTGCTACGAGTTGGTGCTCATGTATCCTGTTGGCAAGTTTCCTGCCCATCTATGTAGTGTTTGTCGCAGTTGCTGCATGGTATTTTATATATCACATTTGTCCTGGTCATTGTGGGTATGGGGTCTTTCGTCTTTGAGAGTAACTGCCAAAGTGTGGCTGTTGGTTTGTGTGCTATCCTTATTCCAAGAGGTCATAGTTGTCTTGTAAAAACCAAAAGAACTGCGGATGCAGTAAATCAGGAACAAAAATAAAGTTGCTGGAAAAGCTCAGCAGGTCTGGCAGCATCTGTGAAGGAAAAAACAGCATTAACGTTTCAGGTCTGGTGACCCTTCCTCAGAACTGATGGTGGCTCGGAATACGTCAAGTTTATATGCAGAAATAAGGGGAGGCAGATGGGGTGAAGCGTAAACGATAGGATAGAGCCCAAAGAGACAGAACAGCAGTTGGACAGACAAAGAGTTGATAATGATCCGGCTGGGAGTGTGAATAGTTGTTAATGGAGACTGTTAGTAACTATGGTAAAAAGGCTGGTGTGTGGGGTAGGGGGCTGGGACATGGGAGAGTTTAGGCCCTAAAATTATTGAACTCTATATTGCGTCCAGAGGGTTATAGGGTCCCCAAGCGAAAAGTGAGACTTTCTTCCAGCTTGCATTGAGCTTCGCTGGAACACTGAAGCAAGCCAGAGACAGAGATGTTGGCCAGGGAACAGGGTGGTGTATTAAACTGGCAGCCAACAGGTAGTAGTCTTGTAGTCAGTTCTAATGTGTTTCTAAAACAGGATAGGGTGGCCAGTCTGCTGGGGCGTACAGTGTCTTCTTGGTGTTGTTTGTTTGCCAGGCATCAGTGGACGAAGCTGTCAGGCGTTGTTTGCAAAGACTGTATAGGTGTTCGTCTTTGTTTTTGCACAGCTCTGGGGTGCTGCATTGAATTATTACTCGTTTAAGCAGAGTCTTGACACAGCACTGTTTGTGGACGCTGGGGTGGTTATTGTTTTAAGTCAGGATTTGGTCTATGTGTGTAGTCTTTCTGTATACGCTGGTAAGGAATTGCCCGTTGTTCATTCGTTCCACCAGCCTAAACTATGGGTTAGATACATGAATGATACCTTTGTGATCATTAAACAAGCAAAGTTAGAAGAAACACACCACCTTATTAACAGCATCTTCACTGGGATCAAGTTCACCAGGGAAGAAGAGAACAACAATCAACTCTCATTTCTAGATATAATGGTGACCTCAGACTATGATCCCTGGTTCTGGACCCACCCACCATCAGGAACATCATCCATGCCTCTACCCTGTCTAATAATCCCAACCGAGTCAATCTCTCCTCATACACCAGACCCACCATCCCCAGAATCAGCCTGGTAAACCTTCGCTGCACTCCCTCAAGAGCAAAAGCATCCTTCTTCAGAAAAGGAGACCAAAACTGTGCACACTATTCTAGGTAACTTGCTTAGTAACAAAGGGTAGTGGTAAAAAGCTGTTCGAGTGACTGGAGGCTAGTGTCCAGTGTGTACTACAAGAATCAGTACTGAGAGCCTTATTGTTTGTTATATACATAAATGAAAATGTGGGGGAGAATGTTAAGCAAGTTTGACAGTAACTGATTGGTAATGTGGTTAATAGTGAAGATGGTTACAGGTTACAGGAAGATATAGATGGGTTGGTCAGATGGGCAGACCAGATGGCATTTAACCCTGATAAGTGTGAAATGATGCACTTTGAAAGAAGAAACAAGATGAGGGAGTATTTAATGAATGACAGGACACCGAGTAGCTTAGAGGAACAGAGGGATCTTGGGGTAATAATTCGCAGATCCATGAAGTCTGCAGAGCACATGCATAAGATAGTTAAGAAGGCTTATGGGACACTTTCTTTCATCAGTTGTGGCATAGAGTACAAAAGTCAGAAGGTAATGTTGGAGCTGTACAGCGCATTGGTTAGGCAACAGCTGGAGTACTGTGTGCAGTTGTGGTCACCTCGCTACAGGAAGGGTGTGATAGCACGACAGGGAGTAAAGAGGAAATTCACTAGGATGTTGCCTGGGATGGAGAAATTGAGCTATAAAGGACAGGCTACGTAGGTTTGAATTGTTTTCTTTAGAGAAGACTGAGGGGGAACATGATTGACGTATATAAGGTTATGAGGGGTATGGACAGGGTGAATAGAGAGCAGCTATTCCCCTTGGTTGAAGGGTCAATCATAAGGTGATATAGTTTTAGAGTAAGGAGCAGGTGATTCAGAGGGGATTTGAGAAAAAAACTTTTTTCACTCAGAAGGTGATGGAAATCTGGCATGCACTGCCTGGGAAGGTACTGGAGGCCAGAAACCTTACTGTCTTTAAAAAAATATTTGGATGAGCACTTGAAATATCATAACATTCAAGGATATGGGACAATTGCAGGAAATTGGGATTTTTTTAGCTTTTTATTCATTCACGGGATGAGGGCATCACTGGCGAGGCAGCATTTATTGCCCATCCCTAATTGCCCAGAGGGCAGTTCAGAATCAACTACATTGCTGTGGGTCTGGAGTCAGATATAGGCCAGACCAGGTAAGGATGGCAGTTTCCTTCCCTAAAGGACATTAGTGACCCAGATGGGTATTTCCTGACAATCGACGATGGATTCACTGTCATCATTAGATCCTTAATTCCAGATATTTACTGAATTCAAATTCCACCATCTGCCGTGACAGGATTTGAACCTGGGTCCCCAGAATGTAGATTAACAGCCCAGCTATAATGCCACCAGGCCGTTGCCTCCCTTTAGTGATAGTTATGTTGGTGCGGACTTGACAGGCCAAAGGGCCTTTCTGCACTGTATGACTATGACGGCCACATCAATCAAGATGAGATATTTCCACAGGATCACTCTGGATGCGTGCACACAGCTGAAGCTTTCCTCTAAATAAGATGACAGCGGAGTAGGCTCGTAATCCAGAACTCCTCTACTCCATCAGTTTCTTCTTCCTCTTTCCGTTTTCTTTTCTTTTTCTTCTCTCTACTTAGCTCCATTCCTTGGATGACATCGGTGGTTGCGAATTGAGCCAGTGCAGGCTTGAGGGTTCCTGGCCTTGAGGAGATCCAGCTGGAGCAGACTCGATGGACTGCCGGCTTCAAGGAAGCAGAGCTGGGATAGACTTGATGTACTCAAGGAAACCCTGCATGAACTCTCTGTTTTAGAAGGGCTGTAATGCTGAACTTTTACTTTTATTTCCCTATTTTTCTAATTTATACTGAAGATTTTGTACCTAGCTTTATAAGATCTGCAATGTCAACATTTTAACTTTATTATTTCATTTCCTAATTTATACCCAAGAGTTTGTATAAAGATGGTGCCAGAAATGGCGACTTTGTACACTTTTCGCTGTACTCATGTATCCCTGTACTTGAGTACATGTGACAAAAATCTTAATTCTAATTCTAAGCTATATGAAAGAACTAGGAGTTGAGAATAAAATGGTCATACCTGTAATTCAAAACATGGGAATCTGTAATCAAATTCTCATTCTCTACAATCGCAACCAAGAGGCATATGCTGGAATCATCCAAAAGGTAGTGGCACAGTGAAGCAGGGCTGCCAATTCCTGCTGAAAGATGAGTTGGATGGGCAATGATTCTGGTTTATCTACACCTCACCAGATTACATAAGAAATTAAGAGTTTGAAATTCAGTGGCCAGATAGAACATAGAATATAGAACATAGAACAGTATAGCACAGTACAGGCCCTTTGGCCCACGATGTTGTGCCGACCTATTATCCTACTCTAAGATCAAACTACCCTGCATACCCTACATTTTACTATCCTCCATGTGCCTATCCAAGAGTCGCTTAAAAGTCTCTAAAAGCCTCCTTACTTTCTGTCTGTCTGTCATTCCTAGCAAACCTGAAAATGGACACCTCAGCTTGGAGATCCTGTAAGGACGAGCTGCAGTCTCTGTGGGACTTCCTGCAACACAAAGCACACACACATGTGCATAGGCACCATGCGCCCCACACACACACCTGCACACCACACACGCGAGCGCGCTCCCACTCACCACACAGACACGCAAGCACTGGCACTACATGCCTCTTAAATGCGCGCGTGGGCAAAGGCACCACATGCCACACAACACAGACGCAATACCCTCCCACATGCATGTGCAGATGCCATGCGTTATGCGCACACCAGCAGAGCACACACGCGCTCACTTACACACCCACTGCACCCTGCGCAGCCACACTCCGACGCTGTTCCCCGTGTGCCCACATGCAGGCACGCCGACACAGTGCCCTGTGCACGTGCAGGGTCCCCGTGGAGACAGCAGATTGCACTGAGTTTCCTTGCACCCTGCCATGCGAACGCGGGCCATGCCACACCCCGATCTGTCCACACATGCTCACTGTCGCGATCTGTCCGCACAAGCACCCCACTCCGCTCTGTCCGCACATGCTCCCCACGCCCCACTCTGATCTTCCACACACGATCCCCGCCCCGAACTGTCCACGCATGCTCCCTACGCCCCGCCCCGATGTGTCTGTACACACTCCCCAGGCCGATCTGTCTGCACACGCTCCCCACGCACCGCCCTGATCTGTCCACACACACCCCCCGCCCAGATCTGTCTGCACACGCTCCCCGCCCCGATGTGTCCGCGCACACTCCCCGCGCCCTGCCCCGATTCCTCCTTACATGCTCCCCACCCTGCCCCAGTCTGTCCACACATTCTCCCCACCCCGATCTGTCCGCACACGCTTCCCACACCCTGCCCCGATCTGTCCGCACACCCTCCCCGCGCCCCGCTCCGATCTGTCCGCACACACTCCTCACGCCTTGCCCTGATCTGTCCGCACACATTCCCCACGCCCCACGCTGATCTGTCCACACACTCTCCCCACGCCCCGCCCCAATCTGTCCACACACGCTACAGCGCCCCGCCCCGATCTGTCCGCAGGCGGTCCCTGCGCCCCACCCCGATGTGTCCGCACACGCTCTCCACCCCCGCCCCGATCTGTCAGCACACGTTCCCCGTGTCCTGCCCAGATCTGTACGCACAACCTCCCCGCCCCGATCTGTCAGCACATGCTCACCGCGTCCCACCCTGATCCGTCAGCACACGCTCCCTGCGCCCCGATCTGTCTACACACGCTCCCTGCGCCCCGATCTGTCAGCACATGCTCCCTGCGCCCTGATCTGTCCGTACACGCTCCCCGCGCCCTGATCTGTCCGCACATGCTCCCCGCACCCCGATCTGTCCACACACGCTCCCCGCACCCTGATCTGTCCACACACACTCCCCACGCCCTGATCCGTCCGCACACACTCCCCGCGCCCCACCCCGACCTTACTACACACACTCCCTGCACCCCGATCTGTCTGCATATGCTTCCCACCTCGATCTGTCCGCACATGCTCCCTACGCCCTGCCCCAATCTGTCCGCACATGCACCCCTCGCCCCGCCCCAATCTGTCCGC
>NC_063333.1:1008096-1008538 GCF_021869965.1 Rhincodon typus
CCAATCTGTCCGCACATGCACCCCTCGCCCCGCCCCAATCTGTCCGCCCACACAACCTGGCTCTGCCCCGATCTGTCCGCACATGCTCCCTGCATCCAGCCCGGACGTGTCAGAACACATTCCCCGTGCCCCGTCCTGCCCTCTCCGCACACACTCCCTGCGCTCATCCCCAATCTGTCCGTACATGCTCCCCATGCCCCGCCCCGATCTGTCCGCACACACTCCCCACGCCCCACCCTGATCTGTCCGCACACCCCCCGCGCCCCCCCCTGATCTGTTCGCATACGTGCCCTCCCCGATCTGTCCGCACACGCGCCCCACCCCGATCTGTCCGCACATGCGCCCTGCCCCGATCTGTCAGCACACACGCCCCGCCCTGATCTGTCAGCACACGCGCCCCACCCCGATCTGTCCACACATGCTCCCCGCGCCCTGATCTGTC
>NC_063333.1:1008548-1008813 GCF_021869965.1 Rhincodon typus
CTGTCTGCACATGCTTCCCACCTCGATCTGTCCACACATGCTCCCTACGCCCCGCCCCAATCTGTCCGCACATGTTCCCTACGCCCCGCCCCAATCTGTCCGCACATGCTCTCTACGCCCCGCCCCAATCTGTCCGCACATGCTCCCTACGCCCCGCCCCAATCTGTCCGCCCACACAACCTGGCTCTGTCCCGATCTGTCCGCACACACTTCCCGCGCCCCACCCTGATCTGTCCGCACACACTCCCCGCGCCCCACCCTGATC
>NC_063333.1:1008823-1009391 GCF_021869965.1 Rhincodon typus
CCCCACCCTGATCTGTCCGCACACACTCCCCGCACCCCACCCTGATCATCCCCTCTCACCCACACCCTGACACAGCCTCCACTCCCTCCCCCTCAATTGAACCTGTCCAGGGGACACTCAAAGAGCACTCACTCTCTGGACACTCCGTGATCAATTGGTCAATGGTCACGGACACTGGCCATTCTCCGGACACACCCACTTGCACTCGCACTGGTCACTCAGCACGTGCCTCTCCAAACAACCGCCTCCTCAGTTTGAACGCAGCGCGTGCTCTCGAGGGGCGCGAGACCTGTGGGGGCGGGGCCGTCCCGCCGGTGCAGTTTGGGGGCGGGGGCTGTTCAGGGTTTGTGGGCGGGCAGCTTGTGGCGGCGGCTCTGACGTTTCTCACAAAGGGTCACTGGACTCGAAAGTTTACGCTGAGTTTTTTCTTCACAGATGTCGTTAGACCCGGCAGAGTTTTTCCAGCAACTTCGCTTTCTGTTTCTGATCGTTCTTTTGGGGAGGGTCCGTGGCCATGTGGCGGCGGAGCCGTGGGTAATGGCGTGGAGGTGTGCTGCCGGGGTTATAC
>NC_063333.1:1009401-1041712 GCF_021869965.1 Rhincodon typus
CGTGTGGGGGCGGAGCCGTGGGTAATGGCGTGGAGGTGTGCTGCCGGCGTTATACGTGTGGGGGCGTGGCTCTGTGTGCGGCGGATCGCTGTGGGGGCGGGAACAACACAGTATGAAGCTGGATGAACGCAGCAGGCCCACCCGAAACATCAGCTTTCCTGCTCCTCTGATGCTGCTTAGCCTGCTGTGTTCATCCAGCTCTACACTTTGTTAGCTCAGATTCGCCAGCATCGGCAGTTCCTACTATCTATGGGAAGGGGGACAGTCAACACAGGATTGAGAGTGTTGTGCTTAAATGCGCGCAGTGTGCAAAACAAGGTAAATGAGCTTGTAGTGCGGATTGAAATTGGGAGGTATGATGCTGTGGGTATCACTGAGAGATGGTTGCAAAGGGATCAGGGCTGGGAACTAAATAGCCAAGAATACACATCCTATTGAAAAGACAGACAGATGGGCAGAGGGGGTGGGATTGCTTTGTTAGTAAGAAATGAAATTAAATCGATAATAAGAAGTGATATCGAGTAAGATGGTGTAGAATCTGTGTGGATAGAGTTGAGGAACCACAAAGGGAATAAAGACCATGATGGGGGTTATGTACAGGCCTCCTAGCAGTAGTCAGGATGTGGGGCAGAAAATAAATCAGGAGACAGAAAAGGAGTGGAAGAAAGACACTATTACAATAATCACAGGGGGTTTCAATATGCAGGCAGACTAGGAAAATCAGATTTGATTTGTTGCAGTCACGTGTACCTAAGTACAGTGATAAGCTTTGTTTGCGAGCAGTACAGACAGATCATTGATTGGTAGCTGATCTGAAGAAAAGGAATTTGTGAAATGTCTACAAGAAGGTGTTTTTGAGAAGCTCATGGTAGAACCCACTAGGGAACATGCAATCCTGGATTTGGTGATGTGTAACTTTTTTTATTCATTAACAGGATGAGAGCACCTCTGGCTAGGCAGCATATATTGCCCATCTCTAATTGCCCAGAGGGCAGCTAAGAGTCAACCACATTATGTGGGTCTGGAGTCACGTGTAGGCCAGATCAGGTAAGGATGGCAGTTTCCTTCCCTAAAGGGCATTAGTGAACCAGATGGGTTGTTCCCTACAATTGGCAACAGATTCATGGTTATCATTAGACTCTTAATTCCAGATATTTTTATTGAATTCAAATTCCACCATCTATCATAGTGAGATTCGAACCTGGGTCCCCAGAATTTTATCTAATTCACTGCATTAACATTCCAGCGATAATACCACTAGGCCATTGCCTCCCCATACTGAGGTAGGCTTGATTAGGGAGCTGAAGGTGAAGGAACCCCTCGGGGGCTGTGACCATAATATGATGCAATTGACCCTGCAATTTGAGAGGGAGAAGCTGGAATCAGACATAACAGTATTACAGTTGAGTAAAAGTAACAACAAAGACATGAGGGAGGAGCTGGCCAGAGTTGATTGGAAGGAGAGCTGAGCAGGGAAGACAGAGGAGCAGCAATGGTGGGAGTTTCTGGGCATAATTTGGGAGGCACAGCAGAAATTCATCCCAGGGAAGAAGGAACATTCTAAGGGAAGGATGAGGTAACCATGGCTGACAAGGGAAGTCAGGAACAGCATAAAAGCAAAAAAAGAAGCAGACAATGTGGTAAAGATTAGTGGGAAGCCAGAGGATTGGGAAACCTTTAAAAACAAGCAGAGGACAAATAAATAAGCAATAAGGGGGTGGAGAAGATGAAATATGAGAGTAAGCTGGCTAATAATATGAAAGAAGATTGCAAGATTGTTTTTAGATATTTAAAGAGGTTGGTAAGTATGAATGTTGCACCACTGGAAAATGATGCTGGAGAATTAGAAATGGGGATTAAAGAAATGACAAAGGAACTGAATTGGGTACTTCCCATCAGTCATTATGATGGAAGACACCAGCAACATACAAAAACTTCAAGAGAGTCAGGGGCAGAGGTGAGTGACGTGGCCATCACTAAGGAGAAGGTGTTGGGGAAGCTGAAGATAAATCACCTGGACCGGATGGCTTACACCCCAGAGCTCTGAAAGAGATAGCTAAGGAAATTGTAGAGGCATTGGTGTGATCTTTCAGGAGTCGCTGGAGTCAGGGAGGATCCCAGAGGGTTGGAACATGGCTAAATGTAACACCACTGCTTAAGTAGGGAGGGAGGCAGAAGACAGGAAACTATGGGCTGGTTAGCCTGACCTCAGCCATTGGTAAGATTTTAGAGTCCATTATTAAGGATAAGATTGTGGAATACTTGGAAGTGCATGGTAAAATAGGGCTGAGTCAGCAAGACTTTATCAAGAGGAAGTCATGCCTGCCAAATCTGTTAGAATTCTTTGAGGAAGTAACGAGCAAGTTAGAGCCAGTGGACATGATCTATTTGGATTTCCAAAAGTCTTTGATAAGATGTCACACAGGACATTGCTAAATGAAATAAGAGCCCGAGGTATCAGGGGCAAGATATTGGCATAGATAGAGGACTGGCTGACTGGCAGAAGGCAGAGTGTGGGGATAAAAGGGTCCTTTTCAGGATGGTAGTTGGTGACTAGTGGAATTCTGTGGGGGTCGGTGTTGGGATCATAACCATTCACATAACTATTCACACGATCTGGACAACCGACCTGAGGGCATTGTTGCTTAGGTGTAGATGACACAAAGATAGTTGGAGGGACAGGTACTGTTGAGGAAGTGGAGAGGATGCAGAAGGACTTAAACAGGCTAGAAGAGTGGATAAAGAAGTGGCAGATAGATTACAATGTGGGAAAGTGTGAGGTTGTGCAGGTAGGAAGAATAGAGGCTTAGACTATTTCCAAAATGGGAAAAGGCTTTGGAAATCTGAAACACAAAGGGACAGGGTTCTTTTAAAATTAACATGCAGATTCAGTTGGCATATGGAAGGCAAATGTAATGTTAGCATTCATTTCAAGAGGGCTAGAATACAAAAGCAGAGATGTACTGCTGAGACTGTATAAGGCTCTGGTCAGACCACATTTGGAATACTGTAGGCAGTTTTGGGCCTCGGATCTAAGGAACGATGTGTCGTCATTGGAGGGGATTCAGAGGTGGTACATAAGAATGATTCCAGGTATGAAGGGCTTGTCATATAAGGAGTGGATGAGGACTCTGGGTCTGTACTCGATGGAGTTTAATAGGTTGAGGGGTATCTGATTGAAACTTAAAAAAACTGAGAGGCCTGGATACAGCGGACATGGAGAAGATGATTCCACATAAAGGAGAAACAAGGACCTGAGGGCAGAGCTTCAGAATGAAGGGACGACTGTCTAGATCTGAGATGAGGAAGAATTTGATTTGCTTTGATTTATTGATTTATTTGATTTGAAGCTGCAGGAGGATCTGGACAGGTTAGGAGAGTGGGCAAAGAAGTGGCAGATGGAGTACAACGTGGGAAAGTGTGAGGTCGTGCACTTTGGTAAGAAGAATAAAAGCATGGACTATTTTCTCAATGGGGAGAAAATTCAGAAGTCTGAAGTGCAACGAGACTTGGGAGTTCTAGTCCAGGATTCTCTCAAGGTAAACTTGCAGGTTGAGTCAGTAGTCAGGAAGGCAAATGCAATGTTGGTATTTATTTTGAGAGGACTTGAATATAAAAGCAGGGATGTACTACTGAGGCTTTATAAGGCCCTGGTCAGGCCACATTTGGAGTATTGTGGGCAGTTTTGGACACCATATCTCAAGAGGGATGTACTGGCCCTGGAGCAGGTTCAGAGGAGGTTCACGAGAATGGTCCCAGGAATGGAAAACTTAGCATGTGAGGAACTTTTGAGGACTCTGGGGCTATACTCATTGGAGTTTAGAAGGATGAGGGGGGATCTAATTGAAATTTATGGAATACTGAATGGCCTGGACAGAGTGGATGTTGGGAAGATGCTTCCATTGGTAGGAGAGACTAGGTCCCGAGAGCACAGCCTTAGAGTAAAGGGAAGACCTTTTAGAACGGAGATAAGGAGAAACTCCTTCAGCCAGAGAGCGGTGAATCTATGGAATTCCCTGCCACAGAAGGCTGTGAAGGCCAGGTCATTGAGTACATTTAAGACTGAGATAGAACGGTTCTTGATTATCAAGGGGATCAAGGGTTACGGGGAGAAAGCGGGAGAATGGGGTTGAGGAACTTATCAGCCATGATTGAATGGGCCGAATGGCCTAATTTCTGCTCCTATGTCTTATGCCTTATTTATTCATATGTATTTTGTTACAAAATGTGGAAAATTGCCCAAGTATGTCGTGTACATAAAAATCAGGACAAATCCAACCCAGCCAATTACCACTCCATCAGTCTACTCTCGATCATCAGTAGTGATGGAAGGCGTCATCGACAATGCTATCAGGGAATTCCAGGATTTTGATCCAGTGACACAGTTGTTTTCCCTTGTGGGGCAATCTAGGACTAGAGGATTCTTTTCTCAGTGGAATTCTTTACCACAAAGGGCTGTCAAGACTGAGATAGATAGATTCTAAATCAGTAAGGGGAATCAAGGGTTATGGGGAAAAGGCAGGGAAGTGGAATTGAAGATGATCAGATCAGTCATGATCTCATTGAATGACAGGGCAACTTGAATGGGCTGAATTGTCTATTTCTGCTCCTACGTTATTTGGTCTTATGAAAGATAGAAGTAGGTATCACATTTCTGCTGACTATATACCTCCAAATGGCTGGAAGAGAGATTAATTCTATATACACATCTCGGAGCAAAATAATAGCAGTGATACTAAGAGATTGCAAGTACTTTGAAAGATTGGAGAGAAAGCACTAAGAGTAAATACCAGGAAGAATAAGTTAGAGCCAGAAGGTGTAAAAGGGAGTTTTCAGAATCAATATCTTTCTCGCCCAATGAGAAACCTTTGATGGTTCTTGTGCAAAATTATACAGGTCCAGTGCAGTGTGGTTTTGTGAGAGACAGCTAGGCAACATTTAATCATAATATAATTTGTTCTAAGGTAGAAATAAAGAAAAACTGAAGGTGAAGTACTCAACAAGAATCAAGACAATTTCAGCGATTTGGGAAAGGATCTGCATTCCAACAGACAAACTAGAAACAAAAAAAAACAGGTTGGAATCTTAATGGATCAGCAAAGCCAGTTCTTCAAAGCAGAGACGGTTTAGCTACAAACCAAGAATATTTCCTTAAATAGGGAGTATAAGCACCCTAAGCAAGAGCTCCTTGGATGTCAGAGATATTATTCCATGGAAGGCAGTTCAGAGAAGGTTCACTCAGATGATCCCTGGCATCGAGGGATTATCTTATGAGCAAAGATTAAACAAGTCGGGACTCTACTCACTGGAGTTTAGAAGAATGAGAGGTGATCTATTGAAACATACAGGATTCTTTAGGGGCCTGACAGGGTAAATGCTGAGAGGATGTTTCCCTTCATGGGAGAGTCTAGGACCAGAATCTCAGAATAAAGGGGCATCAATTGAAGACTGAGATGGGGAGGAATTTCTTCTCCCCAAGGGTCGTGAGTCTTTGGAACTCCTTGCCACAGAGAGCTGTGGGGGCAGAGACCTTGTGTATATTTAAGGCTGAGATCGACAGATTCTTGATCAGTCGGGGAATCAACGATTTTGGGGAAAAGGGCAGGAAAGTGGACGTGAGGAATGACGGATCAGCCATGATCCTGTGGAATGGAGAAGTAGATTCGAGGGGTCGAATGGCCTACTCCCGTTCCTATTTCTTATGGTTTTATAGTTATATTATCTGACATTGGATTTATCATATCATGTTTAAGCCATCGCCATCTTGGTGTGTGACTGAAGTGACGACTGAGGCAACGTATAGAATAGAGAAAGAAAACCTCAAACAGTCAGACCCTGTTATCTGTCTGAGTTTATTCAGCATATCATTACAGTCAACAGTCAGAGCCAACTTTATTTCAACAGTTCCAATCAGTTTACACAAACCTCAGTAATTACAACAATACACTGGAAGAGCACAAAAAAATGTAAATCAGTGAATGTTGCTGTTACAGAGGGAACTTTAATATTACACACTAAGTTACAGACATGAGATTATTCCAGGTTTATTAATCAGAAATGAAAGCACCATCATTGCATTTTTTTTCTATTCATTTGTGGGATGTGGGTGTCACTGGCTGGCCAGCATTTCTTACCCATCCCTAGTTGCCCCTTGAGAAGGTGAGGGTGAGCTGCCTTCTTGAACCGCTGCAGTCCTCCTAATGTAGGTTGACCCACAATGCCATTGGGGAGCGAATTCCAGGATTTTGACCCAGTGACAGTGAAGGAACGGCGATATATTTCCAAGTCAGGATGGACGGGAACTTGGAGGTGGTGGTGTTCCCATGTATCTGCTGCCGTTGTCCTTCTAGGTGGAAGTGGTCATGGGTTTGGAAGGTGCTGTCTGAGGACCTTTGGTAAATGAGTGAGTTGTTGTAATAATTTTTTTTATTCAACTGTACCAGAATGTATTGGGTAATATTGTGCAGTGGAACCATCTCCTTTGTATAATTTAAATAATTTTATATCTTCCCTCAGTCACTCCGTTCTTCATGAATTGCAAGTTAACACCGGGATAAGATTGGGTGACAACTGGAAAAGCTTTTGGAGATGTATGGTTTATAAAATCAGTCAAATAGCCATTGTATAGCACTGAGCGTGGAACATCATTCAAGCTTTACTGAAATAAACCCAGTGAGCTATTATTGTGATGGATTGATGGTTGTTGGAATTTGACTGAGCCAGAGAGTTCTAAACCCAAGAAGATCCAATCCATTTGACAAGTCCCAGTTTCTGCAGATATTTGCTGTGGAGAGTCCTGTCAGATCTTAAAGTTCAGGTTCAGAGATAATGTACTGATCTTCTATGTAGAAAAATCCAGACTCCAGCCATGGGATTCTGCTGGCTCAGGATCCATGCTAGCACTTAAGCTGAATGTCAATATCCAGATTAGTTCTGGTTTGCTCTAAGACCTATAGTACTAGTCCTGAAGCTTCCGGGGACAAAATTTAATCACATCCTGAGGATGAAACAGCTGCTAGTTTCAACAAAACTGTCCTTTTCCTATGGATCAACCCGACATCCTAACACAAGATCCTTTCACCCTTTCTCTCTACATTTACATAGCCTGAGTTAACCACTTGACTATGGCGTTGGACTTTTGAAGATTTAAACAAATGCAGATCCAGTTTATTTTGCCAAGGATGAACTAGAATGCAATGGATCATCTATATCTGAAGTAAGAGTTGCTATAGGTAATTTTAGCAAGTATTTTTAATCAGTTTTATCTCTTTATTTAACTCCCCATTCATCTTGCATTACCAATAAACAGATCCAAAAGCCAATCTATTTGACAAATTACAATTCTGTTAATAGACATTAAGAAATCTCATTCAAAAATCAAAAGTCAATTGTTTCCCAGCCACCTCTGCATTTGAGCATGGGGTTTAAGTGGAGTGGACACACAGAGTGACTCCACTGTACGTTTCCCAGAAATGACAATTGTTCGGAAAGTTCTTGTGAAGCCACAAGTCCTTGTAGCGTCTCACTGTGTGTACAACATGCCCAGAGGGAAGGTTATTGTACACATGTTTAGCAACCTCTCTTGCATCAGTCCAGCCATCTTTCCCCTCCATTAACTGCCTGATTTCCACCTCATTAAGTGAAATCTTTGGATCAATTGCATAGGAGACAACAGCATTAACCCCATTGAGTCTGAAAAAGTGAAATCGATTGGGGCCAATGACACAGTGATTGTCAAAGCCAGAGACAGGGTCATAGACTCGAACAGACCATTTAACCCAGTCATATTTCTCTGCTAAAGCCTCAATTATATATGTTGCACATCCCTTGTTATCTCTCTCACCTTTGTTCTTTATAAGAGCCTCAACATCCATTTCTGCCTGTTCAGCAAACTCATTGATGCACTGATCTATCATGGATTTCATTTTATTTTCTACTTTGGCAATTTTCTCATTCCACTCTCTCTTCAATGCCTCTACATCAGTCCCAGTGATAGTGGAGTGACCCACCAGGGCAATCAGGCCAATGCAGAAGAGCTCCTTGAGACGGGAGCAGAGACTTTCCATCAGACGCCGATTCCTCTGGTCATATTTCATGGCAGTTTCCAGAATGGGTTTGCCAAAGATGGCAGAATATCCCATCACTGCATCAAAGAGAGTGTGAAGGTTCTGGTCACCTTTAGTCACATCAAAGTGTGTGAGGAACTCTTGTTTCTCATTCTCCCGGAATTCCGGTGCTGCATTCAGGATGTCCATGTACTTCCTGAACTGGTTTTTCAGGTTCTCTTCAATGGGGAAGTACTGATTATTAATTGTACTTTTCTCTATCTCCCAAAGCACTTGCTTAACCTGATCTGAAATGACATCCAGCTGGTTCCTGACTATCTGGAACTGCTCCTTCATATATGTAAGCTCCTCACTCTCACGTTTCCCTAAAGCCAGTTTCAGAATAATACCAGCCACCTGGAAGATGGGTTTTAAGACACCGGATACAGTCGCAAACCTCGCTCTGTCCTGAAACACTTCCATTGCAATCTTTGCATTGTCCATGTTAGCCTTGAGCTCTGCAGCAGCTTGCTCAAGTTCTTTGTCAGTGGCCATGTTGGATTCTGGGATGAATGTTCTGGTGGAGGGACAATGCTTTCAAAAGGAGTCTCTGAAAAGGAAACAGTTGGGATTTAGGTTTGAATTGCACTAATTATTCTGTCCAAATATCAACAAATTCCATCAGTCATGGAGTCATAGTGTCACAGAGTTGTACAGCATGGAAATAGACCCTTTGGCCCAACTCATCCATGCTGACCAGATATTCTGAATTAATCTGGTCCCATTTGCCAGCATTTGGCCCATATCCCTCTAAACCCTTCCTATTTATAGTCTGATCCAAATGCCTTTTAAATGTTGTAATTGTACCAGCATCCACCACGTCCTCTGGCAGCTCATTCCAAGCATGTACTACCCTGTGTGAAAAAGTTGTCCCTAAGGTCCCTTTTAAGTCTTTCCCCTCTCACCTTAAACCTATGCCCTCTAGTTTTGGACTACCCCAATTGGTGTGGCTCAGTGGGATGAGGAGAGGGGGACCTGGGATGATTCAGGAGATGGGGGGAGGTGGAATTGGGATGGTTCTGGGGGACGAGGGAGGGGAAATTAGGATGGTTCTGGGGGCAGGGGAATTGGGATGATTCAGGAGATGGGGGGAGGGGTAATTGGGATGGTTCTGGGGGGTGAGGGAGGGGCTATTGGGATGGTTCTGGGGGATAAGGGTAGGGAGAATTATGGTGGCTTTGGCAGGTGGATCCCAACAGGGTGATTAGTTTGGGTCAGGTCCAGCAGGGCAGAAGTTTCTGGGTCAGGTCTGTGGTGGGGGGGTGCAGGAGGGAGTTGAGATGGGTCTTGGGGGGAGAGTGGGTGTCAGGTTGAGGGGGTGAGTTTGGGGACGTGAGGTAAGAATGGGGTCAGTTGAATAGTTACTCAGGATTAGCTGATGTATTCAGGGCAGGCAATGGCCTCGTGGTATTATCGCTGGACTGTGACTCCGGGGACCCAGGTTTGAATCCCCGCCATGGCAGATGGTTGAATTTGAATTCAATAAATATCTGGAATTAAGAATCTAATAACGACTGTGAATCCATTGTCGATTGTTGGAAAACCCACCTGGTTCACCAATGTCTTTTCGGGGAAGGAAACTGCCATCCTTACCTAGTCTGGCCTATATGTGACTCCAGACCCATGGCAATGTAGTTGACTCTTAACTGCCCTCTGGGCAATTAGGGATGGATAATAAATGCTGCCTGGCCAGTGACGCCCTTGTTAATAAATAAAAGAAAATTAACAATCTAACCTTCCCTATGTAACTATTTACACAATTTCATCAGAACTGCTCGTAGTTTCCAATGTAAAATAGATTCTGTCGGAGGGTTCCAGGACAGGGAAAATTGTGCAGCGGCAATTTAAGTTTACTGAGCAACTCTTTCAGGAAATGTGGGAAACCATTTCCTCTGACAGGGAAATTCTGAATAACCTTCGAATTAGATTCAGGGCATTTAGGGGAGAATTTGTTTCACATTAAATATAGTGAAGACTGTCAGTCTCCATAGGTGCTGACAGACAAGTGGAGTTTTCAACACTAAAAGAAGACTTACGTTTATGTAGCACCTTTCACAACCTCTGGATCTTCAAAGTCCCACTGAAATGTACCTTTAAAGTGTAGTCAATTGGATTTAGCTATCAAGGAAAGACAGAGTTTAAACACAGATGAATCATGTTCTAATTAAATGGCTGAATTAACTTGATGCTGAGCAATTGATCTTGAATGACCTCCATTGTTTCTAAATTAACTTTGACATTCTTAACGAAAAGAGGAAACAGTCTGTTTCACTCTCTCTCTTCTATCCCCGTTTCTTGTTGACTAATTTGTTCCTGCCCTTGGTGAGGTGCATGTATTCTGGGTGTAAAAGAGAAGGAATAGCGGATAACTTTAGGGTCCAATCTCTTTGATAAAGGTTATTGACAATTTCTAGATACCTGCCTTTCCTTCTCTGGTTGAAGTTGTTGGTGTTTCACTCTTTACTGGTTCACTTTCAGCTTCTGCAGTTTCAAATCCTGACTGACCACCACCCCCACCCCCCCAACTCTCTATTTCTGCTGCTTCTATCTCCTGTCTTTCTCTCACAGTTCAGTGATTGTTTAATGCCTTTCTATTGTGTGTCTCCGTGTCTCTCTCTCTCTCTCCCTCTCTGTCGTCTCTCTTTCTCTTTCAGTCCCATGTCACAGAGTCATACAGCATAGAAACAGGCCCTTCAGTCCACCATCTCTATTCTGACCAATGAACACCAAACTACCCTAATCCCTTTTATCTGCACTTGGTCCATTGCAGACTATGTCCTGGCATTGGCATTTTAAATGCTCATCCAGATGCTTCTTAAATGTTGTGAGAGTACCTACCCCACCACCCTCTCACGCAGCACGTTCCATATTTCTATCAACCTCTTGGTGCAAAAAATCTTTCTCAGATCTCCTCTAAACCACCTTAAACTGACGCTGTCTGGTCTTAGACATATCTGCTGTGGGGAAGAGATTCTCACAACCCACTCTGTCTATGCCTCTCATAGTGTTGTATTCCTCAATCAGATCCCCCTCTGCCTCCTCTGCTCCAGGGAAAACAAACCCAGCCCTATCCAGTTTCACCTCACAACTGAGACTTTTCATCTCCGGCAACATCCTGGTGAATCTCCTTTGCACCTTCTCCAGTGTAATCATGTCCTTCCAATAGTGTTGTGACCAGAACTGCATACAATATTCCAGCTGTCATCTAAATAATGTTTTATAAACTTGTAACAATACTTCCCTGCTCCTACATTCTATGCCCCAGCTAATGAAGACGAGCATCCTATATGTCTTCTCCACCATCCTGTCTACCTGTGCTGATACCTTCAGCTTATACACCAAGGTCCCTTTGTTCCTCAGTGCTCCCTGGGGCCCTACCAATCATTGTGTAAGTCCTTCCGTTATTACACCATCCAAAATGCATCACCTCACACTTATCAGGATTAAATTCCATCTGCCATTACTCTGCCCAATTTACCAGCTGATCAATATCAGACTGTGACCTGAGACCATCCTCCTCATGACCAATAACACCATCAATTTTCATGTCATCTGCAAACTTATTAATTTTACCTTCTGCATTTATATCCAAGTCATTAATGTAGATAACAAATAGCAATGGTCCCTTTCTCTCTCCCACCCTCTCTCTCTCTCTGTTGTATGTCTATGTCACTCTGTGTGGGTCTTTTGCTGTGAGTCTTTTTCTCTGTATTGTTTTCCCACTATCTTTCACTTACTTTCTCTCACAGCTTGTATGTGTGTCTCTCTCTGTGTCTCTCTCACCATGTGTTTCCATGTCTTTCATTGTCTTTCTCTCAGTGTGAGTATGTCTCTCACTCATACATGCTCTGTGCGTATGTGTCTCTCTGTCTCAGTGTGTGTGTATGTCTGTCTTTCTCACTGTGTCTCTCCATCTCTCAGTGTCTGTGTATGTGTTTCTGTCTCTTACACACACAGTCTGTGTGTATATCTCTCTTTCTTCCTGAATCTCTCTTGCTTGTTTCAGTTTTAATGAACCTGACAGGATGTGTTCAGAGTAAATAAAAACCAAAAGAACTGCAGATGCTATAAATCAGAAACAAAAGCAGAAGTTGCTGGAAAAGCTCAGCAGGTCTGGTAACATTTGTGAGGAAAAATCAGAGTTAACATTTCGGGTCCAGTGACCTTTCCTCAGTTCTGAAAAGAACTCTGAAAAGGATGGTATCAGGGATAGCTGACTATATCTTATATTAACCACAAGTTGTGGGAAGATACTGAATGTTTATTGTGTTATTAAAATATATTTATATGTTTTACAAAATATTCTTACCTTTATATATTCTTTCCTGAGGTCCAGCCTTTCTTCTCTGCAGCTCTGAACTTGTGTTAGGACAGTAGCACTAGTGCCTGCCCTTGTCAGTGAGTCAGATTTCCTCTCTTCAGTGTCCCCCTTTCAAACACTTATTGCAGAGGAATATTTGAGAAGTGAAGAGCTCCCAGCAGGAATCCCCTGAGGTTTTAAATCCAAGCTCCACCCTTTTACTAAAATTGATGCAAGATGGGTGAGGCATTACTCCTCTGACAGGGTAATAACCTGTATCATAGTGAAGGCAACTAGACAATATCACAACAAGTAAACTATGAAAGCTGTAGCACTGTTTATTGCTGCAATCTAGATAATGAGACTGAGCTGCCCTGGGTCACGGACTCTCACAGTGCTGTGTGATATCACTAGATAATGCTGGACTGTAACAGAATCACTTGACTTCATGTTTTTATTCATTTTGAGGATCATCATTTGTTTCCCATCCCTAATTCATGAGGGTGTGGTGGTGGACCTTCAGAAAACAGTTTGAAGACAGTCACACTGGTACGGAGTCAGATGGGGACCGGACTGGGTAAGAACATAAGAATGTGGAGCAGGAAGAGGCCATTCAGCCCCTTGAGTCCGCTCCACCATTTAATACGATCATGGCTGATCTCATCTTGGCCTCAACTCCACTTTCCTGCCCACCTCCATAATCTTTCAACTGTTACTGTTTAAATATCTATCTACACCTTAGATTTACTGAGAGTTATTCAGGATTGCAGATTTCCTTCCCTAATGGTCACTAAAGAACTAATTACATTTTTTGTAGAAACCTAATCGCTCTGTTTTCCCTTCTTAGAGCTTAGCGATTTATACTCAAATTTCTAAACTCCCACAATAGACACCATGTAAACTCCCATCTCTCCCACTGCCATGTCTCCTCTTCACCTGCACCATGCAATACTTATACCATGAAACCTTTGCATTAAATTCTAGTGAATGGAGGCTAGAACTATGTCTTCTCACTTGGCTGACCAAACATTCTCTCACACCCTAAACGTCAGGTTCCAAGACCCTGATATTAAGCTGCCTATGGCTATGTAATCTTCCTCACCTGAGCTGAAGAATATTCAAAAGGTATCAGACCAATCTGTGGGCTCTAAAGTGAATCTGTGAGGCTGTATGACAATAAACAGGTGTCGTTCTCAAATGTTACAGCTGTCCTGTATTGCAAATAGCCAAGGATCCTTTCACAGCTTTAGAATCCAATGAAGTAGCTGAGCCTTCTTCATTGAATATTTTTAAAGCTAAGATAGATACTTTTTTGAATAGTAAAGGAAATAAGGTGAGAGGGTGGGTAAGTGGAGCTGAGTCCATGAAAGGATCAGCCATGATCTTATTGAGTGGTGGAGCGGGCTCGGAGGGGCCAGATGGCCCTCCCCGGCTCCTATTATTGTGTTCTGTTCTTATCACCGGCTGAGCTCTTTAGACAGTTAGCTGAAGAACTTCCAAACCATGAGACCCAATGTGTCTTAGGGATTTTTGGATTTGATTATGAATATCAGAACCAGGACTGTCACAAGGCTTCGTGGAGTTTGACAAGCAATGTACTGTTGATGTAGATGTTTGTACGTTTGAGAGCACCAGGGCACTGTCTCAACAAGCAACCCTCAGTCCCATGATCATTACTTATTGCTGTGAATGTTGATTGCTGTAAATCATTGGTGTCAATATTAACTAGTGTGAAAACAATGTCGCCTGCATGGCTCATTCATTAGTATCAATGAAGGCTGAAGTTACAATTTCAGGGAGGATTCATGACACGATTTGAGGATGGAACTGGTTTGGCTCCTGTTGAGGATCAGAGGGAGATTTGTTGACTTACCAAGAGTGTGTCTAAACAAATCAAAATACATGGAAGTGGAAGGAAATACATGAGTAGGTTTCTGAGCAATTTTGAAAGGCATGCTGCAGTGTAAAATGAGCTAATTTTGGAGATTGATGAAGAGATTTGGCACGACTTGATTGGAAAAGGTGGTTGCAGGATGAAACAATAACCCCATGAATCCTTAAACAGAAACAGAAAATTGCCAGAGAAATTCAGCAGGTCTGGCAACATCTGTGGACAGAAAGCAGAGTTAATGTGTTGAGCCCAGTGACCCTTCTTTGAACTGGACCCGTCATACTGGACTGGAAACAATAACAACAGTTTTAGTCTCTCCAGATGCTGCCAGACTTGTCGAGTTTCTCCAGAAATCTCTGTGTTTATTTTAGATTTCCAGCATCCACAGGATTTTGCCTTTATTTGTCTGAATGGGTGGGGCCTTGGGAAGAGGCTGATCTCAGAAATTCTGGTTACAGAAGATAACACAGTGTGGAGCTGGAGGAACACAGCAGGCCAGGCAGCATCAGAGACACAGGAAAGTTGACGTTTCTGAAGAAGGATCCCAATCCGAAACGTCAACTTTCCTGCCCCTCTGATGCTGCCTGGCCTGCTGTGCTCCTCCAGCTACACACTGTGTTATCTCTGACTCCAGCATCGACAGTTCTTACTGTCTCTGGTTACAGAAGAACCTGCATCCCATTAGTGAGATCCTACCCTGGCATACAGGATTTCATTTAATCCCTGACAGTTAGCCCAGCTGAGTGTGAGGCACTGTTCTGGTGTGTAACAACTTGGAGAACTGAAATGGCCAACAATCCCATAACAATCTGGTTCCGAGATGAGACTGACCCCAAACTAACTGAAATGGCCCTGTCTGGCTCAACTGCTACTGTGCACATTGCTCCAACAAGCCCAACATCTTATTGTAGATTTGAGGCACTGTCAGTAATTCTGTTTTTTTTAAATTCGTTCCCAAGATGAGGGCATCGCTGACCAGGCAGCATTTGCATTTGCTGAAGAGATCCTGGGGGTGCGGTGGGGGTCGGTGCCTTGCCTTGTCTCGGAGTCAGTTGTCCTTTCTGAGATTCCAACAGGAGTCAGAGTTGCAACAAACTGGAGTTGAACCAGATCTAGATCCCCAGGTGATAGAAGGAGACAAATACCATCACACCACATACGTGTAACTGAAAGGTCACAAAAATAAAGGTGTAATTAACTTATCTCAGGTATGTCCTAAAGGTTGTGTTTTATCATAAAAGTTTGAGATAAATAACAGAGGGAGGCGATGGCCTAGTGGTATTATCACTGGACTGTTAATCCGGAGACACAGATAACGTTCTGGGGACCCAGGTTTGAATCCCACCACAGCAGATGGTGGAATTTGAATTCAATAAATATCTGGAATTAAGAATCTACTGATGACTGTGAATCCATTGCCGATTGTCGGAAAAAACCCACCTGGTTCACTAATGTCCTTCAGGGAAGGAAACTGCCATCCTTACCTGGTCTGGTATACATGTGACTCCAGGCCCACAGCAATGTGGCTGATTCTGGGCAATTAGGGACAGGCAATAAATGCTGGACAGTGACACCACATCCTGTTAACAAATAAAGGAAAAGAAAAACTGGGGCAGCATGGGGTTAGATACAGAGTAAAGCTCCCTCTGCACTGTCTCCCGTCAAACACTTCCAGAAGAGGCTGGTGTAGCACTTTGTCCAATAGTAAATGGAAGACAAGCCTTTTGTGAGTGACATTAAAAACATGGAATTCAGTCCCGTTCTTTCAAACATCCTGTGGTCACTGTCCGAACAGAATCATTCAATAACACCCACCACTGTTTCACCAAACCAGCTCTCCACTGAATTATCCAACTGCCTGTTAATTCCGTACAAATTTTCCAAGAGATTTTCACTGGCCCATTTCAAGGTGCAGTTTCTAAGTCCCCATTCCTTCGTCTAAAGAACCAGGGGCCAACTCACAAGAGAAACTGCAGCAGAATCATCAGCTGCACAAATGGGCACAGCGGGCATTATCCTCAGATTGTGTGTGAAGGAAATATTTCATTATGACTTGTGGACTCTGCCCATCATGGAGACTGCCCAATGTGGCAATTTCTAAACATTGTGCCTTCCAACCAACTTGGCATTTGCTCAAAACAGCATTGATTCAAAGTGGCATCTGTCCAACATGGTCTTCCAAACAGAGGGTCTGTCAGAATGACCACCCAGAGGCCTGGCCGTTTTGAGGTTGGGAACTAATTACCATTCCCTCAGTGGGCACCAGATGGACCTTGTGATTCAGATCCTTGTCTTTGTGAAGTTTCCATTTTGACCAGTGTCCTTTGCTGCTGGTCACCAGGGCACAGTATCTGTGTCCCTGGGAGCTATTACTGACACTTCCCGGAGAGCGTGGGGCAATAAAGGTGGTGGTCAACAGGACCTGGGCTGGCATTGGGTGGTAAGACTGTGTTGAGGGACGATAGGTACTGGATGGAGACACACAAACAGATGGGTAAAAAGATGCAGACATTGGATGGGAGATATAGACACTGGGTGGAGAGGGCATGGATGTTGGGTGGGGGAAACAGATACTGGGTCAGAAGCTGCAGCGGGTGGGGGATAATTGCAATGAGCTAGAATCAGACAAGGCAATTCTTTTGTGGAATTCGATTCCTGGTCCTCTGTATAGAACATTTAAGACAATACAAAAGTAAACATTTTAATAATACATTCACAGGACTTGGGTGTCTCTGGCTGGGCCCAGCATTTATTGCACCCCCCCCAGTTGGCCCTTGAGAAGGTGGTGGTGAGCTGCCTTCTTGAACCGCTGCAGTCCACTTGCAGTAGGTTAACCCACAATGCCCTTAGGGAGGCAATTCCAGGATTTTGACCCAGTGACAGTGAAGGAACGGCGATATTTTTCCAAGTCAGGATGGTGAGGGGGCTGCTCTGTCCTAGATGGTGTCAAGCATCTTGAATATTGTTGGAGATGCAAAGCATAGATCTGATCCATTGGATGTGGGATTGCTTAGCTCTGTCTATCGCTCGTTACTGATGCTGTGTGACATGCAAGTAGTCCTGTTTGGTGGCTTCACAAGGTTGACAATTTCAGGTATGCCTCATGCTGCCCCTGGCATGGCCTCCTGCACTCTTCATTAAACCAGGGTGATCGTCTGCCTCAAATGGTAATAGTTGAGTGATATATTTTTCTTATTCATTCATGGGATGAGGCATCGCTGGCTGGGTCAGCATTCATTGTCCATCCCTAATTATGTGTCAACCACATTATGTGTTCTAAGGAAGGGTCACCAGACCCAAAACATTAACTCTGTTTTCTCCTTCACAGATGCTGCCAGACCTGCTGGGCTTTTCCAGCAACTTTGTTTTTGTAAGTGTCAACCACATTGCTGTGGGACTAGAGTCACATGTAGGCCAGACCAGGTAAGGATGGCAGTTTCCTTCCCTAAAGGACATGAGTGAACCAGATGGGTTTTCCAACAACCAACAATGGTTATCAGTAGATTCTTAATTCCAGATTTTTTTTATTGAATTCAAATTATAACAACTGAATTGCTATCTCACAAGATTCGAACCAGGGTTCTCAGATCATTAGACATAACAAGGTTTGGAGCTGGATGAACACAGCAGGCCAGGCAGCATCAGAGGAGCAGGAAAGCTGACATTTCGGGTCTGGACCCTTCTTCAGAAATCAGATTCTCCAGCATCGGCAGCTCCCACTATCTCTCTTCAGATCATTAGCTCAGTTACTGGATTAACAGTCTAGCAATAATATCACTAGGTCATTGTCTCCCCAAATTACATCCTCAAAACATACCAATCGGTTTGTCAAACAAGATTTGCCTTTCATAAACCCATTGTGACACTGTGTAATCTCATTGGTATTTTCTAAGTATCCTGTTATCAAATCATTAACAAACATAGAAACAAGAAATTATACAGAATTAGCCCTTCGGCCCATCGAGTGTACACTGACAAAATCTCCAATTGTCGTCAGTATTTCCCCCTCCCATTGATATTCAGCCAGCCAATCTACAATTCCCAGTTTTCTCCACCTCCTTTTTATAAACTGTGAGGTTACTATCATTGTCCACCATCTACAAGGCACAAGTCAGGAGTGTGATGGAATACACCCCAGTTGCCTGGATGAGCGCAGCCCCAACAACACTCAAGAAGTTTGACACCATCCAGCACAAAGCAGCCCATTTGATTGGCACCACATCCACAAGCATTCACTCCCTCCACCACCGATGCTCAGTAGCAGCAGTATGTACTATCTACAAGATGCACCAAAGAAATTCGCCAAAGACCCTCAGACAGCACCTTCTAAACCCACAACCACTTCCATCGACAAGGACAAGGAGAGCAGATACATGGGAATATCATCCCCTGCAAGTTCCCCTCCAAGCCACTCACCATCCTGACTTGGAAATATGTCGTCATTCTTTCACCGTTACTGGACTACAATCCTGGAATTCCTTCCCTCAGGCTATTGTGGGTCAACCCACAGCATATAGACTGCAGTGGTTCAAGAAGGCAGCTCACCCCCACCTTCTCAAGGGGCAACTAGGGATGGACAATAAATTCTGTCCAGCCAGAGACACCCATATCTCAAAAGTGAATAAAAAGAGGTGTGATGTTTTCGGATTTCCAGAAGGCTTTTGATAAGGTCTCTCATAAAAGCTTATTTGGCAAAATCAAAGCACGTAGGGTTGATGGTAATATAGTGGCATGGATTGGCAATTGGTTGGCAGACCATAAAAAGAGAGTAGAAACAATTGTGTCATTTCTGAATGGTAGGTAGTGACTAGTGGGCTTCCACAGGGATCAGTGCTTGGACCCCAGCTATTCATGATATACATAACAAATTAAGGAACTTAGTGTAATATTTCCAAGTTCGCTGATGACACAAAACTACATGGGAGGGTGAGTGGTGATGATGTTGTAAAGAGGTTTCAGTGTGTTTTAGATAAGGAGTGAATTAACAAATATATAATAGATGTAATATAATGTGGGCGTGTGTTAAGTTGTTTTAAGGAAATCAGAATGGCTGAGCATTAATTAAATGGTGATAGACCGGGAAGGGTTGATGTGGAAAGTACTAATGATCAGGGACTTGCTGCCTATGATGGAGGTGGAAACAGGTGATTAATAATTTCAAACAAAGAACGGTGACCGTACTTCTTGATAAATGAGGTGCTGGGGGCGGGGGGGAGCAGGTGTGGTATGAAATGTTATTGATGTGGCTAGCCATGACTGAGGGCCAAATGGCCTCCTCCTGCCCGTGACTCGTAAGTTTGTAAGTTCAGGATGGAATCGAAAAATGGCACTGACTGGATAGGTTTCTGAAAAATCCATAAGGACTCAACGGGCTGAACAGCCTCTTCCTGTGCTGAGTTGACTTTGCCAGGCTTGTTGGTTTCTCAAAGATGCAGGAAGCCATTGACAGCATGTATGTGACTCCCTGTCCACTATCCCCACCTTGGCAATGGGAAGATGCACAAGGCTCACAGAGTGTGACCAGACCCAAAGACTACATTGGTGAACACTGACTATCTATCAACTTCCTGATGTAGCTCATCTCCACCAGTGAGTGAGCACTAATCTCTGCTGATGGCTGAGCACACAGAGGGGTAGAGCAGTGAGATGGACTATCAGGAAGGAGGAGGGAAGCAGAGGTTTGGATGACCTCAGGTTCAATGTGAGAGCTGCCAGGAGGGAGTTGGAATCATTGGGTCTGGAGTGAACAAAGTGAGGGTGAGGGTGTGTGCAGCTGAGACCAGGCTGAATGATGGAAGTAAAAATCAGGGCTCATGGTGATGGAAATGAGGTTGGAAGTTCCGCTCAGTGTGAACCGTGACTTTGAGGCTGCAAACAGATGGCATAAAATTCAGACTGTCAGCACGGAGACAGTGGGATCCAGGAACTAGGAGCAGGGTATCCTTCCTCCCAGAATCATAGGACTGTTACTGCACAGGAAGAGGCCATTCAGCCCATTGTGTCTACACCAGCTCTCCAATTACACATCATTACCCAGAGCCAGTCTCATGCTTTACCTTCAAACCAAATCAAGAACAGCAGATGCTGGAGATCTGAAACCAAACCAGAAACAGCTGGAGAAACTCAGCAGGTGTGATAGCATCTGGGGAGAGAGAAAGCAGAGTTAATATTTCGAGTCCAGTAATTCTCCACCAGAACTGGTATTGAAGAGTCACTGGACCCGAAACATTCACTCTGCTTTCTCTCCCCAGATGCTGCCAGACCTGCTGAGTTCCTCCAGCTCTTTCTGTCTTTGCTCTGGTTTTACCCCATTTCCCTGCACATTAATTCTGTTTAAATAAACATCCAATATCACTCTAGAATACCTCAACCCGAAGCTGCTTCCACCACATTTCCCGCAGCACATTCCAGACCCTAATCATTCACTGGGGGAAAAGGTTTTATTCTTACATCATAGAATCCATAAGATCCCTGTAGTGTGGAAACAGGCCATTTAGCCCATCGAGTCCACATTGACCATCCAAAGAGTATCCCACCCCACTACTCTATCCCTGTAACCCTGCATTTCCCATTTGGCTAGCAGCACATCCCTGGACTCTACCGTCAATCCACCTAACCTGCACATCTTTGGACTGTGGGAGGAAACCGGAGCACCTGGAGAAAATCCACACAGACACGGGGAGAATGTGCAAACTCCACACCGACAGTCACCCGAGGGTGGAATCGAACCCAGGTCCCCGGTACTGTGAGGCAGCAGTGCTAACCATTTTGGCGTTCCACACTGTCTACATGTGACTGCAGACTCACAGACTGAGCAAACTATTACATTTTGTCTCACTGCCAACAAGTCTGAGAAATTGTACTGGACAGACCACCCAGTATCAGTCTAGACACCAGAAATAGCAGAAACAGCCCTGTCAACCCTGCAGAGTCCTCCTCACTAACATATGGGGGTTAGTGCCAAAATTGGGAGAGCTGTCTCACAGACTAGTCAAGTAACAGCCTGACACAGTCATACTCACAGTATCGTACCTTACAGACAATGTCCCAGACACCACCATCACCATCCCTGGATACGTCCTGTCCCACCGATAGGACAGACCCAGCAGAGGGGGTGGCGACACAGTGGGATACAGTCGGGAGGGAATTACCCTGGGATTCCTCAACATTGACTCTAGACCCCATAAAGCCTCAGGTTAAACATGGACAAGGAAGCCTCCTGATTACCATGTACCAAGCAGTACAGCTAAAAATGACGTGTCAACCTGGTGAAGCCACCAAAAAGGACTACTTGCACACCAAACACAAAAGCAGCAAGTGATAGACTGAGCTAAGTGATCCCACAACCAACGGATCAGATCTAAGCTCTGCAGTCCTGCCACACCCAGCTGTGAATGGTGGATTATCAATTAACCAACTCACTGGACGAGGATGCTCCACAAGCTGTTCCAGTACAGTTACAACACTGGGATCTACCCAACTATGTGGAAAATTGCCCAGGTATGTCCTGTACACAAAAAATAGGACAAATCCAACCCAATTAAGAATCAATGTTGGGCCAACCTCTGACACCCAAATCGCGTGAATTAATAAATAGAAAATATAAATTATTGGCCAATTAAGATGATAAACAAGATCAATGTTTGATAAAGTCGAGGGTGTTGCCTCATTCCTGGCACCTCTCCAGCAAAGTCTTATGTAATATTGCAGCTGAGATCCCTGCGGGCTGCACTTTGTTTCAGTGGATATCAGTAATCAGGCCGAAAGAGCAGATAATTCCAGATTCTTGGATGTCAGTTCAGTGCCTGTGTTTATCACAGCAAAAACCAAAGTTCAGCTGAATGCCAATGGGACATTAAGGGCTGCCTGAATTATTACAGGACCTCCGTTATCCAGACAAAGGGCACTGCAGTTTCAGGTTTTATATGATTATGAATCCCCTGGTCGCTGAGGAAAGCATTCCATCGGATGTGGGCTTTTAGAGGGGAGAGAGAAATGAACTGTTTGGCCAGGTCAACAGGTCAGGAATGAAGGAACATAAAAACAAGACAAACATTACAGATTTCTCAGTGGTTAGCACTGCTGCCTCACAGCACCAGGGACCCGGGTTCGATTCCACCCTCGGGCGACTGTCTGTGTGGAGTTTGCACATTCTCCCTGTGTCTGTGTGGGTTTCCTCTGGGTGCTCTGGTTTCCTCCCACAGTCCAAAGATGTGCAGGTTAGGTGGATTGGCCATGCTAAATTACCCATAGTGTTCAGGGATGTGTAGATTAGATGAGTTATAGGGGGATGGGTCTGGTGGGGGGAATGGTCTGGGGGTTGGTGTGGACTTGTTGGGCCTGTTTCTACACTGTAGGGAATCTGTGATTCTATGATTTCAAACAGAGGAGGCAAGAAATTGTAACTCAGAGAGTGATCTGTGATTTTTTTTTGCTTTTTTCATTCATGTGATGTGGGCGTTGCTGGCTGGGCAGCATTTCTTGCCCATCCCTAGTTGACCTTGAGAAGGTGGGGGTGAGCTGCCTTCTTGAACCGCTGTGGCCCATTTGCTGTGAGTTGACCCACAATTCTATTAGGGAGGGAATTCCAGGATTTTGACCCAGCAACAGTGCAGGAACAGCGATATATTTCCAAGTCAGGATGGTGAGTGACTTGGAGGGGAACATGGAGGAGATGGTGTTCCCATGTATCTGCTGCCCTTGTCCTTCTAGATGGAAGTGGTTGTGGGTTTGGAAGGTGCTGTCTGAGGATCTTCGGTGAATTTCTGCAGTGCATCTTGTAAATAGTACACACTGCTGCGACTGAGCGTCAGTGGTGGAGGGAGTGGATGTTTGTGGATGTGGTGCTGACCAACCTGCTGCTTTGTCCTGGATGGTGTCAAGCTTCTTGAGTGTTGTTGGGGCTACACCCATCCAGGCAAGTGGGGAGTATTCCATCACACTCCTGACTTGTGCCTTGTAGATGGTGGACAGGCTTTGGGGAGTCCGGAGGTGAATTACTTGCCGCAGTATTCCTAAACTCTGGCCTGCTCTTGTAGCTACTGTGTTAATGTGGTGAGTCCAGTTGAGTTTCTGGTTAATGATAACACCCAGGATGTTGATAGTGGGGGATTCAGTGACGGTAACACCATTGAATGTCAAGGGGTGGTGGTTAGATTGTCTCTTATTGGTGATGGTCATAGCCTGGCATTTGTGTGGCACGAATGTCACTTGCCACTTGTCAGCCCAAGCCTGGATATTGACCAGATCTTGTTGCATTTGAACAGGGACTGCTTCAGTATCTGAGGAGTCACGAATGGTGCTGAACATTGTGCAATCGTCAGCGAACATCCCCACTTCTGACCTTATGATGGAGGGAAGGTCATTGATGAAGCAGCTGAAGATGGTTGGGCCGAGGGCATTACCCTGAGGAACTCCTGCAGGGATGTCCTGGAGCTGAGATGATTGACCTCCCACAACCACGACCATCCTCCTATGTGGCAGGTATAACTCCAACCACCGGAGAGTTTGCCCCCGATACCCATTGATGCCAGTTTTACTCGGGCTCCTTGATGCCACACTTGGTCGAATGCAGCCTTGATATCAAGGGCTGTCACTCTCACCTTACCAGGGTTAGTGGTTGCAGGATTAATGGTTGCAGCAGATATTAACATTCCAGGTTAGTCTGGAATTGTGATGAGGGAAACATGAAAAAGGGACATGGGAAGGATGTGAAAGGAATATGATTGGTGCAGTATGCTCAATGGAATGTAAAGACTGGCATAGACTTGTGTGGGCTGAATGACCTGACTCTACTTTGTAATGTTAATGCATTGCCGACATGTGGACCTTTAGGAATTGTTGGTTCAGCTATGAAGGGATAGAGGGTATGCCGCAGCTGTCAGTCTTGTGCCAGTTGTATTTGTCCTGTAGCTGGTGTGTCGCCATTCTGTGACATCCCACCTGCAACAGCCTGGGCTACGCCCTGTTCCCTGTGTCCTTGGGAAGAGATGTCCAGAGGTGGCCAACTGTAAACAAGGGTCTTCATACCTTCAGCCCTGCCCCAAAAACATGAGTTCATACAACACCAACTTGTATTTATGTAGCACTTCTAATAATTCCCATGGGATGTCACAGGAGAGCTTTTCCTATTCTTTCATGCATGTCAATAGCAGTGTTTATTGCCCATCCTTAATTACCCTTGAACTGAACGGCCTGGTCATTTCAGAGTGCAGTTAGAAATCAGTCACATTGCTGTGGGTCTGGAGTCACATGTCGGCCAGACCAGACAAAGATGGCAGGTTTCCCTCCCTGAAGGACATTAGTGAACAGCATGGGTTTTTCTGACAATTGACAATGTTTATGTGATCACCATCACTGAGGCCAGCTTCTCATTCCAGAATTTTTTATGAAATTACATTGTAGCAGCTGGGATTTGTCCTGACAGCAATTGGGCCTGCCCTCTGGATGATGAGACAATCCCACTACATCACCCAAAATGAGGTGTTGAACCTGGGCCATGACAGCAACTCTGTCAATCACTGTGAGAGATTCTTTTTTTCCCTCTCACTGACTCTGTCCACTCATCTGTCTTGTTACCCCTTAGTCATCAGGGCTGGGTAGTCTCAGGAAGTTGTTGGCGTAATCGGGGATCTGTAGTTGTTTGGTGCTGACAGGGATGAAAGAACAAAAACAGAAGTTGCTGGAAAAACTCAGTAGGCCTGGCAGCATCTGTGAAGAAAAAAATCAGAGTTAACGTTTTGGGTCCAGTGACCCTTCCTCAGAAGGGATGAAAAATATTGGCAGAGAGAGATGGTACAGGGTAAATTATTCGATGGAAGAATGTATATCCGATAAAATGCATTAGCATCAGCCAGGATCCCTGTCCCTTTCTCAGGCAAATACACAGACAGCCAGGCTCCTTTGAACCCAGGTTCAGGACCAGGCAGAAAGCTCCAGGAGGACATCTTCAATCAGCAACAGGTCTATCACACACACCCGCCCAACCCGGTTACTATTTAGGGGCTTTTTGTGATGAAATTAGCAATAATTAGCACACTGTGGAGGTCCATCTATAAACGTCTTCTCTCTCCCTCTCTCACTCTTCTTTATTTGTTGACAGGATGTGGTGTCACTGTCCAGGCCAGAATTTATTGCCCGTCCCTAATTGCCCAGAGTCAGCCACATTGCAGTGGGTGTGGAGTCACATGTAGGCCAGACCAGGTAAGGATGGCAGTTTCTTTCCCTAAAGGACATTAGTAAACCAGATGGGTTTTTCTGACAATCAATAATGGATTCATGGTCATCAATAAATTCTTAATTCCAGATATTTTAGTGAATTCAAATTCCACCATCTGCCACGGTGGGATTCAAACCCAGATGCCCAGAATGTTAGCTGGGTGTCTGGATTAACAGTCCAGTGATAATATCACCAGGCCATTGCCTCCCCATATCAGTGTATATTAGTGTGCATATGTCAATATCAATGATCCAAGATGGCAGTGGAATAGGACTCCTTGAAAAATCCAGCCCATTAAGTCCATCTCCAGTGAAATGGTTTGAGTAGCTCCTATACCCCAGAATTTTAGTTATGAATTTAAGGGTATCACTTGAGGAATAAGGGATTACTTTTCCTCTTGACAAAGCTCATTTATTTCTCTCATCAAACATGTTCACCTTTTCTGGTCTCATCGCAGTGTTTACCTTCTGTCCCATGACTGTAGTTACAGCTACAATTTGATCCACACTATTTTCCCCATGAACACATTTTTTGGACTCAGTTTTGCAAATCCCTGTAAAAGACTTCCCTCATAAGTCCCAGTGTTTGGAACAAAAGTGTCTGTCTTTGTTACGTTGAAACACTTTGACCTTTAAGTCTCACTGAACTACTCCCAGCAACTGCCTTTCTGATCTGAAAAGGTTGGTTCCTTGTCTTCCTTTCACTTTCCAAACCTCCATCTTTTTCAGGTTTAGTCAGGTGATGGTAAAGAGGTTTAGGTTTATGGATCAGATCATAACTATCAGCTAATCCCACTGCCTGCCTGACTGTCACAGCCCCATGGTGTTTAACATGGATTCTAATCACTCAAGGGAGTGAAGAATGCTGAGACCATAAGATATAGGAGTACAGGTAGGCCATTCAGCCCATTTAATGCTCTGCCATTTAATGAGATCATGGCTGGTCTGATAATGCTCAACTTGCCTCTTCACCCCCTGCTGCACCTGCTGCTTTCCTTCAGCGACTGTTGTACATCCAGGTCCCACTGCACACTCCCCTTTGCCAATCTATCAGCATTCACATAATAACCTGCCTTCCTGTTTTTGCTCCCAAAGTGGATAGCCTCACATTTAGCTGCATTATACTACATCTGCCCTGAATTTACCCACTCACTCAGCCTGTCCAAACCACACTGAAGCATCTTTGTATCCTCCCCACAGCTCACCCTCCCATCCAGCTTTGTGTCACCTTCAGCCTTGGAGAGATTACATTTAGTTTCTTCATCTAAATCATTAAAATGTAATATGAATAGCTGGGGTCCTAGCACTCATCCCTGCAAACTCCATTATTCACTGCCCACCATTCAGCAAAGGACCAGATTATTCCAACTCTTTGTTTTTGAAGATTGGATAAACTGTCACTTAGAAAGGCACGAACTAGTCAGGGATAGTCAGCATGGCTTTGTTAAGGGAAAGTCATACCTTACAGATTTGATGAATTCTTTGAGGAAGTAACAAGGAGGATCGATGATGGTAGTGAACTGGATGTTGCCTACATGGATTTTAGTCAGGCATCTGACAAGGTCCCACATTGGCAGACTGGTCAAAAAAGTTAGATCCCATCGGATCCAGGGTAACACGTCAAATTGGCTTAGTAACAGGAAACAAACGGTAATGGTCGATGGCTGCCCTCATGAATGGCAGGATATTTCAGGTGGTGTTCTGCAGAAGTCGGTGTTGGGACCCCCACTGTTTATTTTATACAGTCACAATCTGGACTTGAGCAGGGATGGGCGGGGCGGGGGGATGCAGTAGTGGGCATGATTGGGGCATTTGCAGATGATACAGAAAGTGGCCGTGTAGTGGATAGTGTAGGAGATAGCTGTAAGCTCCAAACTGATACAGATGGGTTGGTGGAGTGGGCAGGAAAGTGGCAGATGGAGTTTGTCTCTGATAAGTGTGAGGTAATGCATTTAGGGAGGTCAAACAGTAAAGGGAAATACACGATAAATGGGAATATACTGAGATGGGGAGATGAAGTGAGAGATCTGGGTGTACAAGTGCACATGTCCCTAAAGGGTAGCAGTGCAGGGAGACTAAGGTTGGAAAGAAGGCATGTGGAACGCTCTCCTTCATTGGCAGAGGTACAGAATACAAAAATAGGGATATAATGATGAAACTGTGTAAGATACTGCTGAGGCTACAACTGGAGTATTGTGTGCAGCTCTGGTCACCATATTACAGGAAGGACGTTATCGCTCTGGAGAAAGTGTGGAGAAGCTTTACCAGAACGTTGGCAGGACAGGAGAACTGTAGCTCCGAGGAGAGGTTGGAGAGTTATAAAGAACGGAAACAGACCCTTTGGTCCAAATCATTCATGCTGACCAGATATCCTAAATATGTCTATACCCACTTGCCAGCATTTGGTCCATATCCCTCTAAACCCTTCCTATTCATATACCCATCCAAGTGCCTTTTAAATATTGTAATTGTACCAGCCTCCACCACTTCCTCTGGCAGCTCATTCCATACACACACCACCCTCTGCTTGAAAAAGTTGCCCCTTAGGTCCCTTTTAAATCTTTCCCCTCTCACCTTAAACCTATGCCCTCTAGTTTTGGACTCCCCCACCCCAGGGAAAAGACCTTGTCTATTCACCTTATCCATGCCCCTCATGATTTTGTAAACCTCTACAAGGTCACCCCTCAGCCTCCGATGCTGCAGGGAAAATAGCCCCAGTCTATTCAGCCTCTCCCTATAGCTCAAACCCTCCAACCCTGGCAACATTCTTGCAAATCTTTTCTGAATCGTTTCAAGTTTCACAACTTCCTTTCTATAGCAGGGAGACCAGAATTGCATGCAGGATTCCAATAGTGGCCTAACCAATGCCCTGTACAGCCACAACATGACCTCCCAACTCCTATATTCAATGCACTGACCAATAAAGGCAAGCGTACCAAATGCAGAGATAACACAGTGTGGAGCTGGAGGAACACAGCAGGCCAGGCAGCATCAGAGGAGCAGGAAAGTTGATGTTTGGGGTTGTGACTCTTCTTCAGGAACTATGAACCTGCACTCCAAGGTCTCTTTGTTCAGTAACACTCCCAGGACCTTACCACTAAGTGTATCCATCCTGCCTTGATTTGTCTTTCCAAAATGCAGCACCTCACATTTATCTAAATTAAACTTCATCTACACTCCTCGGCCCATTGGCCCATCGATCAAGGTCATGTTGTACTCTGAGATAACCTTCTTCACTGTCCATTACACCACTAATTTTGATGTCACCTGCAAACTCACTAAACATTGCTCCTATATTCACATCCAAATTATTTATATAAATGATGAAAAGCAGTCGATCCTTGTGGCACACCTCTAATCACAGGTCCCCAGCCTGAAAAGCAACCGTCCACCACCACCCTTTGTCTCCTATCTTCGAGCCAGGGATCGGGTTGTTTTCATTGGAACAGAGAAGGCTGAGGAGTATACAGAATTATCAGGGGTAGAGATAGTGTAGACAAGGGAACCTGTTCCCCTCAGCAGAGAGTTCAAAAACCGAGGGTCAGAGATTCAAGCGAAGTGGCAGAAGGATTAGAGAGAATGTGAGGAAATACCCTTTTTTACACAGAGGCTGATGGGTGCCTGGAATTCGCTACCTGAGTTGGTGTTGGAGGCAGAGATTCTAAACTCTTTTAACATGTGCCTGGATCTGCACCTTCAGTGCTGTAGGTTGCAGGGCTATGGGCCGTGTACAGGGAGATGGGATTAGAAAGGACATCTGGGTATCTTTGGGTTGGCATGGACAAGAGGGGCCAAATAGGCCCCTTCTGTTCTGTATCATTTCTATGGTTCTATGGTTTCCTGCCTGTCAAACGGTTTTCTCCTCATGTCAGTACATTACCTGGGTGCTTTAATTTTACACGGTAATCTTCTACCTGCCACAGGACCCCAGCTTATCCTGACCCCAATCTCCTCTCACAAGCTTTCTTACTTTCAGTATCTCGCCGTGTTCCACCCTCCTTCCTGCTGTTTGTAATCTTCCCTTCCTGACGCCCTCCCATATTCCAGATCACTGCTTTCCTCCCTCGGCCTCTACTCCGATCAACTCTCATCCTTCATAAGTTCGAACTTTGTCTCAATTCCTCACTCAGTCTCTCTCCCTTCCCTCAGTGCTCACTGGCCTCTGATCCTCCAAAATCTCTCACTCCAGCTCTGGTGGAGTTGTGGATAGTGTGGAGGGCTGTTGTAGGTTGCAATGGGACATTGATAGGATGCAGAGTTGAGCAAAGAAGTGGCAGATGGAATTCAACCCAGAAAAGTGTGAAGTGATTCATCTTGGAAGGTCGAATTTGGGTTAATGGCAGGATTGTCGGCAGTGTGGAGGAACAGAGGGATCTTGGGGTCCACGTCCATAGATCCCTCAAAGTTGCGACCCAAGTTGATAGGGTTGTAAAGAAGGCGTATGGTGTGTTGGCTTTCATTGGCAGGGGAATTGAGTTTAAGTGCCGTGAGGTTATGCTGCAGCTCTATAAAACTCTGGTTAGACCACATGTGGAATATTGTGTTCAGTTCTGGTCACCTCATTACAGGAAAGATCTGGAAGCTTTAGAGAGGGTGCAGAGGAGATTTACCAGGATGCTGCCTGGACTGGAGGGCAGATCTTATGAGGAAAGGTTGAGGGAGCTAGGGCTTTTCTCATTGGAGCGAAGAAGGATAAGAGATGACTTGATAGAGGTTTACAGGATGATGAGAGACATAGATAGAGTGGATAGTCAGAATTTTTTTCCCAGGGTGGAAATGACTATTATGAGGGGGCATAATTTTAAGGTATAGGGGAGATGTCAGAGGTAGGTTCTTCACACAGAGAGTGGTGGGCGTGTGGAATGCGCTGCCGGCAGTGGTAGTGGAGTCAGATACGTTAGAGACTTTTAAGAGCCTCTTGGATAGGCACATGGAGGATAGTAAAATGTAGGGTATGCAGGGTAGATTGATCTTAGTGGGATAATAGGTCGGCACAACATCGTGGGCCGAAGGGCCTGTACTGTGCTGTACTGTTCTATGCTCTATGTTCTTCCCACGTGACCCTCCTCTCTAACTGGATCAATCTCAGACCATCTCGCATCACCTCCTTGTGTTACTTAGAAAAAACACCCACACCCCACTTCCCCAATGCCCCTTTACCTCACCCACATTGATTCCTCTTCACCCCACTGTTTCTCCGTCTTCTTCTGTATCAATCCCTGACATTTTGAGAGGAACCTTGTCAAGGTGACTCGCCAAATGTCCCTGTGTTTGGAGTCAGAGTGGGATCGGGATGAGGACACAGGTATAAGCTGATTGCATCTTCCCTTCCTGCCTGTTGATCCCTGACTCCACAAAGAACTGCAGCATGTACTGTCCTTTCTATCTTTAAACAGGTCAATTACATTATCATTGGAGCTGGTGTGAAAATGTCTGGCAGTTGGTTTTCCTCATTGATTGGTGACTAGAGCATTCTGATGAAGAGTGATATTCAGTTCTGAAGAAAGGTCACTGCACTCACAATGTTAACTGCGTTCGTGTTTCCAGACTCTGGCAGACTAGCTGAGTTTCTGCTTGTATTGTTATACAATGGAATGCCTTGTACCTGAAGAACAGTCTCTGCACGGCTGACCTGGTGAGTGAGATGCCAAACGTGGGAAACAATCACTGGGATACTTACCCAGACGGTGAGGGAGGAGTTTATCAATGCCCTGGAACAGGGCCATGGGAACAAACTGTGGGAACGTTCCACTGGTTAATGAAGGATGAGCAGACACTGCAAAAGAATTACTTCTGCCACTTTTAAACTTGGATGTTGACAGCTGATTTGTTTCTTAAAATTCCCTGAGTTTAATTTCACACCCAACACCTGCTTCATGGCCAACAGTGTCTCATGCCACTTTACACTTCCTCCTTGCTGCCTTTGAATGTTTCCATAGATCTCTGTACCCTCCGGTTGCCCTCTCCACAGCCTCAAGCCAATCCTGTGAATAGCCTGGCTCATTTACACCGTCTAAATGTGATGTACAATCAGGCACAGGGGCTTGTTTTTCTCCAACAACGGGACTATGCTCACACCTTGCTCTGGTTTTGAATCCCTGGGGAGGTTGAGGGAGAGTGAGGACTGTATTTCCCCATTGCTTTCTCCATGGCATAATAGAACATAGAACAGTATAGTATAGTACAGGCCCTTTGGCCCACGATGTTGTGCCAAACTATTACTCTAAACCAAAGGTCTATCTAACCTCCACCCCTACCTTATACTATCATCCATATGCCTATCTAATAGCCACTTAAATGCCCCTAATGAGGCCAACTCCACTACTCTCTCCAGCAATGCATTCCATGCCCCGACCACTCTCTGGGTAAAGAACCTATCTCTGACGTCTCCCTTGTATCTACCTCCACTCATTTTAAAACTATGCCCCCTCGTAATAGCTACTTCCACCCTAGGATAAAGTCTCAGGCTGTCCACTCTATCTCTACCCCTGATCATTTTGTACACCTCTATCAAGTCACCTCTCATCCTTCATCATTCGAAAGAGAAAAGCCCTAGCTCTCTCAACCTTTCCTCATTAGACCTGCCCTCCATTCCAGGCAACATCCTGGTAAATCTCCTCTGCACCTTCTCCAATGCTTCCACATCTTTCCTGAAATGAGGCAACCAGAACTGGACACAATACTCCAGATGTGGCCGAACCAGGCTTTTGTATAGCTGGAGCACAACTTCACGGCTCTTGAAGAGGAGGTCACCAAACAGGTGGATGAGGGTAAAGCGGTTGATGTGGTGTATATGGA
>NC_063333.1:1066712-1072655 GCF_021869965.1 Rhincodon typus
GGCCGAAGGGCCTGTACTGCGCTGTAATGTTCTATGTTCTATGTTCACAATCATTTGAGAGAAGTAATTTCTCCTCATGTCTGTTTTAAATCTGCCTGCCCGTGTCCTAAAACTATGACTTCTTATTCTAGATTGTCCCAATGAGGAAACATCCTCTCTATGTCTACTTTATCAATTCCCTTTAGCATCTTATATATCTCAATTAGATTTCCTCTCATTCTTCTAAACTCCAGAGAGAATAGGCCTAAACCACACAATCTCTCTTTGTCAGACAAACCCCTCATCTCAGGAATCAATCTAGTGACCCTCCTCTGAACTGCCTCGAAATTCACTACATCCCTCCTCAAGTAAAGGGACAAAAACTCTGCGATGCTCCAGGCTCAGTCTCAGTAATGCCTTGTACAGTTGCAGCAACATTTCCTAATTTTTATAGTCTATTCCTTTAATGATAAATGTCAAAATTCCATTTACCTTTCTTATTACCTACTGCAATTCTTACACAAGGACACCCAGATCCCTCTGCCCTGAAGAACTCTGAAGTTTCTCTCCATTTAGATAATAAGTTACTCTTTCTATTCCTCTGACCAAAATGGATGACCTTATACTTATCCACGTTAAACTCTATGTGCCAAATGGTGGCCCATTCACTTAACCTATTCATATCCAGTTGTAAATTTCTTATTTCTTCATTGTAACTTACTTTCCCACCTATTTTAGTGTAATCTGAAAATTTGCCTATAGTACGTTCTGTCCCTGCATCCAAATCATCAATATCAATTGTAAATAGTTGGGGGCCATGGACCAAACTCTGTGACACCCCTCTAGTTGCATCTTGCCACCCATTTAAACGTCCATTTATCCCGACTCTCAGGTTTCTGTTAGTTAGCCAATCCTCTCTCCAAGCAAATAAATCACCCCTAACCCCATGTGATCCTACTTTGTGTATTAACCATATCAAGTGTCTCCTGGAAGTCCAGACATTCTACATTTTCAGGATCACCATTATTCACACCGCTTGTTACATCTTGAAAGAACTCTAGCAAATTAGTCAAACATGATTTACCCTTCATAAAACCATACTGACTCTGATGGGCCAAGAAGGGTCCCGACCCGAAACATCAATTTTCCTGCTCCTCTGACACTGTCTGGCCTGCTGTGTTCCTCCAGCTCCACACTGTTGTTATCTCTGACTCTGATGGATCGTATTTCGACTTTCCAAATGTCCTGTAATTACTTCCTTAGTAATAGTTTCTAACAATTTCCCAAAGATACATGTTAAACTAACTGGTCTGTAGTTTTGTAGTTTCTGCCTCCCTCCCTTTTTGAATAAGGATATTTTATTATTATTTTCAAATCCATTGGAACCTTTCCTGCATCTAGGGAATTTTAGAATACAGTAACCAATGGATCCACATTCTAACTTGGCACTTCCTTTAAGATCCCGGGATGTGAGCTCTCTAGGCACTAGAACTTGTCTGTCCTCAATCCCAAGAGTTTGTTCAGCACTTTTTCCTGTGTGGTGATACTCTAACTTCCTCCCTTCCTATAAACTCTACAATTGACACTAGTGTTGTCCACCAAGGAAACTAATGGAAAATATTGATTTAGTGTCTCTGTCATTTACATTAGATAGGGTGGACAGTGGGAGCCTTTTTCCTCGGATGGTGATGGCTAGCACGAGGAGACGTAGCTTTAAATTGAGGGGTGATAGATATAGGACAGATGTCAGAGGTAGGTTCTTTACTCACAGAGTAGTAAGGGCATGGAATGCCCTGCCTGCAAAAGTAGTAGACTCGCCAACTTTAAAGGCATTTAAATGGTCATTGGATAAACATATGGATGATAATGGGCTTCAGATTGGTTTCACAGGTCGGCGCAACATCAAGGGCCGAGGGGCCTGTACTGCACTGTAATGTTCTATGTTCTATTTCTATGTTTCCCCCACTGACTCCCCAAATTTATCCTTTAAGGGACCAACATTTACTCTAGTTACTCTCTTCCTTTTTATATACTTATATTAGCTTTGAATATCTGATTTCATACTTTGCATTAGTTCTTTTGTTCCCAGCTCAAGAGTGTTCTCTCTGTTCTCTGTAGTCAACCTCACTGTAAACCTTAAGAACATAAGAACATAAGAACTAGGAGCAGGAGTAGGCCGTCTGGCCCTTCGAGCCTGGTCCGCCATTCAATAAGATCATGGCTGATCCTTTCGTGGACTCAGATCCACTTACCCGCGTTCTCACCGTTTCCCTTAATTCCTTTATTGTTCAAAAAAATCTACCTTTTTTTTAAAAGCATTTACTGAAGTAGCGTCAACTACTTCACTGGGTAAGGAATTCCATAGGTTAACAACCCTCTGGGTGTAGAAATTCCTTCTCAGTTCAGTCCTAAATCTGCTCCCTCTAATCTTGAGGCTATGCCCTCTTGTCCTGAGAAAATCGGCAGCAGTTATTATAAACTGTGACTTCTAACTGATAAGTCAGAGACTACTTATAAGTGAACACTTCTCTCTCTAACTTGTTTGCAGCCTCAAGAAGTACAATTCCCTGAGAACCAATCACATGGTTGTTAGCAGGTCTTTGTCATCAATAATTGGTCACTAGTCCCGAGACCAATCAACATCTTGTTGTGAACAAAAGCTGCTTCTGTCCACCCCATTGGCTCCAAATTATCTGTAGCTCCACCTCCAATCCCTATTTATCCAGTGGTGAACACAATGCTGACAGTCCTGATGAAGGGTTTCAGCCCAAAATGTTGACTTCCCTTCTCCTTAAATGCTGTCTGACCAGCTGTGCTTTTCCAGCTCCACATTTATTGACTCTAGCTTCCAGCACCTGCAGTCCTTACTGTCTCCAAGTCGCTGAAAACCATACTGCAAAGTCTCTTCTAAGGATGTCCACATTGAAGACATTTTCCTCCCCCTCCGAAGAGAGTTCAGTGAGTCTCTCTTCCACTGCAAACCCCTGGTTATCTCCTCAGCCCTAAAGCTCTTCAACGTGTCCTGACCTGCTATGCTTTTCCAGCTCCACATTTATTGACAATGCCTGTAATGGGTCTCAGGTTACTGGCTTTTTAAAACACATAGCCATCCTTTCAAACACTGCGTTTTAAAACAGCTTTCTCATTTCAACCCCCAGTTTCTTAAAAAGACAAAATTAAAATAAAAATAAGCCCTCTGTAGTGACTGTAACAAGGTCTGCCAGGTGGATCTCACAGAATATGAGTTCCCAGGTCATGTTAACTTGGTCCAATCAGGGAGCCCTGGCTGACAGATATAAACAGGAGTGTCAGTTGTTCTGCTCACTCTGAGAACTGGCTCTGATGGGGCTGTACCAGAATCAAGGGCTTACCTTGTAAATAATGGGTGACTTGGTGATGGGCTACTGGGCTCTGTGCAGTTGTTTTAGTGGTGAAGACAGTAAAGCACCTTTTGAAGAAATTTGCTTGCAATAATCGCCTTTGCATTGGGGTATGCATTTCTGGCATCATGCTGTTATTTGGGATGCTTGACTTGTTCAATCCTGCTCTCCCTCCTCCCTGAATTAACACATTCTCTCTGTGATCCCCTATACTATCAGAGAAAATATAAAACATATTACACTGAGGGAGTGGTTGTAAATTACAAATCCAGTTTATTAAATGTAAAACAGCAGAGAATTGATACAGCAGATTGAGCTGAGTAACAGCTATCTGACTGGCATCAGCTCTCAAATACAAAAGCAAGCTGCATACCCTCTTCCTGACAGACTGTCTTTACATTTTACATTGACTAAGCTACATTTCCAGCTATCAGGTTCATCACTACAAGGATGGCAAAGTAAACAAGAATGGCCTCATCCTGTTCCTAATTCTTCTTTTGAAATCCTAGGGTCTCGATGATTGAATTGAGAGAAAGTAATATAGTGCAGGCCACAGCCTGAGGAGCGAAGGGTTGAAGGATTGAGGGGCTGAAGGAGGTATAAGTGAAGGTTCAGAGGTGTGACAAGTCCTGGACTGGCAGAGTGTCTCTATTACCCACCTTCAGTTGTGTCTTCAGTTACCAGAATCCTACCCACTGAAATATTCTCTTAAAGCCCAAACTCCTTCACCTCACGCTCCCCAAAACCAATTTCGTCATTGGAAAAGCTTTGTTCATCTTTAGGTATCAATGTTTGTTCAATCATTGCTCATGTTCAGCAGTTTAGAAAGTTTGATTGTTTGGCAAATGCTTTACAAACAGAAAGTTAGGGGTGATCAGATCAAAGTCTATCTTGAGGCGGCATGTTAGCTCAGTGGTTAGCACTGCTACCTCACAGTGCTAGGGACCCAGGTTCAATTCCACCTTCAGGTGACTGTCTGTGTAGAGTTTGCAGATTCTCCCTGTGTACGTGAGGGTTTCCTCCCACAGTCCAAAGATATGCCAGTAAGGTGGATTGGCTGTGGAAGGTTACCCATTGTGACCAGGGATGTGCAGGTGAGGTGGATTAGTCATTAGAAATGCAGCATTACAGGGATGGTGTGTGTCTAGGTGGAATTCTCATTGGAGGGTCAGTACAGATTGGGTGGGCTGAATGGCTTCTTCCTATACCTTATGCATTCTATAATTCATATTAATAGGAAAAGACAGGGCAGACAAACTATTTCCCCTGGTTGGGGATTGCAGAACTAGGTGGGGATTGGAGAGGGGCATAGTCTGAGAATTAGGGCCAGACCGTTCAGGAGAGATTTTCGGAAGCACTTTTACACACAAAAGGTGGGAGAGGTTTGGAACTGTCTTCCACAAATGGCAGTGGATGCTGGATCAGTTATTAATTTTAAACCTGAGACAGATACATTTTTGTAAGCAAAGGGATTCAGGGATATGGGCCAAAGGCAGGAAATGGAGTTAGGCCATGGACTGACTGAATGATGGAACAGACTCAAGGGGCTGAATGGCCTCCTCTTGTTCTTATGTCCCAATATAAATGTAAGTTACTGTTGTGTAAGAACAGGGTTGTAACAGCAGTAAGTGATGGAGCTGGCAGTTTGTGTGGACAGGGATGTACCCAGGACATTTTCCGATTTGTGAACAGCAACGCAGCAGCAAACCTGGATGGGCTGAATCAGTCTGACATTTCATCATCTTTAACTAGCTTCAGTGGGAGAATCCTTGATCACAGAGATACATGTGGACTGTGTAACTAACTGTAAACTTGTGGTGAATCTCTTCCTGGTGATCGTGCCACAAACCAACACATGCAGCATCAGTGCCGTCACTGCCCGCTCCCTCGTTTGGGGCACAGTATCTTGTAAGCCACCATGTAAGCCTGTACATAGACACGGAGCTGATTCATCCTGTGGACACAATAGGGCGACTATTACTTTGGCACACAGTTAGAAAATCTGCATTGATCAGGCAAAAATTGTCAGCTACAAGGTGTCTGGAGAACGAAAGACTGATTGCAGATTGAAATGGAACAGGTGAGAGCTGGTGGTGGAATAGCGACACATAGAATTCAACCTGGGGAAGTGAGAGGTGATATCTGGGGAAGAACAGAAAAACCTGGGAGAACACTGAGGTGTCAAGGTAAAGACAGATGCTGGTGGTACATGCTGACAGGAAGCAGGACAGCTACAAAAGTTTACAGAATCAGTTACAGCTGGCTATTCGGCCCACTGAGCTCATGTACCTTCTCTGTGTAGCAATTCAACCAATCCACCTTCAATGCGTGACTCACTGGGGACAGTGTAGAGGGAGCTTTACTCTGTATCTAACCCCGTGCTTTCCCTGTCCTGGGAGTGTTCGATGGGGGACAGTGTAGAGGGAGCTTTACTCTGTAGCTAACCCCGTGCTGTCCCTGTCCTGGGAGTGTTTGATGGGGGACAGTGTAGAGGGAGTTTTAGTCTGTATCTAACCCCATGCTGTCCCTGTGCTGGGAGTGTTTGATGGGGGACAGTGTAGAGGGAGCTTTACTCTGTATCTAA
>NC_063333.1:1072665-1083344 GCF_021869965.1 Rhincodon typus
CATGCTGTCCCTGTCCTGGGAGTGTTTGATGGGGGACAGTGTAGAGGGAGTTTTAGTCTGTATCTAACCCCATGTTGTCCCTGTGCTGGCAGTGTTGGATAGGAATGGTGGAAATGGGAGATTTTCCCAGTCGGTACCTGTACTTGATGCAAAGTTGGACCCCCAGTGGCCCACACCTGTCCATGTAGCTCTGGCGAATGGCCTGGCGAGTGGCTCTGACTGTGCTCACGGTCATCGTCACCAGGGGACACGTGCTGTCGGGGAGTGGGGGAACAGTGTCAGCAGGAGCTCCATACACCCTCACAATCACACCCCACCACGAGACCCCCTCCCCTTCCCCTCACACCCCTTCATTCCCCTCCCATCACACACACTCTCCTCACATCCATCTAAACCCCCTCACCCTCAGTCCCCACCCCACCAACCCCCTCCTCCGTCTCTCTCCCCCATTCTCATTCCCCTCCCTACGCCCTCCACCCTCACATTTCCTCCCCGCTCTCCCTCCCCTACACATCCCCTACATTAGTTGATAAAGTGACCGTCCAGCCCAGCCTCCCCCAGACTCCTTCCGGGTTCTCCCCTCCTACGGTAGTGGGGGGGAGCGGGGTGTTGTTATTGATCAGCCCATGTTACTCACAGTTTCTGACACCGACTTCCTGCAGTGCCCTCGGGACATTCACATTTATTAAACTGTTGACAGGTGCCTCCATGTTGGCACAGGGGAACACACGGAGTGATCACAGCTGCTGACACAATCAGAGAACGGTCACTGCACAGCAGGAGGCCATTTCACCCATCACACTGGTGCTGGCCCACTGCTCTGCCTGCTCCCACATTTTCCCACAATGATTCAATTGTCTCTTAATGCCTTGGTCGAGCCTGCCTACCCCACACTCTCATTGCAGACCCTAACCACTTGCTGCTCATTCTGTCACCATTGCTTCTTTCATTGATCTCTGCAAATCTCTGACCTCTGCTTTTTGATCTTTCCACCAACAGGAACGTTCTTTACCAATTGACTCAGCCCACAGCCTACATGATTTTACACACCTCCCTCCAATCCCCTCTCAGCTACCAGGTCTCAAAGTTCTGACCTCCTTCATTCCTGGGCTGTGAGTGTCACTGTCCTTTCTCACTACTGTGTTAATTTCCTCTTTAACCAGCAATGCCACTCCGCCACCTTTTCCTTTTCGTCTGTCCTTCCTAAATACTGAATAACCTGGGACATTCAGTTCCCATTCCGTGGTCACCCTGCAGCCAGGTCTCCATAATCTAATTATATCGTACCCGTTTACATCTATCTGTGCGATTAGTTCATCCACTTTATTGCAGATGCTCCGTGCATTAAGGCACAAAGCCTTTAAGCTTGTCCTTTTAACAGTGTTTGTCTCCTCCTTATTTTTCTCAATAGCCCTGTTTGAATCTTGTTCTTGGTTTCTCAGCCTATCACTTTTCTTACTCCCTTTTCTAGCTTTTGTTTTTACCTTACTGCTTTCTGTCCTGTTTAAATTGGCAGGCAGTAACTATTGGGGTGCCACAGGGATCGGTGCTGGGACCCCGGCTATTCATGATATATATTAATGATTTGGATGAGGGAACAAAATGTAACATCTCAAGGTTTGCAGATGATACCAAGTCGGGTGGGGGGTTAACTGTGACGAGGATGCAGAGATCCTTCAGCATGATCTCGACAGGTTGGGTGAGTGGGCAAATCAATAGCAGATGCAGTATAATGTTGATAAATGTGAGGTTATTCATTTTGGAAACATAAACAAGAAGGCAGATTACTACCTGAATGGCGGTAAATTGGGAGAGGGGAGTGTGCAGTGGGACCTGGGTGTCCTTGTGCACCAGTTGCTGAAGGTAAGCATGCAGGTACAGCAGGTGGTAAAGAAGGTAAATGGTATGTTGGCCTTCATTGTGAGAGTTTCGAGTACAGGAGCAGGGATGTATTGTTGCAGTTATACAGGGCCTTGGTGAGAACACACCTGGAATATGCAGTTTTAGTCCCCCTTTCTGAGGAAGGATGGTCTTGCTCTCGAGGGAGTGCAATGAAGGTTTACCAGGCTGATTCCGGGGATGGTGGGTCTGATGTATGAGGAGAGATTGACTCGGTTGGGATTGTTTTCGCTAGAGTTCAGATGAATGAGGGAGAATCTCATAGAGACTTATAAAATTCTAACAGGACTGGACAGGGTAGATGCAGGGAGGATGTTCCCGATGGTGGGTGTGTCCAGAACCAGGGGGCACTGTGTGAGGGTTTGGGATAGTTAAGATTTAGGACAGAGATGAGGAGACAGTTCTTCACCAAAAAGTGGTGAGCCTGTGGGATTCATTTCCACAGGAAGTAGTTGATGTCAAAACATTGAATGTATTCAAGAGGTGGCTAGATATAGCACTTGGGGTGAATGAGATTAAAGGTTACGGGGAGAAAGTAGGATTAGGCTATTGAGTTGGATGATCAGCCATAATTGTGAAGAATGGCTCAGCAGGCTCGAAGGGCCAAATGGCCTCCTCCTGCTCCTATCTTCTATATTTCTGTGTAATTTCTACTCTTTGTTTCCTCTCTGCCAACCAGTTTTCTATCCATCTCAATACACTTCTCCCAACCAATGCTCTTTAATCTTGCACAACAATCTTTTATAAGGGACTTTATCAAACATTTTCCAGGTTGGTATTATTAAATCTATAAGACCATCAGATATAGGAGCAGAAGTAGGCCATTCAGCCCACTGAGTCTGTACTGCCATTCAATGAGATTGTGGCGGATCTGATCATCCTCAACTCCTCTTGTCTGCCTTTTCCCCATGACCTCCATTCCCCTCCTGATTAAAACTCTGTCCCAGCCTTCAATATACTTAATGACCCAGCCTTGGTAGCCCTCCACAGCCTCTGAGAGAAGAAGTTCTTTCTCATCTCTGTTTTAAGTGGGTGACTCCTTATTTTGAGATGATGCCCTCTGGCCCAAGACTCTCTCACAAGGGGAAACAACCTCTTCACATCGACCCTGTCAAGGCCCCTAAGAACCTCGCAACTTATTCTTCTAAACTCCAAGGAGTACAAGTCCAACCTACTCAATCCCTCCTGATAGGAAATCCCTCTGCGTCAGGGATCAATCTCTGAAAGATTGGCTTTTATATATTACTGAATTGCTCAACTTCTCCCCAGTTCTCTTAAATTGGTTTTCCTAAAGTCCAAATTGTATCTGTTGACAACAAATTGTCAGATAGAAAAGACAATGTGAAAGACTCTGGTACTGAGAAAATAATGCTGCAACTTCCCAGCAAGTCCACAAGCATCTCTGCAGAACACCATAACACATAGTTCACAATGATGGCATTACCTCGAACCTAAAGACAGAGACGAATTCTGACAGGCTTCAAGCTGCATGATGTGGTACGGGTATCAGTTACAAATACAAAGCTGGAGAGAGGCGCCAGGTTTCATGAGACAAAATACAAAGAAAGATGGCGTGAGCAGAGTGATGAAACTAAAGAAGTGTCCACATGACCTTGTGGATGGCGCCTTTCTTGGGGCTAAATGAGTCAAGTGGTCTGGGAGCGTGTGGGTGTATGGCATTGAGAAAGAGGGTTCGCTATGATTGCACAGGATGGCCTACCTTTGCTCCTAGTATTAATGCTCGTGTAAGTAGGTCCAGGTCATTCTGACCAAGGGATGTCGATTGTGAGGGATTCAGTGATGGTAACACCATTGAGTGTCAAGGGGCAGTGGTTAGATTGTCTCTTATTGGTGATGGTCATAGCCTGGCATTTGTGTGGCATGAATGTCACTTGCCACTTGTCAGCCCAAGCCTGGATATTATCCAGATCTTGTTGCATGTGAACACGGACTGCTTCAGTATCTGAGGAGTCACAAATGGTACTGAACATTATGCAATCATTGGCAAACATCCCCACTTCTGACCTTATGATGGAGGGAAGGTCATTGATGAAGCAGCTGAAGATGGTTGGGCCGAGGACACTCCCTTGAGGAACTCCTGCAGAGATGTCCTGGAGCTGAGATGATTGACCCCAAACAGGTACAACCATCTTCCAATGTGTCAGGTATGACCCCAACCACCGGAGAGTTTGCCCCCAATACCCACTGATTCCAGTTTTGCTCTGGCTCCTTGATGCCACACTCGGTCGAATGCAGCCTTGTTGCCAAGGGCTGTCACTCCCACCTCACCTCTGGAATTCAGCCCTTTTGTCCATGTTTGAACCAAGGCTGTAATGAGGTCAGGAGCTGAGTGGCCCTGGCGGAACCCAAACTGGGCGTCACTGAGCAGGTTATTGCTGAGCAGGTGCTGCTTGATAGCGCTGTTACTGACACCTTCCATCACTTTACTGATGATCGAGAGGAGACTGATGGGGCGGTAATTGGCCGGGTTGGATTTGTCCTGCTCTTTTTGTGATGTCTGGGCAATTCTCCAAATTGTCAGTGGTTTCACAGTCACCACTAGACAAGTTTACAATTCCAGATTTATTAATCGCATTTACATAGCACCAGCTGCTGGGATGGGATTTGAATGCAGGTCCCCTGAGCTTCAGCCTAAGCCTTTGGATTACTATTCCAGTGACGTTATGACAACACCACCATCTCCTTCCTGTGGGGGCCCAACTCACAACATTGTTAGGAATAGAGCCAAGAGGCTCAGGGCTGATGTCAGGGGTATCTTGTACACATAAAGGACAGAGGACCACCGCTCTCCCTCAAAAACTGGGCATGCTGGGGCCAGCAGAAAAGTGTCCAACAGCTCGAATGGCTGAGAGCTGAAGCAATCAGCAGCAAAACTGGAGAACCAGGTGAGGAAAGCCAGGGTAATGCTCAGGGCTCAACAAACTCATCCTCTTCACATTGACTTTCCCAAGGCCGGCTGTGTTCGGGTGGGGGTGTGATTTAAGGGTGACGGTGAGGGAGCATGGGGGTACAACGTAAAGGTCAGGGGGTGTGGGTGATAGGTAGAGCAGATTGGGATTGTACAATCAGGAGATGTGTCATGAGTGTAGGAGGGTTGAGGCTTGTAGGAATTGGGGGTACGGAGATGGGGGTATGTGAGGACACGGGGTAGATGCTGGACTATGTATGGGCTGTTGGGATTGCTAATTAAAGTTCAGGGATATATAGGGTATGGGGGACAGGGGGCCACAAGGTGGCGGGTATTTCATATTGAGGCTGTTTGGAGTTGGGTGTCAATGGCAGGTACTGTATGGGCGATGTACTGTGGAGATGGGTAGTTCTGAGAGCACGGATACACCGGGTTGGTTGAAGGGAATGGGAATTTTGGGAATCTTACCTGTCTCACAGTTCTTTCCCGTAAACTGGCTGCGACATCGGCATTTATTGTATCCAACACACGTGCCTCCATTTTTACATTTCGGGACACACACAACTGGCTCTGTAACCGAGCACACTGGGATCAATCCAACAGGAAGCAATGACAAAACACCCACAGATCTCTGAAATAACTTATCAGTGGGTCAGTGCTGAGGGAGCGCCGCACTGTCGGAGGGTCAGTGCTGAGGGAGCGCCGCAGTGTCGGAGGGTCAGTGCTGAGGGAGCGCCGCACTGTCAGAGGGTCAGTGCTGAGGGAGCGCCACACTGTCGAAGGGTCAGTGCTGAGGGCACTGATTCTCTGCCTCTCTATCTCCGCCTCCGTCACCATCTCCCTGTCTATTTGCTCCCATCCCAACTTGCTCTCTCTACCTATGTCTCTCTCTCTCTCGATCCCAGTCTCTCTCTTTCTCTCTCTCTCTGGTGAATTCTTGCTATCAGATTCCCACCGTTCGGATGGTTCTGCCGAGTGTTTGTTTGTGTCGTGGTCACTTACCAATCTGGCAGCGAGCTCCCTGCCACCCTCTGGGACAGAAGCACTTATTGACATCGATGCACTTCCCTTTGTTCAGGCAGCGTGGAGTGCACATGGCTGTAAGCGAGCGACATCATCATATTACTGCTCAATACAGAGTGTGATGCAGAAAGCTGCCATCCTTAATCTGGTCTGCCGTACATGTGACTCCAGACCCACAGCAATGTGGTTGACTTTTAATATCTCTCTGGACAATTAGGGATGGTCAATAAATGCTGGCTTGGCCAGTGACACCCACATCCTGTCAATGAATTAAATTCAAAACTACCCAATCGACGTCCTGTTGCAGACTGCTTACATACTCTGCTCAACTTCCTTTCCCACCTGTCCTGTGTCTTCTGCAAACTCAACAACAATATCTTCCGTCCCCTCTAACACAATTCAATGGCCCATCAGCATAACAGATGGGAAAATAAGGCAGGTTTGTGCCTCGAGGATGTGACAATGAATGATACACCTCAGCTTACCAAACCATGAGGCAAAGACAGGCAGTCAGTCGACATTGTGCAGTTGGGAAATGTGGACCTGTTAAAATTCGACTTACACAACCCCCTGCCAGGGACACCAAAACCCTCTGCAGTCGCATCAGAGCCAGCGCTGACCATTGGGTCTTGGTGACCATTCAGAGACTGGCCTGCAGCCCTGGGGGTATCCACTCACACGTCCACCCACAGGAACTTCCAAGAGCCCTGCAGGCTCCCTGTACAGGCTCCTCAGCTGAGTGACTGACCATGACCGATCGGTCAGCTACACCCAGTGGTCATCTTCAGACCATAAAGTACTGGAGCAGAATTAGGCCATTCAGCCCATCGAGTCTGCTCCACCATTCAATCATGGCTGATATGTTTCTCAACCCCATTCTCCTGCCTTCTCTCCATAACCCTTCATCCCTTAACTCTTCAAGAACTTAGCTCTGTCTTAAATGTACTCAATGACCTGGCCTCCACAGCCTTCTGTGGCAGTGAATTCCATAGATTCACCACTCTCTGGCTAAAGAAGTTTCTCCTTATCTCCGGTCTAAAAGGTCTTCCCTTTGTTCTAAGGCTGTGCCCTCGGGACCTAGTCTCTCCCACTGGTAGAAACATCTTCTTCACACCCCAGTCTATTCAGGCCTCTCAGAATTCTGTAAGTTTCAATCAGACTCCCCCTCATCCTTCTAAACTCCATCGAGTACAGAGACAGACTCCTCAATCACTCCTCATATGACAAGCCCTTTATTCCCTGGATCATTCTCTAGACCCCCTCCAATGGCAGCAGATCCTTCCTTAGATGCGAGGCCCAAAACTGCTCACAATATTCTAAATATGATCTGAGCAGAGCTTTATACAGCCTCAGTAGTACATCCCTGCTTTTGTATTCTAGCCCTCTCAAAATGAATGCTAACGCTGCACTTGCCTCCTAACTGCCGACTGAACCTACTTGAGAAAGGATGTACTGGCACTGGAGGGGGTGCAAAGGAGTTGAGGGGGTTGGCTTATGAGGAGAGACTGAGTAGATTGGGATTATATTCATTGGAATTCAGAAGATTGAGGGGGATCTTATAGAAACATAAAAAATTATGAAGGGAATAGATAAGATAGAAGTAGAGAGGATGTTTCCACTGGCAGGTGAAGCTAGGACAAGAGGGCATAGCCTCAAGATTAGAGGGAGCAGATTTAGGACTGAACTGAGAAGGAATTTCTTCACCCAGAGGGTTGTTAATCTATGGAATTCCTTGCCCAGTGAAGTAGTTGACGCTACTTCAGTAAATGTTTTTAAAAAAAAGGTAGTTTTTTTTGAACAATAAAGGAATTAAGGGATACGGTGAGAACGCGGGTAAGTGGATCTGAGTCCACAAAAGGATCAGCCATGATCTTATTGAATGGCGGAGCAGGCTCGAAGGGCCAGATGGCCTACTCCTGCTCCTAGTTCTTATGTTCTTAAGAAAATCTGAACTAGGACTTTGTGCTTCAGATTTCCGAAGTCTTTCCCTGTTTAGAAAATAGTCTATGCTTCTATTCTTACCACCTCACACATTCCCACATTGTATTCCATCTGCCACTTCTTTGCTTCCTCTCCTAACCTGTCCTTCTGCAGCCTCCCTTTCTCCTCAGCGCTATCTATACCTCTATCTATCTTTGTATCATCTGCAATCACCTTCATTTCTTTTGCACAATAAACTTTCGTTTCATTGTTAAACCTGAATCTGCAGCATTGTGCTTCTGTGCTTCAGTGCTTCAGTGAGAGAACACTATGGTTAACTAAAACAAAAATAAATATCCATCAAGCCAGACCTCAGTCTGGAAACTGGCACTTGCAGTAAAACATCAACGGGAATCATGACAATATCACCTTTTATATTATAAAAAGGATTGCAACCAAACCGAATCTGACATGGAGTCACATAAAGCTGAGTGGTATTATCACTAGACTTTAAATCAAGAAACACAGGTAATGCACTGGGGACCCAGGTTCAATCCTGTTATGGCAGATGATGGAATTTGAGTTCAATACAACATCTGGAATTAAGAGTCTAATGGTGACTGTTGATTGCTATAAAAACCCATCTGGTTCACTAATGTCCTTTAGGGAAGGAAATATGTCATCCTTACCTGATTTGATCTGACCCCAAGCTTCCAGTTACCTGCCACTTTAACACACCACCCTGTTCCATGGCCAACATCTCTGTCTCTGGCTTGCAGCAGTTTCCAGCAAAGCTCAGCACAAGCTGGAAGAACAACACCTCACTTTCCACTTGGGAATGCTGCCGCCTTCTGGACTCAATGGAGTTCAATAATTTTAGAGCCTGAGGAACTTCTCCCTCGTCCTTACCCCAACCCCCACACACTGGGCTCCATCATCCCACTGGCTGCTAGGTTGACCTTTACCCACGCCTTTGTCTGCCCAACTATTTTTCTCTCTCCCTGGGCTCTATCCCCACCTATCGTTTATTCCTCAGCCCTCACCCCACCCCATCTTCAGCATAAACACCAATGTTTTCTTAGCTACAATCAGTTCTGAAGAAGGGTCACTGGACCTGAAACGTTAACTCTGCTTTCTCCGCGCAGATGCTGCCAGAAATGCTGAGTTTTCCAGCAATTTCTGATTTTCTTTCTGATTTCCATCATCCACAGTTCTTCACTTCTGCTTAGGATTTTCTGAGCTGATCCAGCCTCTCTTCATCGCTAAATGCTCCATCCTAGGCAACATCCTGGTGAACCTCCTCTGCACCCCCTCCAGTGCAATCAGGCCTCTCCTACAGTGCACTGACCAGCACTGAACACAATACTCCGGCTGTGACCTAACCAATGTCCTGTACAGCTCCAACCTAACCTTCCTGCTCTTACAATCTATGCCTGGACTGATAAAGGTAAGTGTCCTGTATTCCTTTTTAACTCCCCTATCAACCTGTCCTGCTGCCTTCAGTGATCTGTAGACAAACACACCAAGATCCCTCTGTTGCTTCTCGTGTCCTGCCAATCATTGTGCACTCCCTTGTTTAGTTATTGCTTCCAAAGTACATCCCCTCACATTTATTCTGTTCAGGTATCTAGAAGAGCCTGTCCTGAGAGTGGAGTGCATTAAGCAGCTGTGTGTATGTCACATACCTACCTGTGAGACACTGTTTCCCCGTGTAGTCAGAAGGACACTGGCAAGTATTGGGCGCAATACACCTCCCTCCGTTAGCACAGGGCAAGTCACACACAGCTTCCCAGTGGAGAAGAAAAGAGAAAATCCAGGAGTCATTACTAGACACTGGCATTTTATTGCTAAAAATCCCACCCACACATATAAGGAGAATGTTAAACTGTACAGTCATCTTCCTGAAAAGCTCAGACAGAGCTTTCATCAAATCATACGCTGGTCTACAATAAACTACATGGCAGTGGCCTCTACCTGATCATTGTGCATGCCAAGGATGGCAAGATCAAAGACAGACCTCCTTTAACGGGGAACTTTGAGGCTGCAGGTTGCTATAGCAGTGGAGCTGCAGGTGGAGGTGTTATGATAATGTCGCTGGAAGAGCAAACCTAAGGCCCAGGCTAATGATCCAGGAACAGAGATCCCACAGAAGCTGGTGGAATTAAACTTCAACTTAGAGTCACAGAGTCATACAGCACGGAAACAGACCTTTGGTCCCTCCAGCACACACCAACCATGTTCCCAAACTAAGCTCGACCCACCTACCTGCACTTGGCCCATATCTCTCCAAACCTTTGCTACTCATGAACTTATCCAAACGTTTTTTAAACGTTGTAACTGTACCCACATCCACCACTCCCTCTGGCAGATCATTTCAAACATGAACCACTCACCGTGTAAAAGAATACCCGTTGTATTTTTTAAATCTTTCTCATCTTAAAAATATGCCCCCTAGTTTTAAACTCTCCCATCCTAGAGAAAAGACCCTTGTCATTCACCTAGGTGAACATTTGCAAAGCAAAATCAATCGTCCATCAGTGCATCATTTGGAGATGACTTTTTAATCTGCATTTATCTGTTAAATATCTTATCTTCTCCAGGCCACAGAGGTAAGACGGTCTCCCTTGCCTTCCCCCCCACCCCCAACTTTGTGCCTTGTTATCTGTCTGTCTTCTTCAGAGGGTCAGTGCTGAGGGAGCGCCGCACTGTCAGAGGGTCAGTGCTGAGGGAGCACCACACTGTCGGAGGGTCAGTGCTGAGGGAGCGCCACACCGTCGGAGGGTCAGTGCTGAGGGAGTGGGCACTGTCAGAGGGTCAGTCCTGAGGGAGCACCGCACTGTCAGAGGGTCAGTGCTGAGGGAGTGGGCACTGTCGGAGGGTCAGTGCTGAGGGAGCACCGCACTGTCGG
>NC_063333.1:1083444-1086317 GCF_021869965.1 Rhincodon typus
CGGAGGGTCAGTGCTGAGGGAGTGGGCACTGTCGGAGGGTCAGTACTGAGGGAGCACCGCACTGTCGGAGGGTCAGCGCTGAGGGAGGGCCATACTGTCGGAGGGTCAGCGCTGAGGGAGCGCCGCACTGTCGGACGGTCAGTGCTGAGGGAGTGCCACACTGTTGGAGGGTCAGTGCTGAGGGAGCGCCACACTGTTGGAGGGTCAGTGCTGAGGGAGTGCCACACTGTCGGAGGGTCAGTGCTGAGGGAGCGCTGCACTGTCAGAGGGTCAGTGCTGAGGGAGCGCCGCACTGTTGGATGGTCAGTGCTGAGGGAGTGCCGCACTGTCGGAGGGTCAGTGCTGAGGAAGCGCCGCACTGTCGGAGGGTCAGTACTGAGGGAGTGGGCACTGTCGGAGCGTCAGTGCTGAGGGAGGACCGCACTGTCGGAGGGTCAGTACTGAGGGAGCGCCACGCTGTCTTGGATATGGTCTTTTGGATGAGTCATTTAATAATGGTTGAATGGAACTTCTCAAGGATTCAAAAAGATCCCAGGGCACTATCTTAATATATCACCAACATGAACAAAACAGACCGTCTGGTCATCGTCTCATTGGCTACATTTGTATGGTGTTGCGCTCGGATGGCCCGAACGAGGGCAGATCTGAATCGACATCGCAGAGTACCTGAGATTTCCAGGCCCAGTTTCACAAACTCAGTCACTCTGTCACACTCACCTGTCTGACAGCCAGCTCCGGCCCAGCCCTGGGGACACAGACACGTGTTGGACCTCATACACGTCCCACCATGAGAACATGGTGGGGAACACATTGCTATAGACAGAGAGAGAGAGAGAGAGAGGGTGGTGCTGATGTTAGACCAGGCACATTAACATCGGGTACCTGTTACCTCCTCCCAGGAGAAGGAACTGAACATTGCCCATTACAGCAGTGAGGCTAGGGTGGATGAGAGATAACAAGATGTACAGCTGGATGAACACAGCAGGCCGAGCAGCATCAGAGGAGGAGGAAGGCTGACGTTTCAGGCCTAGACCCAGTCTCTCAATGGTAGATAACACTTAAAATGCTTTGAGGTTGACACAAGACTATGGGGAGACAGCAGGGCAATGGGATTAGTTTGGGGTTTCATACAGGGCTATGGGGAGAGAGCGGGGCAGTGGGAATAGTTTGGGATTGATATAGGGCTATGGGGAGAGAGCAGGGCAGTGGAATTAGTTTGGGATTGTTACAGGGATGTGGGGAGAGCACGGGGCAGTGGGATTAGTTTGGGATTGATACAGGGATATGGGGAGAGCACGGGGCAGTGGGATTAGTTTGGGGATTGATATAGGGCTATGGGGAGAGAGCGGGGCAGTGGGATTAATTATGGATTGATTCTGAGTGGTGCGATGGAATTATTTTGTGATTGATACTGGATGGTGACAGTGGTATTTGTTTGGGATTGATAATGGCAATAGGATGGGATTAATTTGGGATTGTTATAGTGTAGTATTCTGCCGGTGGTTACTGTATATCCTTCTGCACAAGGTAAGTTACTAACTCCCAGAATTGGACAGGTTGGCTGTTCAGTCTGCAGAATGTATGACATTGAGAACTACAGCAAGAAGGGGCAATTATTCTCCTTTAAAAAAAGATTAATTTATAGAATCATAGAATCCCTACAGTGTGGAAGCAGGCTGTTCAGCCCATCGAGTCCACACTGAGCTTCCTGAAGAGCATATCGAGTAGACTGGTGCTTTGAGCCTGTTACATCGTTCAGTCAGTACAAGGCTGAGCTCATCACAGCTCCAACTCCAGTTTCCCGTTTCCCTCAATAGCCTCCAACTCCTTGATTAGTCGTGAACTGCTGGCCTCTGCCTGACAGGATCCTCTAGCCCAGTCTCCACCATGTTCTGGGTCAGAGGGTTCAACAAACTCACAGCCCTGTACAGTGCATTCCAACGCTGCAGCATGATCCCCAGCCCCCCAGCATTCCCACTCCTGGTCTGTCACAGCCCGATCCACAGGACACTCGGCATTCCCACTCCCGGTCTGTCATATCCTGATCCACAGGACACTCGGCATTCCCACTCCCGGTCTGTCACAGCCCGAGCCACAGGACACTCGGCATTCCCACTCCCGGTCTGTCATATCCCGATCCACAGGACACTTGGCATTCCCACTCCCGGTCTGTCACATGCTGATCCACAGTCCACCCGGCGTTCCCAATCTCAGTCTGTCCTATCCCCAGCCACAGGACACCTGGATACAGGGACATACCAGAGCAGCCTGGCCCGGGGTATCCAGCAGGGCAGTCACAGGTATCAGGAGTTACACAGACCCCGTAGTTCTGACAGACTGGGTTACAAACAGCTGCCAAAAACCAAACAGAGAGACAGAATGTTAATAGTTTAAAACAGCAATAACTACAAGCATCACAACACACAGGTCAGTGAGACAGCTGATCAACTAGGGGAAGGATCTGCTTGTGTTAGGCATTTGTTGTAACTGTTAAATAAAGTGTACAGCTCCCTTTTCTGTTTTAAACTAAAAGTAAACTGAAAGTAAGGTCCCTTTGACACCATCCCCATCAAACACACCAGGACAGGGACAACACGGTGTTAGATACAGAGTAAAGCTCCCTCTACACTGTCCCCATCAAACACTCCCATGACAGGAACAACTGGGACACAGTATTTTGGGATAATGTTTCTGTCTCATGCTCCTTACAGGGAGCTGATGAGTCCAGCCCTGACACTGTTCCCAGAGGTCATACTACACACAGCCTCGGGGCTTAGAGCTAGACCAGTCTCTCCCTTCTATAAGCTTCGGTCTCTTCCTTCCACTGTGCTGGTGTGTGGGGAATGTTTGCTCTGTCACTCACACTCACGTTC
>NC_063333.1:1091317-1115386 GCF_021869965.1 Rhincodon typus
TGCCACCTCTCAGCCCAGCTCTGCAGCTTATCTATGTCCCTCTGTAATCTGCAACATCCTTCTGCACTATCCACAACTCCACCGACTTTGGTGTCATCCGCAAATTTACTAACCCATCCTTCTATGCCCTCATCCAGGTCATTTATAAAAATGACAAACAGCAGTGGCCCCAAAACAGATCCTTGAGGTACACCACTCGTAACTGAACTCCAGGATGAACATTTCCCATCAACCACCACCCTCTGTCTTCTTACAGCTAGCCAATTTCTGATCCAAACCGCTAAATCACCCTCAATCCCATGCCCCGTAAACCCGAAACGTCGACTCCCTGATGCTGCCTGACCTACTGTGTTCCTCCAGTTCCACACTGTAAGAACAAGACTGTACAGATTTAAAAAATGAAATGCAAACACACCAAGTGTGATGTGAGTAAAAAACTTTTACACACAGTGACTGATGATACCTTGTATAAATTCAGAATCTAGTATTGCTGAGAAAATTTGTCAAAGCTTTTCAATTAGCTCTCATCTGGACATTTGGCAAGAATATCACACAACAAATTGTAGGAGCGTGGAATGCAGTGCCTGTAAGAGTGATGGCGGCAGGTTCAATACAGGCTTTCAAGAGGAGAGTGGGTGAAACAATGTGTCAGGTTACAGGGAAATACTGGAGAATGGCATTAAGACACAATGCTTAGAGAGTCGGTGCAGAAGGAATGGACCAAATGGCCTCCTTCAGTGCAGGGCCTATTCTGTGATTGGGTGACTGTGCCTTACCTGTACAACTCTTCCGGTCACCCAGCAGTTTCCAGCCAAGGTGGCAGGAACACTCCACCTGTCCATCCACTCGCTCTGTGCAGACATGTTCGCAGCCACCATTCTGCATCTTACAAGAGGTGATGTCTGCAACACCAAAACAACAGGCTCAGTACTATCAGTCATGGCCGATTTCTCAATCAGAAAATCACAGGGTAAAGCATCAGGAATGCAGCAGTTCAGGAGCAATGGGTGTTTTATACAGAGTAACAGACATTGGGAGTTACAGACAGGAAGCTAATCAACACATAGTACAGGACTCAGTTCTGCTGGAGAAGGCTGATAGTGTGACTGTGGCGGTATATGGGTGTACGGTGTATAGAGTGCAGAGTTACAGCATGTGGGGATACACAATAGGACTGGAGAGTATGAGGATGTACAGCAGGGGGTGTTCTTGGTACGGTTATCTCGTAGATAGGAGTAGAGTATATGTGCACAATGTGTTTATACATTATGTGTCAGTACAGACTGTAAATTATGGTGAAGTGTGTGTGGGGTACAAGATGTGTGGGAGTACAGTGCGTGTGGGGTACAGTGCGTGTGGGATACTGTGTGGGAGTACAGTGTGTTTGGGATACAGTGTATTGGGTACAATGTGTGGGGTACAGTGTGTGTGGGATACAGTGTATGGGGTACAGTGTGTGGGGTGCAGTGTGTGTGGGGTGCAGGGTGTGGGTGTACAATGTGTGGGTGTACAGTGTGTGGGGTGGTGTGTGTGTGTGGGACAAAGTGTGTGTGCGTGTACAGTGTGTGGGTGCATTGTGTGATACAGTGTGTGGGTACAGTGTGTAATAGTGTGCGGGTACACTGTGTGTGGAGTGCAGTGTGTGGGGTGCAGTGTGTGTGGGATACAGTGCGTATACAGTGTATGGGGTGCAATGTGTGGGGTGCAGTGTGTGTGGGGTACCGTGTGTGGGTGTACAGTGTGTGTAGGGTACAGTGTGTGTAGGGTACAGTGTGTGTGTGTACAGTGTGTAGGGTGGTGTGTGTGTGTACAGTGTGTGGGTGCATTGTGTGGGTACAGTGTGTGGGTGTATAGTGTGTGGGTATAGTGTGCGTGGGGTACAATGTGTGTGGGTACAATGTGTAGGATACAGTGTGTGTGGGATACAGTGTGAATGGGGTGCAGTGTGTGTGGGTACAGTGTGTGTGAGATACAGTGTGTGTGGGTACAGTGTGTGTGAGATACAGTGTGTGGGTGCACTGCTTGTGGGTGTGAAGTCGATATGAGTGTTACTCACTGACACAGGTTCTTTTGTCCTTGCCCAGCGCTAGTCCAATAGGGCACCCACAGACATGACCTCCATTTCTGTTGGTGCAGGAGTGGGAACAGCGGCCATTATCAATCTTACACTCATCAATATCTGAGAACAATGAAAGGAATAGTTAGGCCGACACTCTGGAACAGTGCGTTTACTTGACACCCAGCGTGGATCAGTAACTGGACTGGACCAGCCATCAACACTGTCTCCCCAGAACCTGTCCACTGCCCACAAAGCACAAGTCAGGAGTGTGTTATGATGCTCGTACACGCCTTGCACACATCACAGGAATACTTCAAAAGTGACAAGTTTCTCAGAGACTGACAGAAAGTACACTTTAAAGATCTCTACTTTTTTCTATCAGCTAACCAATAACAAAACCCCTGTCACCAAGCACCATTTTTCTGGCAGATGTGCATGTTCATGAGAAGTCATTCACTGTTCCTCCCAGATCTCAGGCAGCTTCACATCTGCTGCCAAATCAGGTCAAAAACTCCAGGGGCATTTCCACTCAGACTGACTCTGCCAAAAGAGATTTTCACCAGTAAGGTCCATTTTGCTCCATCTTTCTCCAAAAGACCTATCAGTTCTATCCCTTCATTTTGGACTGAACATAACTTCACATGAGTCCTACACAAACACAACAAACAAACTAGGAGCAGGAGTAGGCCATTCAGCCCCTCCTGTCTGCTTCTTTATACACTAACATTGATGGGCTTGTGTTTCAGAAGAGGTGATGGCCTACTGGTATTATCATTCAACCATTCATCGGGGACCTGGATTTGAATCCTGCTTTGACAGATAACGAACTGTGAATTCAATAAATATTGGGAATTAATATGATAATGACCAGGATACTGTTGCCAACTGACATAAAAATGCTAAAAGAACTGCGCATGCTGTAAATTAGGAACAAAAGCAGAAGTTGCTGGAAAAGCTCAGCAGGTCTGGCAGCATCTGTAAAGAAAAAGGTCAGAGTTAATGTTTTGGGTCCGGTGACCCTTCCTCAGAACTTCTGCAATATAAACAGACTTTTTCCCAGCTACCATCTGTTCTGAGGAAGGGTCACTGGACCCAAAACATTAACTCTGACTTTTTTCTTCACAGATGCTGCCAGATCTGCTCAGCTTTTCCAGCAACTTCTGTTTTTGTTCTTGACATAGAAGTGCATCTGGTTCACTAATGTCCCTGCCATATTTACCAGGTCTGGGCTATATGTGACTCCAGGCACACAGCTATGTGGGTGACTCTTAACTGCCCACTTGGCAGTTAGGGATGGGCAGTAAATACTGGCCTGGCCAATGACACCCTCATCCCATGAATGAATGAAAACTAACTACTCCCAATTACCCTGATTCCCTGCCAGACAGGAATTTATCCACCTCAGTGTTGAAAAAAAACAACTCCACCCGCACTGCCTCCTGAGGCAGAGTCCCAAAGCATCACAACCTTCCCAGAGGGAAAATTTCTCCTTATCTCTGCCCTAAAAGGGTGACCCCTCATTTCAAACAGAGCCTCCACAGCAAGAGTGCATACCCTGCCGACATCCACCTGGTCAAGACCATTCACAATCTTACACTTCAAATCAAGTCATTCCTCACTCTTTCAAACGCCAGTGGAAAGAAGTCCAGTCTGTCTAACCTTTCCTCATAAGACAACCTGCTCATTCCAGATATTAATCTGTAAACCTCCTCTGAACTGCCTCCAGTGCAGTTACGTCCTTTCTTAAATAAGGAGACCGAAACAGCACACAGTGTGACATAGGCTCAACCATGTATAACTGAAGGACAACATCCATATATTTACATTCAATTCCTTTGGTGATAAAGAACAGCATTCCATTCACCTTCATGATAACATGCTGTACCTGCATATTTATTAAAGGAAGATAGTTGCAGCTCTTGGAGGCCCAACCATAAAACAGAGAACATAGAACAGTACAGCACAGGAAAGGCCCTTTTGCCCGCGATGTTGTGCCGAACTTTTACCCTAATCCTAAGGTCTATCTAACCTCCACCCCTACCTTATACTATCATCCATATGCCTATCTAATAGCCACCTAAATGCCCCCAATAAGGCCGACTCCACTACCCTCTCCGGCAATGCATTCCATGCCCCGACCACTCTCTGAGTAAAGAACCTACCTCTGATGCCTCCCCTATATCTACTTCTACTCACTTTAAAACTATGCCCCCTCGTAATAGCTACCTCCACCCTAGGAAAAAGTCTCTGGCTGTCTACTCTATCTATACCACCTCTGATCATTTTGTACACCTCTATCAAGTCACCTCTCATCCTTCGTCGTTCTAAAGAGAAAAGCCCTAGCTCTCTCAACATTTCCTCGTAAGATCTTCCCTCCATTCCACACAACATCCTGGTAAATCTCCTCCGCACCTTTTCCAACGCTTCCACATCTTTCCTGTAATGAGGCGACCAGAACTGGACACAATACTCCAGATGTGGTCGAACCAGGCTTTTATATGGCTGGAGCCTAACTTCACGGCTCTTGAACTCAATCCCTCTATTAATGAAAGCTAACACACCATACGTCTTCTTTACAACTCTATAAACCTGGGTGGCAGCTTTCAGGGAACTGTGAACATGAACCCCAAGATCCCTCTGCTCCTCCACACTGCCAAGAATCTTTCCGTTAACCCTGTATTCTGCTTTTAAGTTTGTCCTTCCAAAATGAATCACCTCACACTTTTCAGGGTTAAACTCCATCTGCCACTTCTCAGCCCAACTCTGCATCCTATCAATGTCCCTTTGTAACCTAGAACATCCCTCCGCACTGTCCACAACGCGACTCACCTTCGTATCATCCGCGAACTTACTAATCCACCCTTCCACTCCCTCATCCAAATCATTTACAAAAATAGAAGAGGACCCAGAACAGATCCTTGTGGTACCACTCGTAACTGAGCACCATGTTGAATATTTTCCGTCCACTACCACCCTTTGTCTTCTAAGGGTCAGCCAATACTGAATCCAATCTGCCACATTTCCCTCTAGCCCATGCCTCCTTACCTTCTGCATGAGCCTACCATGGGGAACCTTATCAAACGCCTTACTTAAATCCATGTATACCATATCCACTGCTCTACCTTCATCCACGTGTTTGGTCACCTCTTCAAAGAATTCAATAAGGTTTGTGAGGCATGATGTACCCCTCACAAATCCATGCTGACTATCACGAATCAAACTGTGCCTTTCCAAGTGATCATAAATCCTATCTCTCAGAGCCCTTTCCAATAATTTGCCCACCACTGACGTAAGACTAACTGGCCTGTAATTTCCGGGGTTATCCCTATTGCCTTTTCTGAACAAGGGAATGATGTTTGCCTCTCTCCAATCTTCCGGCACTATACCCGTGGACAGTGAGGACGAAAAGTTCATCGCATCTTCAGCTTCTTCATCAATGACCTTCCTTCCATCATAAGGTCAGAAGTGGGGATGTTCGCTGATGATTGCACAATGTTCAGCACCATTCGTGACTCCTCAGATACTGAAGCAGTCCATGTTCACATGCAGCAAGATCTGGACAATATCCAGGCTCGGGCTGACAAGTGGCAAGTGACATTCGTGCCACACAAATGCCAGGCTATGACCATCACCAATCAAGAGACAATCTAACCACCACCCCTTGACACTCAATGGTGTTACCATCACTGAATCCCCCACTATCAACATCTTGGGGGTTACCATTGACCAGAAAATCAACTGGACTCAGCACATTAACACAGTGGCTCTTGTAGGCCAGAAGCTGGGAATACAGCAGCGAGTAACTCACCTCCTGACTCCTCAAAGCCTGGCCACCATCTACAAGGCACTAGTCAGGAGTGTGATGGAATACTCCCCACTTGCCTGGATGAGTGCAGCCCCAACAACATTCAAGAAGCTTGACACCATCCAGGACAAAGCAGCCCGCTTGATTGGGACCACATCCACAAGTATCCATTCCCTCCACCACTGTTGCTCAGTAGCAGCAGTGTGTACTATCTACAAGATGCACTGCAGAAATTCACCAAAGATCCTCAGACAGCACTTTCCAAACCCACGACCACTTCCATCTAGAAGGACAAGGGCAGCAGATACATGGGAACACCACCCCCTGCAAGTTCCCCTCCAAGCCACTCACCATCCTGACTTGGAAATACATCGCCGTTCCTTCACTGTCACTGGATCAACATCCTGGAATTCCCTCCCTCAGGGCAGCTCACCCCCACCTTCTCAAGGGGCAACTAGGGACGGGCAATAAATGCTGGGCCCAGCCAGCGATGCCAACATCCCAGGAGTGAATGAACGTGGGGTCAGTATCTGATGGTGACAGTGAGGGTGGAGACAGGTCGTATCCTGTTTCTGCAAATAGATCCTGCTGAGGTAAAGGGGGAGGGTGGGCTGGAAAGGGTGGTGCAGCTGACCTTATAATCCTCCATAAATCAGGGCAGAATGTCCACCATTACTAAACTACTGTAAAAGAATCACCACTTACCAACGCACTGCTTCATATCAACATGTAGCTGGTATCCATGGGAACAGGAGCAGATATAGGACCCATTGGTATTTGTACAGATTTGACTACAACCTGCATTCTCATCAAGACACTCATCGAAATCTGTAAAACAGAATAAACTGCTGAAAGATATTTATTCCCAGCCCCACACTGACACAGATACACACACACCCTGTCCCACACAGACTTCTTCAGTAAGTGTGTACAGGACTATGTGCCAAAGTTAATCCAAGTGTTCCCCAACTAGAGGCCACGGATGAATCCGGAGATCCACTCCCTAATGTGTTCAAATCGGGTGTCCCTGACCTAGACAAGAAATCCAGGTCCCACTTTCAGAAAGCCATCAGAGGCACAATATCAGGGAAAAGTGGAGTCCCAGACCAACTGCACAAACACACGTCAAATGCAGCAAGGCTTACATGATATAAAACAAAGTTGTGCAGAATCGCTGACAATAGTGCATCCCTCCCCGATGAGCTCAATGCATTCTATGCTCATTTTGAACTGAAGGTCAGTGAAATGACGTCACCTGCCCCCAACAGCCTCGGGTGTACCTGTACCTACAGGCCCCACCATAGACATCAGACTGACCTTCTCGAGTGTGAACCCATGGAAAGTGACTGGCCCAGATGGCCCCAACCATGCACTCAGATCCTGCACACACCAGCTGGTGGGAATATTTGCAGATATTTTTAACCTCTCCTTACTCCGATCTGAGGTTCCCACTTGCTTCAAGAAGACCACCATCATCCCAGTGCCAAAGAAAAATCAAGCAATGTGTCTTATTGACTACAGCCCAATGGCTCTGACATCCATCAATGCAAACAGCCTTGAAAGCGATCTTGTGACGGTGAGCGTGGGGGTCCAGCGCAGACTCATGGTCGCGCCGTCAGAGAGAGTCTGGGTTCCCAGCCGACTGTATCAAAGAGGCAGTCCTAATGCTGACTCATGGCTGCTGTGGCAGAGGCGTGTTTGGGTTCCTGGCAGTGGCTGTTTTATTTTCTATTCATTTGTGGGATGTGGGTGTCGCTGAATGGGCCAGCAGTTCTTACCCATTCCTAGTTGCCCCTTGAGAAGGTGGGGGTGAGCTGCCTTCTTGAACCATTGCAGTCCTCCTGCTGTGGGTTGACCCACAATGCCCTAAGGGAGGCAAATCCAGGATATTGACCCAGTGGCAGTGAAGGAATGGCGATATATTTCCGAGTCAGGTTGGTGAGTGTACTACTGCAGAGATGTCCTGGAGCTGAGATGATTGACTTCCAGCAACCACGACCATCTTCCTATGTGTCAGGGAAGACTCCAACCACCGGAGAGTTTGCCTCCTGATACCCACTGATTCCAGTTTTGCTCGGGCTCCTTGATGCCACATTTGCTTGAATGCAGCCTTGATGTCAAGGGCTGTCACTCCCACCTCACCTCTGGAATTCAGCCCTTTTGTCCATGTTTGAACCAAGTCTGTAATGAGGTCAGGAGCTGAGTGGCCCTGGCTGAACCCAAACTGGGCGTCACTGAGCAGGTTATTGCTGAGCAGGTGCTGCTTGATAGCGCTGTTACTGACACCTTCCATCACTTTACTGATGATCGAGAGGAGACCGATGGGGCAGTAACTGGCCGGGTTGGATTTGTCCTGCTTTTTGTGTACAGGACATACTTGGGCAATTTTTCACATTGTCAGGTAGATACCAGTGTTGTAGCTGTACTGGAACACCTTGGCTAAGGGAGCGGCAAGTTCTGGAGCACGTGTCTTCAGTACTATTGCTGGAATATTGTCAGGGCCTGTAGCGTTTGCAGTATCCAATGTCTCCAACCGTTTCTTGATATCACGTGGAGTGAATCGAATTGGTTGAAGACTGGTATCTGTAATGCTGAGGGCAACTGGAGGAGGCTGAGATGGATCATCCACTCGGCACTTCTGGCTGAAGATTGCTGCGAATGCTTCAGCCTTATCTTTTTCACTGATGTGCTGGGCTCTTCCATCATTGAGGATGGGGATATTTGTGAAGCCTCCACCTCGAGTGAGTTGTTTAATTGTCCACCACCATTCACGGCTGGATGTGGCAAAACTGCAGTGCTTAGATCTGATCTGTTAGTTGTGGGATCGCTTAGTCTATCGTTTGCTGCTTTCGCTGTTTGGCGTGCAAGTAATCCTGTTTGGTGGCTTCACCAGGTTGATACCTCATCTTCAGGTATGCCTGGTGCTGCTCCTGGCATGCCTCCTGCACTCTCCATTGAACCAGGGTTGATCCCCTGGCTTGATGGTAATGGTTGAGTGGGGGATATACCGGGCCATGAGGTTACAGATTGTGCTGGAGTACAATTCTGCTACTGTTGATGGCCCACAGCGCCTCATGGATGCCCAGTCTTGAGTTGCTAGATCTGTGCGAAGTCTGTCCCATTGAGCACGGTGATAGTGCCACACAACACGATGGAGGTTGTTCTCAATGTGAAGGCAGGACTTCATCTCCACAAGGACTGTGCGATGGTCACTCTTACCGTTACTGTCATGGACAGATGTATCTGCAGATTGGTAAGGATGAGGTCAGGTATGTTTTTCCCTCTTGTTGGTTCCCTCACCACCTGCCGCAGACCCAGTCTAGCAGCTATGTCCTTTAGGACCCGACCAGCTCGATCAGTAATACTGCTGCCAAACCACTCTTGGTGGTGGACATTGAAATCCCCCACCCAGAGTACATTTTGTGCCCTTGTCATCTTCAGTGCTTCCTCTAAGTGTTGTTTAACATGGAGGAATACTGATTCATCAGCTGAGGGAGGACGGTATGTGGTAATCAGCAGGAGGTTTCCTTGCCCATGTTTAACCTGAAGCCATGAGACTTCATGGGTCCAGAGTCAATGTTGAGGATTCCGACAACATCTCCCACCGGACTTTATCCCACTGTGCTGTCACTTCTGCTGGGTCTGTCCTGCCGTTGGGACAGGACGTATCCAGGGATGTTGACAGTGGTGTCTGGGACATTGTCTGTAAGGTATGCTTCCATGAGTATGACTATGTCAGGCTGTTACTTGACTAGTCTGTGAGACAGCTCTCCCACTTTTGGCACTAACCCCCAGATGTTCATGAGGAGGACTTCGCAGGGTCGACAGGGCTGGTTCTGCCATTGTCTTTTCCGGTGCCGAGGTCGATGCCAGGTGATCTGTCCAGTTTCATTTCTTTGGGACTTTGTAGTGATTGATACAAGGGAGTGGCTTGCTAGGCCATTTCAGAGGGCAGTTGAGAGTCAACCACATTGCTGTGGGTCTGGAGTCACACGTAGGCCAGACCAGGTGAGGGTGGCAGATTTCCTTCCCTGGAGGACATTAGTGAGCCAGATGGGTTTTTTCCAACAATCGGCAATGATTTCATGGTGATCAGTAGTGTCTTAGTTTCAGAGACTTTTTTAAAAATTATTGAATTCAAATTCCACCATTTGCCATGGTGGGATTTGAACCTGGGTCCCCCGAACATCAGCTGGGTTTCTGGATTAATAGTCTAGCGATAATAGCACGAGGCCATCACCTACCCTGTATCCAGCGCAGATTCCTGGTAGCAGCAGCGGAGGTGGGTTTGGGCCCAGTAAGAGACCCTGCGGCATTGGCAGTGGCTGTACCGGGGAGGTTGGCCTCAAGTGGACTCATGGCAGCAGCAGAATCAAGTTTGATCTGGTTCTGTAGCCGGCGGCACTGGTAGTATTTGCATTGGCAAGGCCCAGTGAGGACCCATAGTGGTGAGGGTCTCAGTGGAGGCGAAGCGGCGCTAAACAATGGCAACTTTCATTCCAGCGCAGTGATGGGAACTCGCACCTGGCCTCCAGGCTCATGGCATAGCATTTAATGTATATTCTGTGTTTTGGTTTATTTTTGTGTGCTTTAAGATGGCTCCAGAGGGTGGCGACATTTTACAACACTTCTCACTGCATTTTGTAACAATAAATAACAAATAAATCAAATCAAGGCTCTTAAGCAGATTGATTTAGGGAGTGAGAAGGTATTGGAGGCTTTGGTTGGTTTAAAGGTGGACAAATCCCCAGGTCCAGACGAGGTATATCCCAGGCTGCTGCGGGAGGTGAGCCAGAAAAATACAGGGGGCCTAGACTCAAAGTTTAAAATTGGGTCTGGGCAGAGGGGAGGTGCCAGAGGACTGGAGGACAGCAAATGTGGGGTGAATTTACAAGCGGATGGTAGCTGTAGACCAGGGATTTACAGACCAATGAGTCTCACACTAGTGAGAGGGAAACTACTGGAGAAAATAGTGAAGGAGAAAATTTATTTCCATTTGGAGAGACAAGGTTTGATCAGGAATAGTCAGCACGGCTTTGTCAAAGGGAGGTCATGCCAAACAAATCTGGTTGAATTTTTGAGTGTGTCAATGAGGAGAGGGCAGATGATGGAGTTTATATGGATTTCAGCAAGGCCTTTGACAAGGTCCCATATGGGACACTGATGAAGAAGGTAAAAGCTCATGGGATCCATAGTAACTTGGCAAGATGGATCTAAAATTGGCTCAGTGACAGGAGACAGAGGGTGGTGGTAGAAGGCTGTTTGCGTGACTGGTGCTCAGTGTGCAGTGGTGTACCATAGGGATCAGTGCTGGGTCTCTCATTGTTTGTGTTGTTTATAAACGATGTAGGTGAGGATATGGGTGGGGATGATAAGTAAGCTTGTGGATGACACAAAGATTGGCCGGGTGGTTGACTGTGAGGGGGGAGGTGTTAGATTACAGGAGGATATAAACAGATAGGTCAGATGGGCAGATCAGTGTCATATCGAACTTGACCCTGACAAATGTGAGGGGATGTACTCTGGAAGAGGGAACAAGACAAGGGAGTACTCAATGAATGGCAGGACACTGTTAAGAACCGAGGAACCTTGGGGTGTTTGATCACCAAGTCCTGAAGGTCATAGGACAGGTTAATAGGGTAGTTAAGAAGGCATAATGGTCACTAGTGAGGGCGATAGCCTAGTAGTATTATCGCTAGACTATTAACGTGGACACTCAGCTAATCTCCCGCCTTCACGTTGAGAATACCCTCCATCGTGTTGTGTGGCACTATCACCGTGCTCAATGGGACAGACTTCACACAGATCTAGCAACTCAAGATTGAGCATCCATGAGGCGCTGTGGACCATCAACAGTAGCAGAATTGTACTCCAGCACAATCTGTAACCTCATGGCCCGGTATATCCCCCACTCAACCATTACCATCAACCCTGGCTCAATAGAGAGTGCAGGAGGGCATGCCAGGAGCAGCACCAGGCATACCTGAAGATGAGGTATCAGCCTGGTGAAGCCACCAAACAATATAAGCAGCAAATGACAGACAGAGCTAAGCCATCCCACAATCAACGGATCAGATCTAAGCTCTGCAGACCCATCACATCCTGTCATGAATGGTCGTCGACAATTTAAGAAACCATTAGGGGAGAAGGCTCCACAAATATCCCCATCCTCAATGATGGAAGAGCCGAGTGGATGATCCATCGCGGCCTCCTCCAGTGGTCCTCAGTGTCACAGATACCTGTCTTCAGCCAATTTGATTCACTCCACGTGATATCAAGAAACAGTTGGAGACACTGGATACTGCAAAGGTTACCGGCCCTGACAACATTCCGGCAATTGTACTGAAGACTTGTGCTCCAGAACTTGCCACTCCCTTAGCCAAGCTGTTCCAGTACAGTTACAACACTGGTATCTACCTGGCAATGTGGAAAATTGCGCAGGTGTGTCCTGTACAGAAAAAGCAGGACAAATGAGAAAATGGGCTGGATTGGCAAATGCAATTCAATACAGATAAGTGTGAGGTGTTGCACTTTGGAAAATCAAACCAATTTAGGACTTATACAGTAAATGGTAAGGTCCTTGAGGAGTGTTGAGGAACAGATGAACCTAGGAGTACAAGTACATAGTTCGTTGAAAGCAGCGTCACAGGTGGACAGGGTGGTGAAGAAGGCATTTAGCATGCTGGCCTTCATCGGTCGAGGCATTGAGTATAGGAGGTGGGACACCATGTTACAGTTGTATAAGTCATTGGTGAGGCCGCACTTGGAGTATTGTGTACAGTTTTGGCCACCCTGTTGTAGGAAAGACATATGTTAAACTGGAAAATGTGCAAAGAACATTTATGAGGATGTTGCCAGGACTGAGTGATAGGGAGAGGTTGGCCAAGATAGGACTTTATTCCTTGGAATGTAAAAGAATGAGGGGTGACCTTATTGAGGTGTATAAAATGAGGGGCACAGACAGGATGAACGCATATCATCTTTTTCCCATGGAGGAGGAATTGAAAACTAGAGGGCATAGGTTTAAGGTGAGAGGGGAAAGCTTTAAGAACGTCCTGAGGGGCAACGTTTTCACACGGAGAGTGGTGTGTAAATCGAATGGGCATCCAGAGAAAGTGGTTGAGGCAGGTACAATAGCAACATTTAAAAACCATTTGGATAGGTACATGGATGGGAAGGGTTTAGAGGGATATGGACTAAATGCAGTCAATTGGAACTAACTGAGTGGGCACCATGGTCAGCATGGACCAGTTTGGGCTGAAGGGCCTGTTTCCATGCTGTATTAGGGTCTAGGCCCGAAACGTCAGCCTTCCTGCTCCTCTGATGCTGCTTGGCCTGCTGTGTTCATCCAGCTCTACATCTTGTTATCTCAATTACCGCGCCATCAGTCTCCTCTCGATCATCAGTAAAGTGATGGAAGGTGTCAGTAACAGTGCTATCAAACAGCACCTGCTCAGCAATAACCTGCTCAGTGACGCCCAGTTTGGGTTCTGCCAGGGCCACTCAGCTCCTGACCTCACTATAGCCTTGGTTCAAACATGGACAAAAGAGCTGAATTCCAGAGGTGAGGTGAGAGTGACAGCCCTTGACATCAAGGCAGCATTCAGTTCAAGAAGGCAGCTCAGCATCCCCTTCTCAAGAGCAGTAAATGTTGGCCCAGCCAGTGACACCCACAAGTAAATAAAAAATACTTGCTTTTGTCAGTCCAGGCCTACATTATTTGAGAAGGGAAGTTGTATTTGAGCTATACAAGACTTTTGGTTAGATCACAGCTGGAGTACTGCAAGGAGAGGTGATGGCCTAGTGGTATTATCATTCGACTATTAATTCAGGTACCTTTTAATGCCCTGGGATTGTGGGTTCGAATACCACTATGATAGACGGTGGCATTTGAATTCAATAAAAATCTGGAGTAATGGACTAACGATGACCGTGAATCCATTGTCGATGTCGGAAAACCCATCAGGTTCACTAATGTCCTTTAGGGAAGAAAACTGCCATCTTTACATCATCTGGCCTACATATGACTCCAGGCCCACAGCAATGTGAATTACGCTCAACTGCCCTCTGGGCAATTAGGGATGGGTAATAAGTGTGGCCTGCACAGTGACACCCACATCCCGTGAATGAATAAAAACAAAGCTGTGCGCAGTTCTGGTCTCTGCACTGTAGGAAGGATGTGCTTGCAGTGAAGGGGGTACACAGGAGGTTCACCAGGACATTGCCTGGGATGGGGCATTTCAGTGATGAAGAGAGGCTGAATAAGCTCAGGTTGTTTCCTCTGGAGCAGAGAAGGCTGAGGGGGGACTTGACTGAGGTCTATAAGATTATGACAGGCATGGACAGGGGAGATGGGAAGAAGCCGCTCCTCTTAGTCAATGGCCAATAACAATGGAGCATCATTTTAGGGTGATAGGCAGTTGGTTTAGAGGGTACTTGAGGAAGGGTTCTTTCACCCAGAGGGCAGGGGTTGTCTGGAATGCACTATCTGGGATGGTAGTTGAGGAGGGAGACCAAACATTACTTGTTTGAGTAATTCAGATGTCATAATATTCAAGGCTATGGGCCCAGTGTGGGAATGTGGGATAAGCATATATAGGTCAGCGTAGGATTGATGGGCCGAAGAACCTCACTTGTGCCGAATGACTCTACAAAATGTACAGTCAAATGTTTCTACATTGAGGGATGTGGACTAAATGCAGTCAATTGGAACTAGCTGAGTGGGCACCATGGTCAGCATGGACCAGTTTAGGCTGAAGGGCCGGTTTCCATGCTGTATTACTCTATGACTCTAAATCCAACCCCGTCAATTACCACCCCATCAGTCTACTTTCTATCATCAGTAAAGTGATGGAAGGTGTCACTAACAGTGATGCAGAGAGCTCTGGGTCACTGTCACTCAGTGTGCAAAAATGCCTCTCTTCACACTCCCCCATATCTGCAGGTGGTGGGTAACTGGGACAGGATGAGCTCAGAGAGGGGGTCAGGAAATAAACTGGAGAAACACAGAAACATTGACATCAGACATGGCCTCTCTCACACACAAACAGCAACTGCCTTTGTCCTGTTGAAGAAGGGGACTTTCTGTCCACGTCTCCGCTGGTGTTGTCTATTCACGTAATATCACCTCCACCCCATGCTTCACCTGCCTGCTCTTGCTGTCGGCCACTAAATCAAGGCAGTTTAACTGTAATTGGTTTACTGTCGTTTGGCAGATGATACAAAAATTGGAGGCATAGTGGGCAGTGAAGAAGATTATCTCAGAGTACAACAGCACCTTGATCAGATGGGCCAATGGGTCGAGTGGCAAATGGAGTTTAATTTAGATAAATGTGAGGTGCTATGTTTTGGAAAGGAAATCAGAGCAGCATTTATACTCTTGGTGGTAAGGTGGTGGTGAGTGTGGCTGAACGAAGAGGCCTTGGAGCGCACATTCATAGTTCCTTGAAAGTGGAGTCACAGATAGACAGGATAGTAAAGAAGGTTTTTGGCATATTTGTCTTTATTGGTCAGTGCATTGATTAAAGGAGTTGGGAAGTCATGTTGCAACTGTACAGGTCATTGGCTTGGCCACAATTGGAATACTGCATTCAGTTCTGATCTCCCTGCTATAGGAAAGATCTTGTTAAACTTGAAACGGTTCAAAAAAAATTGACAAGAATTTTGCCAGGGTTGGAGGGTTTAAGCTGTAGGGAGAAGCTGAATAGGCTGGGACTATTTTCCCTGCAGCGTCGGAGGCTGAGGAGTGACCTTATAGAGGTTTAGAAAATCACGAGGGGCAAGGATAAGGTGAATAAGTCAAGTCAAGGTCAAGTCAAGGTCTTTTTCCCAGGGTAGAGGAGTCCAAAACTAGAGGGCATGGGTTCAAGGTGAGAGGGGAAAGATGTAAGAAGGACCAGAGGGGTAACTTTCTCACACAGAGGGTAGTCTATGTATGGAACAAGCTGCCAGAGGAAGTGGTGGAGGCTGGTACATTTAAAAGATACCTGGATGAGTACACGTATAAAAATGATTTAGAGGGATATGGGCCAAAAAGAAACATAGAAGATAGGAGCAGGAGGAGGCCATTTGGCCCTTCGAGCCTGCTCCACCATTCTTCACGATCATGGCTGATCATCCAACTCAATAGCCTAATCTTGCTTTCTCCCCATAACCTTTGATCCCAATCACCCCAAGAGCTATATCTAGTCACCTCTTGAATACATTCAATGTTTTGGCAACAACTAGTTCCTGTGGTAATAAATTCCACAGGCTCACCACTCTTTGGGTGAAGAAATGTCACATCTCCGTCCTAAATCATCTACCCCGAATCCTCATACTGTGACCCCTGGTTCTGGACAAACCCACCATCAGGAACATCCTCCCTGCATCTACCCTGTCCAGTCCTGTTAGAATTTTATAAGTCTTTATGAGATCCCCCTCATTCGTCTGAACTCCAGCAAAAACAATCCCAACTAAGTCAATCTCTCCTCATATGTCAGTCCCGCCATCCCCAGAATCAGCCTGGTAAACCTTCACTGCACTTCCTCGAGGGCAAGGGCATCCTTCCTCGGAAAAGGAGACCAAAACTGCACACAATATTCCAGGTGTGGTCTCACCAAGGCCCTGTATAACTGCAACAACACATCCCTGTTCCTGTACTCAAAACCTCTCACAATGAAGGCCAACATACCATTTACCTTCTTTACCACCTGCTGTACCTGCATGCTTACCTTCAGCAACTGGTGCACAAGGACACCCAGGTCCCACTGCACACTCCCCTTTCCCAATTTACAGCCATTCTGGTAGTAATCTGCCTTCTTGATTTTGCTTCCGAAGTGAATAACCTCACATTTATCCTAATTATTTTGCATCTGCCATTGATTTGCCCAATCACCCAACCTGTCCAGATCATGCTGTAGGATCTCTGCATCCTCATCACAGTTCACCCTCCCACCCAATTTGGTATCATCTGCAAACTTTGAGATGTTACATTTTGTTCCTTCATCCAAATCATTAATATATATCATGAATAGCTGGGGACCCAGCACTGATCCCTGTGGCACCCCAATAGTTACTGCCTGCCAATTTGAAAAGGAACCATTAATTCCTACTCTTTGTTTCCTCTCTGCCAACCAGTTTCCTATCCATCTCAATATATTTCCCCCTAATCTCATGCGCTTTAATCTTACACATTAATCTCTTATGTGGGACTTTCTGAAAGTCCAAATATACCACATCGACTGGCTCCCCCTTGTCAACTCTACTAGTTACATTTTCATAGAATTCCAACAGATTTGTCAAGCATGGTTTCCCCTTCATAAATCCATGCTGACCCTGTCTGATCCTGCCACTGGTTTCTAAATGCTCTGCTTTAGAGTGCTTGATAATGGATTTGAGAATTTTCCCCATTATCGATGTTAGACTCACTGGTCTATAATTTCTTGTTTTCTCTCTACCTCCCTTTTTGAATATTGGAGTGACATTAGCCACCCTCCAATCTGCAGGGACTGTTCCAGAGTCTATAGACACCTGTACTGTTTCACTGTAAGTTTATCTGTACTTGTTTACCTGTGCAAGTCATGCTGTCGACAGTCAGTGTGTAACCCTTGTTACATTGGCACTTGAAGCTGCCCGCTTCATTGACACACACCTGCTGGCACTGCCCATTACTGACGGAGCACTCATCGATGTCTGTAAAATCACAACCAACAACGATCAGGCAAAATGACTGTGAGCAAGGATCAGCATTCACACTGGGAGTAAAGCCTTCTAATTCTCGCACTCGACTGGCAATTCAGAGAAAGTCACCACAAGAACAAACTGAGAAACATGTCTGAATAGGCACTCCCAGGACAGAGACACCACGGGGTTAGATACAGAGTAAAGCTCCCTCTACACTGTCCTCCATCAAACACTCCCAGGACAGGGACAGCATGGGGTTAGATACAGAGTAAAGCTCCCTCTACACTGCCCCCCATCAAACACTCCCAGGGACAGGAACAGCATGGGGTTAGATACAGAGTAAAGCTCCCTCTACACCATCCCCATCAAACACGCCCAGTACAGGGACAGAAATGGGGTTAGATACAGAGTAAAGCTCTCTGTACACTGTCCCCCATCAAACACCTCCAGGACAGGGACAGCACAGGGTTAGATACAGAGTAAAGCCGCCTCTACATGGCCCCCCCATCAAACACCCCCAGGACAGGGACAGCATAGGGTTAGATACATAGTAAAGCTGCCTCGACACTGCCCCCCATCAAACACTCCCAGCACAGGGACAACACAGGGTTAGATACAGAGTAAAACTCCATCTACACTATTTCCCATCAAACACTCCCAGATCAGGGACAGCACAGCGTTAGATACAGAGTAAAGCTCCCTCTGCACTGTCCCGCATCAAACCCTCTCAGGACAGGGACGGCACAGGGCTAGATACAGAGTAAAGCTCCCTCTTCACTGTCCCCCATCAAACACTCCCAGGACAGGGACAGCACAGGGTTAGATACAGTAAAGCTCCCTCTACACTGTCCCCCATCAAACACTCCCAGGACAGGGACAGCACAGGGTTAGATACAGAATAAAGTTACCGCTACACTGTCCCAAAATACGTGAATGACTTGTTAGGCTGTGTGGTTGAGTGTTAGAAGTGTTTGTGTGACAGTGATCAAATGTAGGAACTAAAAACAGAAATTGCTGGAAAAGCTCGACAGGTCTGGCAGCACCTGTGGAGAGTTCGGAGTTCTGAAGATGGATCACTGGACCCAAAATGTACATGCTAATTTCTCTCCACAGATGCTGCCAGCATTGCTGAGATTTTCCAGGGACTTCTATTTTTGTTTCTGATGTACAGCATCCGCAGTTCTTTCAGTTTTGATCATGTCTGGATATGTGCCTCTGTGTCTGTGTGAGAATGTGTGTGTGTGTGTGTGTGTGTGTGTGTGCGTGCGCGCGCATGTCTGTGTCTCTCTCTGTGTGTATGGCTGTGTCTGTGTGTATAGGTGAGTGCGTCTGTGTGTGTCTCTCTGTCTGTATGGGGAGTATGACTGTGTGTATGCATGCGTCTGTATGTGTGTGTCTGTGTGTGTATGTGTGCGTCTGTATATGTCTGTGTCTGTGTGTGTGTCTGTGTATGTATGTGCGCATCTGTGTGTGTGCGCGTGTCTGTGTATATGTGTCGGTGTGTGTGCGTGTGTGTCTGTGTGTGTGCGTGTGTGGCTGTGTGTGTATGTGTGTGCGCGTGCGCGTGTATGTCTCTGTGTGTGCGTGTGCGCACGTGTGTATGTCCGTGTGTGTGCGCGTGCACGTGTATCTGTGTGCGCGTGTATGTCTGTCTGTGTGTGTATGCATGTGTGTGTGTGTGCGCGTGTATGTCTGTGTGTGCGTGTGCGCGCGTGTATGTCTGTGTGTGCACGTGTACGTCTGTGTCTGTGTGTGTATGCATGCGTGTGTTTGTGTGTGTGTGTGTGTGTACGCGCGTGTATGTCTGTGTATGTGCGTGTGTGTCTGCGTCGGACTGTCACAGCAACTGTGGGCAGGTTGCAGTCTGTGCGAGTTGGGAGCAGTGCTCACCAAAGCAGGAGAAACCGTCTCCATTGAATCCCTGGTAGCACTGGCAGAAATAGGAGCCAATGATGTTCCCACATCGGGCATTAGTGTCACAGCCGTGCTGTCCTGAGGCACACTCATTGTCATCTATAGGAACAAGACAGTGTCATTACCACAACAGCACACACCAACGCCATTCAGCCTGCCATTCCTGAGCATTCAGATATATTGAATTTCAGTGCAGGGCTGTGATCATTAAAAAAACCTAATGTCCAAATCTCAGGATTAGAAAAGGTTAAAGAGAGAAGCATCATCAGGAATTAATGATCAGTGGCCCCCAGATCTGGGAGGACATAGGTTTGACAGCTTCAGAATCTACCCCAGAGACCTGGAAGCTTCAGTCATTTGCAAGTTTCAGGCTTTTTTAAAATTCTTTCACGGGATGAGGGCATCGCTGGCTAGGCAGCATTTATTACCATTCCTAATCGCCCAGAGGGCAGCTAAGAGTCAACCACATTGTCGTGGGTCTGGAGTCACATATAGGCCAAACCAGGTAAGGATGATAGTTTCTTTCCCTAAAGGACATTAGTGAACCAGATGGGTTTTTCCCTACAATTAACAATGGATTCACGGTCATCATTAGATTCTTAATTCCAGGTATTTATTGATCTGCCGTGGCGGGATTTAAACCCAGACCCTACAACATTATCTGGGTCTCTAGATTAACAGTCCAATGATAATACCACTAGACCATCGCCTCCCCTCAACAGTAGACAGTGATAGTTTTTGATATAGTAATCACATCAAAGGATATGGAACATGGTGCTGAGGTTGATAATCTACCATTATCTAGAACAAAGGAGCAGGCTCAAAGGGCTGAATGGCCCACTCTTCCTCCTCTGTGGAAACACCGTGTCTTTATAATTTTGTGCTTTTTGAAACTGTGCACTGACATGGAAAAGAGCTGCATTGAAATGCAGGGATTTGCAAGAATGGCTACATGTTTTGGAAGTAAGGAACTGAATACGTTTAGTGAGTACTGTTTTTGTGTAGCTGTGATATGCAGACAAACTGGAGCCAGGGGTTGTTTAAAAGTGAAGCTGCTTGGTGTAGACTTGTGACCAGTTATCAATGACCAAGTCAATAAATATGGAGCTGGAAAAGCACAGCAGGTCAGACAGCAACCGAGGAGCAGGGAAGACAACATTTCAGGCCGAAACCTTTTGTCAGGACCAAAATGTTGTCTTCCCTTCTCCTCAGATGCTGCCTGACCTGCTGTGCTTTTCCAGCTCCACATTTATTGAGATAACAAGGTGTAGAGCTGGATGAACACAGCAGGCCAAGCAGCATCAGAGGAGCAGGAAGGCTGACGTTTCGGGCCTAGAGCCTTCTTCAGAAAAAGGTTCAGGTTAAATGAATAAGTGATTTGTTATCAGGTAACGGGACAGCTTGGGCTTTCAGCAAGACAGAAGACCAGAAGAGAAACCAGCAGGTCTGCAGCAGTCAGAAAACTCTCTCTCCGTTCTCTTAAGAAGGTCTCCTTAAATCTGGAGAAATCCAGTTTATCTTTCCTTGGCAGGAGCTGCAAGGTGTGATTTTGAATTGGAGAAGTCAGAGATCTTTCAAAAGTGATCCAGTCACCCTGTGCCTCCTGCAAACCAGTGGAAGTTTGAGGAGGTACCTTTGGGCCAACAAGAATCAACCCAACAGATCTCACGAACGGAACTATGAAACTGTTTTACTGCAGCGTTCCCTCTGCCCACGTGTTTTATTCTCCCTGGTTATGTTTGTCCATTTGTGTGTGAGAAAAGGGGACTTTATAAAGAGTTAAGAGTTTTATGAGGAGGTTGGTTAGATCAGATGGCTTAGAGTCATAGAATCATGGAATCCCTACAGTGTGGAAACAGGCCATTCGACCCAACAAGTCCAGACCGACCCATCCCCCTATAACCCACCTAATCTCCACATCTCTGAACACTACGGTCAATTTAGCCTGGCCAATCCACCTAGCCTGCACATCTTTGGACTGTGGGAGGAAACCAGAGCACCCGGAGGAATCCCTTGTCAGTTGATGTGTGATACTAACACCATAGGTTCAATTCCTGCACTGGCTGAGGTTACCATGAATGATTCTCCCTGAGGTGTGGTGACTCTCAGGTTAAACTCACCACCAGCTGTCTCTCCTTAATGAGAGAGCACCCTTGCAATCTTTTGGAACAACGGCAATATTACTTATGAGAGTTTTAATTTGTAGAATTTGCTTGATTTACTTTAATTAAGGTTGAATTTACTTTAATTACTTTAATTAAGGGGAGGCAGTGGCATAGTGGTATTATCAGTGAACTGTTAATTCAGAAACCCAGGCAGTGTTCTAGCTATCCAGGTTCAAATCTTACCTTGGCATATAGTTGAATTTGAATTCAATAAAGAATCTGGAATTAAGAGTCTAATGATGACCATGAATCCATTGTCGATTGTTAGGAAAGAAAACCCATCTGGGCCACGAATGTCCTTTCGGGAAGGAAATTGCCATCCTTACCTGGTCTGGCCTACATGTGACTCCAGACCCACAGCAATGTGGTTGACTCTGAACTGCCCTTTGGGCGATTATGGATGGACAATAAATGCTGGCCTAGCCAGTGACACCCTCATCCTATGAATAAATAAAAATAAATTATTTACCTGTAGGTCATATCTAATGACCTGTGATCAATAGTGATGTCTTGTTTAGTACCAAAACCTGGCCCGTACTTTCTGAAGTCCTGGAGCCTGGAAGTCAGGCTGTTTGGGGACTGAGGAAAGTTCTGAGGAAGAGTCACCAGACCCAAAACGTTAACTCTGTTTTCTCCTTCACAGATGCTGCCAGACCTGCTGAGCTTTTCCAGCATCTTTTCTTTTGTTTGGGGACTGTATTTCTTTTAATTAACTTCTGTGACAGCTCTGGGAATAGCAGGGTTTGCTTCCCCGTGTGATGCCCCAGTGAGGGGTAATAAACATTCCTGTGTTGAAGAAATCCTGGAGTGACGCTGCTTTGTCAGGAGTTGTGCCTGCTCTCCCTCGAGTTACAAACCTTCACAGTAGCTCCCATTGCCACGGAATCCAGGCTGACAGCTGCAGTGGTAACTCCCCGGAATATTTTCACACACAGCTTGTCCTCCACAAACCTGAGCAACTTGCTCACATTCATTAACATCTGGAGGAGAAAGAGTGAGAGACGGAATGTTACCATAACCATTAGCATGGATAGGAGTCAGGTCAGGGCCAGCCTGAGCGAGAAGTGGCGAAATGGGAGACCAGTGGCTGGTTACAGGCAGGAGGATGGCACTCAGAGAGAGCCAGTGTGCACATGATGGGCTGAAGGGCCTCAGGAAACTTGCGAGTGCACTTTTACACACCCACCCAGAGTGTTACTGTGCCCAGGACCTGTCATTTCACAAAAGGGTTTGGCTCAAACAGTGATGGAGCCTCTGAGAGGGGAGCACTCGCTAGAAGGTCCACTTCAGTTCCCCAATTCACCAACTCATCCAGAGACCATAAAACCTTCCCCTTACTCCCCACCATCTTCTCCCACCTCCACCCACATCCCCATTAATAATCCCCACCCTCACCACTACCACCACCCCAACCACATCCCCACTCCCTCCCCATACCCAGATCTCCCTACATCCCCGCCCGTACACCCACTCCTAACCCACATGCCCACCCCTACATCCCCAAACACAACCTCACTCCTGCCCCACACCCAGGTCTCCCCAGATTCCCTAACCCACAACCCCACCCCTACATACCCAACCACATCCCCACTCCTGTCCCACACCCCCAGCCCTACATTCCCAGCCACAACCCCACTCCTGCCCCACACCCGGATCTCCCCACATTCCATAACCCACACCCCCACTCCTACATCCCCAACCAGAGCCTGCTCCACCATTCAATAGGATCACGGCTGATCCGACATTCCTCACATCCACTTTCCTGCCCTTTTCCCCGTAATCCTTGATTCCCTGACTGATCAATAATCTGTCGATCTCAGCCTTAAATATACACAACGACTATGCCCCCATAGCTCTCTGTGGTAAGGAGTTCCAAAGACTCACACGCTCTGGGAGAATAAATTCCTCCTCATCTCAGTTTTCAATTGGTGCCCCTATACTCTGAGACCATGCCCTCTGGTCCTAGACTCTCCCATGAGAGGAAACATCCTCTCAGCATTGACCCTGTCAAGCCCTTTAAGAATCCAACATGTTTCAAGTCACCTTCCATGCCAATCCAATTCGCCCCCAACAGATCACCCATGCCACTCTCACGCCCCCATGGACTCCCATACCAACTCCAATATCTGTTAAGAATGGTCATAGTGTTATAGGGTGATACAGCTCAGAAGAGGCCCATTGAGTCTATGCTGACATTTCTATCCTAGTGCCACTTTCCAGCAGTGGATCCATGGCCTGGAATTTTACGACATTCCAAGTGTTCCTCCAAGTTCTCAAGCTGTGGGCTAAGGGAATGTGCTGGAACTTCCAAAAGGGAACTGGACATTTGTTTGAAAAACATCTGCAAGGACTAGGGTAACAAGGTGTAGAGCTGGATGAACACAGCAGGCCAAGCAGCATCAGAGGAGCAGGAAGGCTGACGTTTCGGGCCTAGACCCTTCTGAAGAAGGGTCTAGGCCCGA
>NC_063333.1:1115886-1139158 GCF_021869965.1 Rhincodon typus
CTCTCTCCCTATTTATTTCAGAATCCCCTTCCCCTCCCCCTTTTCTGATGAAGGGTCTAGGCCCGAAACGTCAGCCTCTCTGCTCCTATGATGCTGCTTGGCCTGCTGTGTTCATCCAGCCCTGCACCTTGTTGTCTCGGATTCTCCAGCATCTGCAGTTCCTACTATCTCTGAAGAGACCACCACCTCATCAACAGTGCATTCGCAGGGATTAAATTCACAAGGGAAGAAGAAAACAACAATCAACTTCTGTTTCTGGACATCAGGGTTGAATGTTTGACCAACAGGGAGTTCCAAACCTCAGTTTACAGAAAAGCAACTCACACTGATCAAATCCTCAACTTCCACTGCAACCACCCCAACGCCCACAAACAAAGCTGCATTATTAGGGCACTATTTAAATGGATCATGACACATTGCAACACCCTGGGACTACACAGGAAAGAGGAAGAGCACCTATACAAAATCCTCGCCATAAATGGATATCCCCGCAACTTCATCCACAGATGCCTACAAAACAGACAACAACAAGAGGACACAATATGACCTAACACACTGGCCACACTGTCCCACATCAAGACCATATCGGAACTGGCAACAAGACTCCCAAGACCACTAGGAATAATGGTGGCCCACAAGCCCACAGCCACTCTACGACAAACACTTACAAGGATTAAAGACCCCATTCCCACAACATGCAGAGCCAACGTGGTTTACAAAATACCACGCACTGACTGCCACAAACATTACATCGGACAGACAGGGAGGAAACTAGTTATCAGAATACACGAACATCAGCTGGCAGCAACAAACTCTTCTTAATATCAGTACACTCAGACAATGATCAGATCTTGATCAGATAGGGAAGTGCACTGAGAATTGGCAAATGCAATTTAATACAGATGTGTGTGAGGTGCTGCACTTTGGAAAGTGAAACCAAGGTCGGACTTCTACAGTAAATGGAAAAGTCCTGAGGAATGTTGTGGAACGGAGGGATCTGGAATAGAAGTACATGGTTCGTTGAAAGTGACATCACAGATGAACAGGGTGGTGAAGAAGGCATTTAGCATGCTGACCTTCATCATTCGAGGCATTGAGTATTGGAGTTGGGACAGTATGTTACAGTTGTATAAGTCTTTGGCGATGCTGCACTTGGAGTATTGTGTACAGTTTTGGCCACCCTGTTATAGGAAAGACATAGTTAAACTGGAAATGTGCAAAGAACATTTACGAAGATGTTGCCAGGACGAGTCGGCCTGAGTTATAGGGAGAGGTTGGCCAAGATAGGACTTTATTCCTTGGAATGTAGGGAAATGAGGCGTGACCATATTGTGTAAAAAAATCATGAGGAACGTAAATGGGATGAATGCCGGAGGGCCTGTTTCCATGCTATAGTACTCTATGACTCTGTGTGAATGAATTTAAAAATATGTCCTACAGGCATGAAGACACAATGATAGGGTGCAGAACAAGATAAACAGAAGACCAGAAGCCGAGGGATTCCTCCTTCCACTCCAGCATTTTACATTAGTCAATGTCTGGTTTAACTGTGGAGTAAGCTACTTGGCCATCACTGATGAAAATCACACATCAGGGATCCTGTTTGAAGAAATCACATCATCTTGTACAATGATTCTGAATATCATCCATCTCTTCGAATGTGCACTCTGCTTTAAATTTTAGAGAACGATTCAGCAATGATGGACAAATAATAGGAAATAAGTCCCTGGTGAGCCAAAGAGGTGGCTAGACATTGGAAGAAACACACTCAAAACAGTTTGAACTGAAGAGATTTGTTCTTCTCCAAAATATGATGTGCATACTTTGCAACCTGCAAAGGCAAAAGGTTGGATATTCCAGTGTGCAAAGTAAATTCATCACAAACATACACGTCAGTTTTCCAATTTGCTTAATTAGAACACAGAACATAGATCAGTACAGGCCCTTCGGCCCACGATGTTGTGCCGAACTTTTACCGTAAACCTCAGGTCTATCGGACCTCCACCCCTACCTTATACTATCATCCATATGCCTATCTAATTGCCACTTAAATGCCCCTACTGAGGCCGACTCCATGACCGTCTCCGGCAATGCATTCCACGCCCCTACCACTCTCTGAGTAAAGAACCTACCTCTGACGTTTCCCCGATATCTACCTCCACTCACTTTAAAACTATGCCCCCTCGTAATAGCTACCTTCACCCTAGGAAAATGTCTCTGGCTGTCTATCTATACCTCTGATCATTTTGTACACCTCCATCAAGTCACCTCTCATCCTTCGTAGTTCTGAAGAGAAAAGCCCGAGGTCTCTCAACCTTTCCTCGTAAGACCTTCCCTCCATTCCACACAACATCCTGGTAAATCTCCTCTGCACCTTATGCAACGCTTCCACATCTTTCCTGTAATGAGGCGACCAGAACTGAACACAATACTCCAGATGTGGCCAAACCAGGGTTTTGTATAGCTGGAGCATAACTTCACGGCTCTTGAACTCATCCCCCTATTAATGAAAGCTAACACACCATACGCCTACTTAACAACTCTATCCACCTGGGTGGCAGCTTTCAGGGAACTGTGGACATGAACCCAAAGATCCCTCTGCTCCTCCACGCTGCCAAGAATCTTTCCGTTAATCCTGTATTCTGCTTTCAAGTTTGTCCTTCCAAAATGAATCACCTCACACTTTTCAGGGTTAAACTCCATCTGCCACTTCTCAGCCCAGCTCTGCATCCTATCAATGTCCCTTTGTAACCTAGAACAGTCCTCCGCACTGTCCACAACGCGACCCACCTTCGTATCGTCCGCGAACTTACTAATCCACTCTTCTACTCCTACATCCAAATCATTTACAAAAATCAGAAATAAAAGTGGACCCGGAATAGATCCTTGTGGTACACCACTCGTAACTGAGCACCATGTTGAATATTTTCCGTCCACTACCACCCTTTGTCTTCTAAGGATCAGCCAATTCTGAATCCAATCAATCCAATCCAATTCAAGAGCAAACTATACGGTAAATGGAAAAGCCCTGGGGAAAATGGATGCACTGAGAGATCTGGGTGTTCAGGTCCATTGTACCCTGAAGGTGGCAACGCAGGTCGATAGAGTGGTCAAGAAGGCATATGGCATGCTTTCATTCATCGGACGGGGTATTGAGTACAAGAGTTGGCAGGTCATGTTACAGTTGTATAGGACTTTAGTTCAACCACATTTGGAATACTGCATACAGTTCTGGTCGCCACATTACCAAAAGGATGTGGATGCTTTGGAGAGGGTGCAGAGGAGGATTATGTGGATAATTGGAGCACATTCTGGGGAAGGTGGGACCTGTACAGTAAGGATGGTTTGCACCTGAACCGGAAGGGCACAAATATCCTGGGAGGGAGATTTGCTCGAGCTATACGGGATGGTTTAAACTAGATTGGCAGGGGGTGGGGAACCAAATTTATAATTCAGAGTATGAGGTATTCAGCCTTCCAATGGACACAACAGGGAGTGAGGTTGTTCACAAAGAAATGCGGTCGATGGAGCGTAATTGTGGACACAGGGATGGTTTGAAGTGTGTATACTTCAATGCTAGAAGTATCAGAAATAAGGTGGATGAACTTAGAGCATGGGTCAGGACTTGGAACTACAATGTTGTGGCCATTACAGAAACTTGGGTAACTCAGGGAGAGGAATGGTTGTTGGAAGTTCCGGGATTTAGATGCTTTAAAAGAAATAGGGAGGGTGGTAAAAGAGGCAGGGGAGTGGCGTTGCTAGTCAGGGTTAGTATAGCAGCTACTGAAAGGCAGTTCGAGAATGATATGTCTACAGAGTCAGTTTGGGTTGAGGCCAGGAACAAGAAAGGAGCAGTCACTTTGTTGGGGGTTTTTTACAGACCCCATAATAGTTGCAGAGAAATGGAGGAGCGGATTGGGAGGCAGATACTGGAAAGGTGCAGAAGTCACAGGGTTGTAGTCATGGGTATATTCAACTTTCCAAATATTCATTGGAAACTTTTAAGTTGTAATAGTTCAGATGGAGCGGATTTTGTCCAGTGATTTCAGGAAGGATTCCTGATACAGTATGTATATTGACCAACATAAGGAGAGGCCACTTTGGATTTGGTGCTTGGCAATGAACCGGGCCAAGTGTTAGACCTGTTTGTAGGAGAGCATTTTGGAGGTAGCAATCATAACTCTGTTACTTTTACAATAGTCATGGAAAAGGATAGGTACATACAGCAGGGTAAGGTTTATAATTGGGGGAAGGGTAATTACAATTCTGTTAGGCAAGAACCGGGTAACATAAAATGGGAACAGATGCTGTCAGGGAAGAGCACGATAGAAATGTGGAGATCGTTTAAGGAATGCGCACTGCGTGTGATCGATTTGTTTGTCCCGAGCAGGCAGGCAATATGCGTTCGAGTGAGGGAGCCTTGGTTCTCTAAAGAGGTCGAACGATGAGCTAAGAGGAAGAAGGATGCTTATGTAAGGTTTAGGAAACAAGGATCGGAAAAGGCTCTAGAGGGATACAAGTTATCCAGGAAGGAACTGAAGAAAGGCCTAGGAGAGCTATAAGGGGGCATGAGAAAACCTTGGCAGATAGAATCAAGGAAAACCCCAAGGCTTTTAACACATACGTGAGGAATAAGAGAATGACCAGAGAAAGGGTAGGGCCTATCAAAGATTGTGAAGGGAATTTGTGCATGGAGCCTAAAGAGATAGGAGAGGTCCTTAATGAATACTTTTCTTCGGTATTCACAACTGAGAGGGACCTAGTTGGAGGGGAGGACAGTGTGAAACAGGCTGGTAGGCTAGAGGAGGTGAATGTTAGTAAGGAAGATGTCCTAGGAATTTTGAGGAACTTGAAGATAGGTAAGTCCCCCAGACCCGATGGGATTTATCCAAGGATTCTATGGGAAGCGAGGGAAGAGATTGCAGGGCCTTTGGTGATGATCTTTTCGTCCTCACTGTCCACGGGTATAGTGCCGGAAGATTGGAGAGTGGCAAACGTCATTCCCTTGTTCAAAAAAGGGAACAGGGATAACCCTGGAAATTACAGGCCAGTTAGTTTTACTTCAGTGGTGGGCAAATTATTGGAAAGGGTTCTCAGAGATAGGATTTATGATCACTCGGACAGGCACAGTTTGATTTGTGATAGTCAGCACTGATTTGTGAGGGGTAGATCATGCCTCACAAACCTTATTGAATACTTTGAAGAGGTGACCAAACACGTGGATGAAGGTAAAGCAGTGGATGTGGTATACATGGATTGAAGTAAGGCGTTTGATAAGGTTCCCTATGGTAGGGGCATGCAGAAAGTAAGGAGGCATGGGATGGGGGGAAATGTGGCAGATTGAACAAAGAACAATGAACAAAGAAAATTACAACACAGGAACAGACCTTTCGGCCCTCCAAGCCTGCACCGATCCAGATCCTCTAACTAAACCTGTCACCTATTTTCCAAGGATCTGTATCCCTCTGCTCCCTGCCCATTCATGTATCTGTCTAGATATATCTTAAATGACGCTATCTTACCCACCTCTACCACCTCCGCTGGCAATGCCTTCCAGGCACCCACTACCCTCTGCGTAAAGAACTTTCCATGCACATCTCCCTTAAACTTTTCCCCTCTCACTTTGAAATCGTGACCCCTAGTAATTGAGTCCCCCACTCTGGGAAAAAGCTATCCACCCTGTCTATACCTCTCATGATTTTGTAGAACTCAATCAGGTCCCCCCCAACCTCTGTCTTTCTAATGTAAATAATCCTAATCTACTCAACTTCTCTTCATAGCTAGCACCCTCCTTACCAGGCAACATCCATGGACCTGAACACCCAGATCTCTCTGTGCATCAATTTTCCCCAGGGCTTTTCCATTTACCGTATAGTTCGCTCTTGAATTGGATCTTCCAAAATGAATCACCTCGCATTTGCCTGGATTGAACTCCATGTGCCATTTCTCCACCCAACTCTCTAATCTATCTATATTCTGCTGCATTTTCCGACAGTCCCCTTCACTGTCTGCTACTCCACCAATCTTAGTGTCATCTGCAAACTTGCTAATCAGACCATCTATACCTTCTTCCAGATCATTTATGTATATCACAAACAATAGTGGTCCCAACATGGATCCCTGTGGAACACCACTGTTCACAGTTCTCCATTTTGAGAAACTCCCTTCCACTACAACTCGCTGTCTCCTGTTGCCCAGCCAGTTCTCTATCCATCTAGCTAGTACACCCTGGACCCCATGTGACTTCACTTTCTCCATCAGCCTACCATGGGGAACCTTATCAAACGCCTTACTGAAGTCCATGTATATGACATCTACAGCCTTTCCCTCATTTATCAACTTTGTCACTTCCTCAAAGAATTCTATCAAATTGGTAAGACATGACCTTCCCTGCACAAAACCATGCTGCCTATCACTAATAAGCCCATTTTCTTCCAAATGTAAATAGATCCTATCCCTCAGTATCTTCTCCAGCAGCTTCCCCACCACTGACAACAGGCTCACCGGTCCATAATTACCTGGATTATCCTTGCTACCCTTCTTAAATAAGGAGACAACACTAGCAATTCTCCAGTCCTCGGGGACCTCAGGGATAACCTTAGGGGTAACTATGTCCCTGCAGCTTGTTGCTGTCACCACCTGAGCCTCCCAAATGATCCTGTGTTCATCCAGCTCCGGCTCCAGTTCCCTAACGCGGTCTTTGAGGAGCCGGAGCTGGGTGCACTTCCCACGGGTGAAGTCAGTAGAGTCTTACCTCCCACATCCTGCAGGAGGAACATTGCACTGGCCTGACTGCCATCCCCTCTGAATTTAAACTTCCCCGAAAGATTTGTAAAAATTAGAGAATAAATTACTTACCCTTTTATTCTTAGGTTAGAGGATGTGGAAGGGTGAGATTCCGCCCAAACTATATTTCCCAGGGGTCTTCTTGCTCCCGGTCTCCTCCTTCTCTGCCGCCAAAAATGAAGGCCCCGAAGCACTAACGGTAAATTATTATACTCGCCGCTTACCTTCCCAGCAGTCCCCCTGTGCTCTCTCCCGACTCAGAGGAAATCATTGTGCTTATTGACCCTCCACACACAGTCTTTTTTTTTGGTTAGAGGAGGAGGGTGGGTGGGAGACACTACACATGTAGTGTCTTGGGTTTAGCCACTGCCAGAATATATGATTTTACCATCCCAGCAGTTCCCTCGCGCTCTCTCCTGACTCCCGTCGCTGAACAAATAGAGGCCGCAGACTCACAAGGTAAGTCTTTTAAACTAAAAGCTTACCTTCCCAGCAGTCCCCTCACACTCTCTCCCAACTCCCGCCGCTGAACAAATTGAGGAATGAAAGAATTCTGGAATGAAAGAAGAAACTTCTCGGAAGAACAGGTGGGTTGGCACTTGGAGAGAATCATTAAAACAGTGGAGGTGATGGCCTCTTGGCATTATCATGGTATAGATAGAGTAGACAGCTAGAGACTTTTTCCGTGGGTAGCTATTACGAGGGGGCATAGTTTTAAAGTGAGTGGAGGTAGATATAGGGGAGACATCAGAGGTAGGTTCTTTACTCAGAGAGTGGTAGGGGCGTGGAATGCATTGCCAGAGACAGTAGAGGAGTCGGCCTCATTAGGCGCATTTTAGCGACTTTTAGATAGGCATGTGGATGATAGTATAAGGTAGGAGTGGAAGTTAGATAGACCTTAGGATTATGGTAAAAGTTCAGCACAACATTGTGTGCTGAAGGGCCTGTACTATGCTGTACTGTTCTACGTTCTATGTTCTATCGCTAGACTATAAATCCATAAGCTCAGCCAGTGTCCTGGGGACCAGGGTTAGAATCCAACCATTTGAATTCAATTTCTTTTAAAATCTGGAATTCAGAATCCACTGATTGTCAGGAAAAACACATCTGGAGTTGTTCGTTACATCGCCGAGCCGGTTGTTCTGTTGTATACAGACATTTCATTTCCTTTCTAGGCAACATCATTAGTGCGACTTCTGATCAAAGCGTTGGTGTCCTGTTTGCTTCCGGATTTATATGATCCTCTGGTGTGATGGTCTTGTCACTTCCGGTTCTGTTGTTTATGCAGTGCTCTGTATACAGGGTCTATTTCTATGTGTTTGTTAACTGAGTCCCGTGTTGAGAGCCAGACTTCCAGAAAGTCCCTTGCATGTCTGGTGTTCACTTTGTCCCAATTGAACTGATGACCTTCATTGTCTCTGTGTATTGAGACAAATGAATATTGGTCGTGGCTTTTTACTGCATGCTGGTGTTTGTATTTCCTGGTCGTCAGTTTCCTCCCCATTTGGCCAATGTAATGTTTATTGCTTTCGCTGCATAGGATTCTGTATATCACGTTGGTCTTGTTTACTGTTGGTATGGGGTCTTTAGTCTTTGATAACATTTGGCACAGTGTTGCTGTAGGTTTCTGTACAATTATACCCTTATGTGTTCTGAGGAGTCTGGTAGTCATTTCTGATATATTTTTTATATAGGGTAGCGTTGCTCGTGTCTTCTGTTGTACCTTGTCCTCTGTCATTTGCTTTGAAGGCATCTGCGAACGAAACTTCTTGGGTATCTGTTGTCGGTGAATCCGTTATAACAGCGAATTCCAGACCGGAGATAGGAAGGCCGCACACATGGACCAAATCCTTTCCCTAAATAGCAGCCAGAGCTGCATCAAGACACTATTTAAATGAGCCGCATCACATTGCAACATCCCAGAACTCTGGAGAATGGAAGAGGAACACCTACACAAGAAATTTTGTCCGTAGATGCCTACAAAACAAATGACAGTCAGAGGATAAGGTACAACAGAAGACAATAGCAATGCTACCCTATATAAAAAAATATCAGAAATGACTACCAGACTCCTAACATTGCATAAGATCATGATTGCACACAAACCTACAGCAACACTGCACCAAATGTTATCAAAGACTAAAGACCCCATACCGACAGTAAACAGGACCAATGTGATATACAGAATTCCATGCAGCGGATGCAATAAACATTACATTGGCCAAATGGGGAGAAAACTGACGACCAGGAAACATGAAAACCAGCCGGCAATAAAAAGACACGACCAATATTCACTTGTCTCAATACACAGAGATAATGAGGGCCATCAGTTCGACTGGGACAAAGTGACCATACTGGGACAAGTGAACACCAGACATGCAAGGAAATTTCTGGAAGCCTGGTTCTCAACACAGGACTCCATTAACAAACATATGGAAATAGATCCCGTATACAGACCGCTGCTAAAATAACAGAGCCGGAAGTGACAAGCCCATCACACAGGAGGATCATATAAATCCAGAAGGAAACAGAACACCAATGCTTCAATTAGAGGTCGCACTGAAGATATTGCCTAGAAAGGTAATGAAACATTTGCACACCACAGAACAACAGGCTCGGTGACCAAACGAACAACTGCATCCACAGCCCGAGCTACAAATTTTCACTTAGACCTTAAAAAAAAGAATCTGGCTCACTAATGTCCTTCAGGGAAGGAAATCTGCAGTCCTCACCTGGTCTGGCCTACTTGTGACTCCAGACTTACTCTCAACCGCCCTCTGAAATGTTTTTGAAACAGGTATATAATTGGTTCCACTTGCCAATTCCTATATCAAATACTGCGAACATCCCCTTTCTACTAGAGCTACAGGCTTTTATCAACAATCAGGCAAGTGATTTGAAACCTGAAAGAACTGCGGATGCTGTAAATCGGAAACAAAAACAGAAGTTGCTGGAAAAGCTCAGCAGGTCCGGCAGCGTCTGTGGAGAGAGATCAGTTAATTTACCCAGGCATGTTTGCGTACATCAGGGAAAGGACTGCACAGCCTGAACCAGCAGTCAGTGAAACAGGTTGCAACTTTGTTCAAAGTTAACAAAGGTAAAAATTAAACTTTACAATTTTAACACTATTTCTCACTATCTGATCCTTTCCAAATTTTTTTTTCATTCACAGGATGAGGGCTTCACTGACCAGGCGGCATTTATTGCCCATCCCTAATTGGCCAGAAAGCAGTTAAGACTCAACTACATTACTGTGGGCCTGGAGTCACATGTAGGCCAGACCAGGTAAGGATGGCAGTTTCCTTTCCTAAAGGGCATTAGTGAACCAAATGAGGTTTTCAACGATTGACAATGAATTCATGGTCATCATTTAACTCTCAGGGAGGCAATAGCCTAATGGTATTATTGTTGGACTATTAATCCAGAGACCCAGATATAGAGCTGGGAACCTGGGTTTGAATCCTACCGTGGCAGATGGTGGAATTTGAATTCAATAAAAATATCTGGAATTAAGCATCTAATGACGACCATAAACCAATAGTCAGAAAAGCCCATCTGGTTCACTAATGACCTTTAGGGAAGGAAACTGCCATCCTTACCTGGTCTGGCCTACATGTGACTCCAGACCCACAGCAATGTGGTTGACTCTGAACAATTAGGGATGGACTTATAAATACTGCCTCAGTGACACCCTCATCCCAGGAATGAATAAACAAAAACAAATTCCAGGTGTTTATTGAATTCAAATTCCACTATGTGCCATGGCAGGATTTGAACCACAGACCCAGAACAACACCTGGGTCTCTGGATTAATAGTCCAGTAATAATATGACTAGGCTATTGCCTCCCCTAAATTCTTCATCACTTCCCAGGCACTCATAACTTTTGCCGGTTTGTCAAATTCTTTGGTGCATTCCTTTCTCTTAGCAGGTTGATTGTCTGTCTCTTACTTCTAGGGTGAGCTGATCTGCCCTCTGCCATGTCCAGACCAGCCTTTAGCTCGGCTGGAGAGTGGGGTCTCCTTCCTGGCCCTGCTAGGACCTGGTTCTTGCACCTCCCTGCTCACCTTCCCAAATTTTCCCAGGACTTGATCAATCAGGGACATCGAGTTAATTGGTCTTATCACCTTGAAATGTTGTTAATGGTTTTTGATGGCTTGCTAACAATGAACCCTTTGAGGTGGCTGCTTTGGGACCTGGGTTTCGGGTTTTTTTTGGCCCAGAATGTGCCCCTGGTCTTTGTTTTACTGAGGACCGTTTGCCCCATGTATCTAGTGTTGCCTTGTTTGTTAGGGAATGTTGAACTGCCCTTTCACTGTTGCTCATGTGCTCTGGTGCCTCTCTGGTTTTCAAATATCTGGGCTTGTATCTTACACGGACCTGTCTCTAGGCAGAATTGTCCCTGTGTGCCTGTGTGACTTGGATCAGCATTATCAGCATACCTTGTTTTTTGGTCAATTTCTGTGCCTTGTTTATTTCAGTTGCTGTGCTTGTTATTTCTGGCTTTCCTTTTTATGATTTTTATTTTAATTGAGAAGTCACAGACTGCTGCACAATCCTCTGTCTCACTGACTGGGGGTTTGTAATACATCCCCAACAATGTGTTTGTCCCTTTTGTGTTTTTTACTTCTACACGTACAGTCTCATATGATTATCCTTCCAAGATTACATCCCTCTTCACTGCAATATTCATTCCTTGACCAAAACTGCAACCTTGAGGGGTGGCATGGTAGCTCAGTGGTTTCCACTGTTGCCTCACAGCCCAGAGATCCAGGTTTAATTCCAGTCTTGGGTGACTGTCTACGTGGAATTTGCATGTTCTCCACAGAGGTGGACCAAAGGGTCTATTTCCATGCTGTAAGACTCTATGTCTGCATAGGTTTCCTCCCACAGTCCAAAGATGTGCAGTTTAGGTCAATTGGGCATGCTAAGTTGTCCCGTTGTGTCCAGGGTAGTGCAGGCTTGGTAGGTTAACCATGGTAAATATGAGGTTGGGATTTTTTTTGGCTGGTCAGTGCAGACTTCAGTATCTGCACTGTAGGGGTTCTACAGTCTATTCTATTTTATGAACGCCTCTTCAGTTTCCCTCTATTCATCTGAATACCCTATAAGCAGACATGTTGAGTTACCAATCATGTCCATCTTTCAGCCAAGTCTTGGTCACAACTATGATATCACAATTTACATGCCTATCTGCACCCTCAGCTCAACTGTCTGACTCTTCAGGTTCCTGGCATTAAAATATATTTCACTTAGCCTTGCTAAACTCACTTTTCTCTCATCTACAAATTCTCTGCCTTCTAGAATCATTGACTCATGTTTTAACTTTGAATCCCCTCTCAGGTGCTCTCCCTCTGAACTACTGATCAGGATCGCATCCCCCTGCCAGTCTAGTTTAAACCAACCCCAACAGCATTGGCAAACCTCTCCATGAGGATATTGCTCCCCATCGTGTTCAGAAGTAACCTGTCCAATCTAAGGCCATCCCTCCTGCAGCCTTGATGCCAAGGGCTGTCACTCTCACCTCACCTCTAGAATTCAGCTCTTTTGTCCATGTTCGAACCAAAGCTGTAACGAGGTCAGGAGCTGAGTGGCCCTGGCGGAACCCAGTCTTGAGTTACTATATCTATCGAAGTTTGTCTCATTTAGCATGGTGATAGTGCCACACATCACCATGGAGAGTATTCTCAATGTGAAGGCAGGACATTGTCTCCACAAGGACTGTGCAGTGGTCTCTCTTACAAATACTACAGCCAGTAGATTGGTAAGGATGAGGTCTGATATGATTATTTCTTCAAGTTGATTCCCTTACCACCTGCTGGAGATCCAGTCTAGCAGCTATGTCCTTTAGACTCACACTGATGCTGATCCTTCACCAAGGATTGAGAAAGGATTTCAGGTTCTGAAAGGTCTCAATTTGGCCCCTGATTATAACCAGCTGCCCATCACTGAACAAGATAATGAAAGCATTCCGAACAGGCACCAGGGGATTTAATGGAACGTTGTTTAGGATCTGGAATGCCCTGACCACCTTCATGTGTCCAATGGAGAAAGCATTTGTTGACCTTATTTTCTGGTCGCTCTCTGTGTATCTGGACAGATTTATGTTCAGTTCGACACTCAAGCAGAACCCTGCAGGACTAGACACTGTCTTCACCACTTCTTATAGTTTCACTTGAAAGACAAACCAGAGAAATGCCAACTTTTCCAAACAAAAGTACAAAACTTTCAGCACTTTGTTCCTGAGGAAGGCATTACTCCTGGCAATGAGAAATCCAAATGGGTGAGGAGTGGCTTTGGTCTAGGACAGGCAGGGAGCTGCTTGGGTTCCTTGGTCTCACTTGTTATTGCAAGAGCTTTGTACAAGACTGTGTATAGTGGACTGTCCCATACAATGATTTGTTGAGGAAATCAGGGAATGCTTTGATGCACGAGGTGTGATACTTCACAGAGCATCCCAGGGAGTAGGACACCACCCCTCACCAATGTGATGTTAGGTAAGTTTGTGGATGACACAAAGATTGACCAGGTGGTTGACAGTAAGGGAGAAGGTGTTAGGCTTGAGCAGGATGTAAATGGGTGGATCAGATGAGCAGATCAGTATCAGATAGAACATAATCCTGATAAATGTGCGGGGATGTACTTTGGAAGCAAGAACAAGACAAGGGAGTACACAATGATTGGCAGGACACTAGGAAGAACAGAGGGATTTTGGGGTGTTTATACACGGATCCCTGAAGGCGGCAGGACAGGTTGATAGGGGAGTTAATAATGCACATGAGGCAGTTACATTAATTGGTCCAGGTATAGATTATAAGAGCAGGGAGGATATGTTGAAACTGTACAGGACTTTGGTTAGGTTACAGCTTGAGTATTGTGGGCAGTTCTGGTCACTGCACTATGGGAGAGATAGTAGGAACTGCAGATGCTGGAGAATCTGAGGTAACAAGGTGTAAAGCTGGACGAACACAGCAGGCCAAGCAGCATCACAGGAGCAGGAAGGCTGTGATGAAGGGTCTAGGCCCGAAGCGTCAGCCTTCCTGCTCCTCTGATGCTGCTTGGCCTGCTGTGTTCATCCAGTTCTACACCTTGTTATCGCACTATGGGAGAGGTCTGATTGCCCTGGAGAGGGTACAAAGGAGGTTCACCAAGATGTTGCTTGAGATAGAGTGTGTCCGTGATACAGAGAGACTGGATAAGCTCAGGTTGTTTTCTCTAGAGCAGAGAAGGTTAAGGGGACCTGTTAGATGCGTATAAGATGATGAAGTGTATGGAACGGCTGCTTTCTATCCCTCCTGTCCCCTCATTTGAAGGCTGTATACTGAGGAGGCATAGTTTAAAAGTGAAAGGCAGGGGATTTGGAGGGGATTTAAGGAAGAACTTTGTGAGCCGAGTGTGGGAAAGTGGGGCTAGTGCGTGTAGAAGTATACTTTTGGCAGTATAGACTTGATGGGCTGAAGAACCTCTTCTGTACTGTAGGCTTCTATAGATGGAGAAAGAGTTACATTTCAAATCCAATTTGACTTTTCAGGCTGAGTTGTGACTTCAGGCCCACAACAATTTGATTAAATCTGAACTGCCCTCTGAAATGGCCTAGAGAGCCAAACAGTCCGTGGCAATTAAGGAGGGGCAATAAATATTGACTTTGTCAGTGACACCCACATCCCATGATAGAGCTAAAGAAAGTGCTTGTTGATGCAGTGTACATAATGGAGGTTAGTAATAATTCAGACCCTGTTATCTGACTGAGTTTATTCAGCTCATCACAGTGAACAGTCACAACCAGCTTTATTTCAATAGTTCCAGTCACATTTCCAAAGTCTGGTCAATAATACTTCATTTGAAAGAGTGCAAGAAATCGGAGTTTAATTCACTGAGTTTCCCTATTACAGAGGGAACTTCAACATTACAGACTAATTGACACAAATCAGATTATTACAAGTCCATTAATCATAAATGAAAGCACCACCATTGTCTTAATTAGTTATTACAATCATAGAAACAGAGTAAGTAGGAACAGGAGGAGGCCATTCACCCTTCAAGCCTGCTCCACCATTCAATATGATCATGGCTGATCATTCAACTCAGTCCTCTGTTCCCAATTTATCCCCACATCCTTTGATCCCTTTAGCCCTAAGAAGAATATCTAAGTCCTTCTTGAAAACATTCAATGTTTTGATCTCACCCGCTTTCTGTGTTAAAAAATTCCAGTCTCCCCACTCTCTGGGTGAAGACATTTTACCTCATCTCAGTCCGAAATGGTGCTCCCCATATCCTTAAACTGTGACCCCTTGTTCTGGACTGGCTTGTCATTCCTTCCAGTGTTTATTCCATCCTGTCCTGTTAGAATGTTATAGTTTTCAATGGGATCTCCCCCTCATTCTTCAAAGCATCAGTGAATATAGACAAATAAACCAAGTAACTGTGGATGCTGCAAATCAGAAAAAAAACAGAAATTGCTGGAGAAATTCAGCAGGCCCCACAGCTTCTGTCTCTGTGGTGCAATAAGTTAGTGTGTTCAGCTGTTATCTGGAAGGCTGGTGGTTCAAAACCATGCAGGGGCGAAGGACTTCATTACTTTGGAGTGGCATAGTGGCTCGGTGGTTCATACTGCTGCCTCACAGTACCAGGGACCTGGGTTCACTTCCAGCCTTGATCTGTACGGAGTTTGCGCATTCTCCACTTGCCTACATGCATTTCCACCGGGTGCTCTGGTTTCCTCCCACAGTCCAAAGTCATGCAGGTTAGATGGACTGGATATGCTAAATTGTCCGTAGTGTCCAGGGATGTGTAAGTCGTGTCGGAAATGCTGGGTTACAAGGATAGAGTACAGGGATGAGTCTGAGGGTGTGATGCTCCTTGCGAGTCAGTGTGGACTTGTTGGGCCGAATAACCTGTTTCCATACTGTTAGGATTCTATGAAACTAGTTAATATTTCAGGTCTAATGACCTTTTTTCAGAACTGATGGCAGGTAAGAAAAGGTGGTATAAATGCAGAAGACAGGGGCTGCAGTAAAGGTGTCAGAGGATAAATGAGATGGAACACAGAGGTGAGAGAAAGACAGGCAATCAAAGGATGAATAATGGTAAGCCAAGAAAGAAGGAAATCTGATAATGGGCGCCATAAGTGGGTGAAACTGTGTTGGCTGTGATTAAGGCAGCCTATGTGATGACTAGGCCTGGGGTGTCGGGGGAATGGGTAAAAGACATGGAAGACGGTGTTCAGGACCTTAACTTATTGACCTCGATGTTGAGCCCTGAAGGCTGAAGGGCGCTCGAGTGGAAAATGAGCATGAGCTGAACCTCGATGGAGCACTGGAGCAAACCCAACACAGAATATAGGCCTAACCAATCCAGTTTCTCTTCAGATGTCAGTCCTGCCATCCCTGGTAAACCTTTATTGCACTCCCTCCATAGCCAGAACATCCTTCTTCAGATAAGGAGGCCCAAACTGCACACAATACTCCAGGTGTCGTTTCACCAAGGTCCTGTACAACTGCATTAATACATCAAGAGTAAACAGTGTATTCTACACAGGACACTGTATGGTACATGTGTACAAACAGTATGTTACAACTGAACTGTAATAGTGTGGAGTTTTGTCATTTGGCAGTAATGGGTGGATGGGCTTTCTGATCTCTCCCTCCATTCTCAATACTCTCCTCACTAATAAACAGTTCGGGTCTGGTTTATGTTGCACGGACCCACTCAGACAAAATCCCACATGTAAAGCAGTAAATCACTGACTGAAAATAACAGCCCAGACAGGCAGTCAGCGTCACTGAGAGGAGGGGGTGGGGACCCTGTGACAGTGTCACTGAGAGGAGCGGGTGGGGACCCTGTGACAGTGTCACTGAGGGGAGGGGGTGAGGACCCTGTGACAGGCAATGTCACTGAGAGGAGGGGTGGGCACCCTGTGACAGTGTCACTGGGAAGAGCAGGTGTGGTGAGGAAGCTCACAGAGCTGCAGAGAGACTGATCATGGGCCTGAGTTGTACTTGGCCATAAACAGAAGTCGGATTGTCGAGTCTATACTTAAGGAAGAGCAAGTGTAAATTAAAAGGAAGGTTTTTTATTCTATTAAGGTATGTCTGTTAGCAGAGGCTCATGGTTTTCCCATCCTGTACACTGTGGGAAATCTGAGATTCTCCTGGTGGTTTGGATGAGCATGTGCAGGAAGTGCCTCTGACCAGAACAATGTTTGCCCTGGGTTTTGGAGACAGGAGCAGCTGGAGGCACCATGGGGCATTCATGAGGCTGAAAAAATTGTGGATATTACATTTTAGAGTGTGGTCACTGCATTGATATGGAGTTGGGAAGACATGTTGTATCTGTACAGGATATTGATATGGCTACCTTTGGAATACTGCATTCAATTCTGTTCTCCCTGCTGTAGGAAAGATGTTCTTTAACCAGAAAGGGTTCAGAAAAGATATATAAGAATATTGCCAGTGTTGGAGGTTTTGAGCTATAGGGAGAGGCTGAATAGACTGGGGCTATTTCACCTGGAGTGTCAGAGGCTGAGGGGTGACCTGATAGAAGTTTATAATATCATGAGGGGCACAGATTGGATGAATTGTCAATGTCTTTTCCCCAAGGTAGGGGAGTCCAAATTAGAGGGTATAGGATTAAGGTGAGAGGGGAAAGATTTAAAAGGGACCTTGGGGCAACTTTTTCACGCAGAGGATGGTGTGTGTATGGAATGAGCTACCAGAGGAAGTGGTGTTTAAAGGGCATCTGGATGGGTATATGAATAGGAAGGTTTCAGAGGGATATGGGCCAATTGCTAACAATTGGGACTAGATTAATTTAGAATATCTGTTGGACATGGACAAGTTGGACCAAAGAGTCTGTTTCTGTGCTGTACATCTCTCTGACTCTATCTGTGGAGCCCAGCCAGAGACAATGCAGTGGCAGTGTGGGTGGTCCAGCTGCTCAGGTTGGGGAGAGAGTGATAGTAAGAAGTGTCGAGGAGCAATAGTGGTCAAGGAATTATTAGTGAGGGGATTTGACAGACATCTCCACAGTCTTAGACATGACTCTTGGATGGTGTGTTGCCTCCTAGGTGCCAGGATCAAGGATATCATGGAATAGCGGAAAGGCATTTGGAAAGGTAACAGTGAGCAGCCAGAAGTTATGGTCCCTGTTTGGACCAATGATAGAAGAAGAGAAATGAGGTCCTGCAAGCAGACTTTAGGGAGTTAAGTCAGAAATTGAAAGGTAGGAATGTCTGGATTTCCCTTGGTGCCATGCAGTAGAGAGTATCAGAATGGAAGGATAGAGCAGATGAAGTTGGATGTATTACATCTGAACAGAAACAGGACCAAGCTCCTTGCAGGAAGGTTTACAATGCTGTTTGGGCAACTTTAAATAGATCATCAGGAGAATGGGATCATGACAAGTTGTTAAGAAGAGATGAGATGGGATTGGAGGTTAAAATGTGAATAAGTTAGCTACAGAAGAATATAACATGAGTTTAGCAAGTTAAATCATAGAATCTCTACAGTGTCGAAGCAGACCATTCAGCCTATCGAGTCCACACTGACCCTCCGAAGAGCATCCCATGCATTCCCTGTAACCCTGCATTTCCCATGGCGAATCCATCTAGCCTGCACATCCCTGAACACTGTGGGCAATTTAGCACAGCCAATCCACCTAACCTACACATCTTTGGACTGTGGGTGGAAACCGGAGCACCCAAAGGGAACCCATGTGGACAAAGGGACAATGTGCAAACTCCACACAGTCACCTGAGGCTGTAATTGAACCTGGGTCCCTGGCGCTAATCACTGAGCCATCATGCTGCCCCTAAATGGAATATATTTTAATGCAAAGAGCCTGAGGGCACAGAGGGAAGTGGCCTGAGGCCACAGATAAGTGCATGGGAGTATGATATCATAAATGTAACGAAGACTTTGCTGAAGGATAGACATGATTGGCAGCTCAACATTCCTGATTATAGGGCATTCAGAAGAGACAGAGAGGGGGATAGAAGAGGATGGAAGTTTCACAATATTGATCAAGGAATCATTTATCACAGTGAGGAGGGACATCATCAAATGAAGCCATATAGCTTTTTACCAACAACACAAAGGGACAAACATGCTGTTGGGTGTGTAATAGTCAGGGAGACACAGATGGTCAAACATGTAGTCAAATTTCCGAGAAGTGATCTAAGAATTCATTGGTTTCCAGTGAAATAGATGGCAATGAATGAATAATGTATCCAAAACTCAAAACCTTATCCCCTGAAGGACAGCGGCATCAACTCAGGGGAGGAGGAACTGGGAAGCTCAGGAGAGCTCAGTTTATGTTGAATGAACACACAGAGTGACACCTGAGTAATTTTCCCAGAAATGACAATCTGCAGGAAAGTTACCGTGATACCACAGACCCTTGTAGCGTCTCACTACGTGTACAACATGCCCAGAGGGAAGGTTATTGTACACATGTTCTGCAACCTCTCTTGCATCAGACCAGCCATCTTTCCCCTCCATTAACTTCCTTATGTAACTTTTATCAATTGGTTTTGGATCAATTGCAAAGGAGACAACAGCATTAACCCCATTGTGTCTGAAAAGATCAAATCGATTGTAACCATTCACCCAGTGATTCTTAAAGGTATGGACAGGGTTGTAGACCCGAACAGACCAATTAATCCAGTCATATTTCTTCAATAAACCACCTAGAATGTAACTTGCACATTCACAGTTATTTCTTCCACCTCTTTCATTTAACATTTTCTTAACATCTATTTCTACCTGGTTAGCAAACTCATTGATGCACCGATCTATCATGGATTTCATTTTACTGTCTACTTTGGCCATTTTCTCATTCCATTCTGTCTTCAATGCCTCTACATCGGTCCCAGTGATAGCGGAGTGACCCACCAGGGCAATCAGGCCAATGCAGAAGAGCTCCTTGAGATGGGAGCAGAGACCCTCTATCAGACGCCGATTCCTCTGGTCATATTCCATGGCAGTTTCCAGAATGGGTTTGCCAAAGACGGCAGAATATCCCATCACTGCATCAAAGAGAGTGTGAAGGTTCTGGTCACCTTTAGTCGCATTGAAGTGTGTGAGGAACTCTTGTTTCTCATTCTCCCGGAATTCCGCTGTTGCATTCAGGATGTCCATGTACTTCCTGAATTGGTTTTTCAGATTCACTTCAATGGGGAAGTACTGATTATTAACTGTGCTTTGTTCGATAGCCCGAAGCACTTGCTGAACCTGATCTGAAATGATGTCCAGCTTATTTCTGACAATCTGGAACTGCTCCTTCATGTATCTCAACTCCTCACTCTCCACATTACCCAAAGCAAGTTTAACAATTGCTGCTGCTACCCCAAATATAGCTCCTGTTGCTCCAGCAGCAGAGGCTAATTTTTCTAAGCTTTCAACAACTGATATTGCATTCTTCACTGCAATCATTGCGGTTGCAACCTCGGTGCTGGCTTTTGCTAATTCTAGTGAATCTACTGCTGTTCCAGCCATACTGATGGTCCAAGCACTGTATTTAGATGGTCACTTCCTTCAGTTGTCCCTGAAAAGAAAAGGAATAATAGTTCATCTGTGACTCCACAAAGTATCAAAGAGAGTGAAGACCATAAGAACTTGAAGCAGGAGTAGGCCATTCAGCCCCTCAACTCTGCTCCAGTGTTTAATACAGTCATATCTGATCTCATCGCGAACTCAACTCCACTTTCTTGCCCATTTTCCATGTCTGTCAATCTCCTGCTTAAATTTACTCAATGTCCCAGCATCCACCGCACTCTGGGGGAGTGAATTCCACAGATTTACGACCCTTTGAGAGGAGGAATTTCTCCTCATCTCTGTTTTAAATCTGCTACCCTTTATCCTAAAACCGTGACCTCTCATTCTAGATTGTTCATTATTAGGAAATATCCTCCCTCCATCTATTTTGTCAATCCCCTCTAGCATCTTATAGACTCATAAGAACATAAGAACATAATAAGTAGGAGCAGGAGTAGGCCATCTGGCCCCTCGAGCCTGCCCCGCCATTTAATAAGATCATGGCTGATCTTTTTGAGACTCAGCTCCACTTAGCCGCCCACTCACCATAACCCTTAATTCCTTTACTGTTCAAAAATTTATCTAGCCTTGCCTTAAAAACATTCAGCGAGGCAGCTTCAACCGCTTCACTGGGAAGGGAATTCCACAGATTCACAACCCTTTGGGTGAAGAAGTTCCTCCTGACCTCAGTCCTACATCTGCTTTCCTATATTTTGAGGCGATGCCCTCTAGTCCTAGTTTCACCTGCTAGCGGAAACAACCTCCCTGCCTCCACCTTATCTATTCCCTTCATAATCTTATATGTTTCTGTAAGATCTCCCCTCATTCTTCTGAATTCCAATGAGTATAATCCCAGTCTACTCAGTCTCTCCTCATAATCCAACCCTCTCAACTCTGGGATCAACCGAGTGAATCTCCTCTGCACCCCCTCCAGTGCTAGTATATCTCTTCTCAAGTAAGGAGACCAAAACTGCACACAGTACTCCAGGTGTGGCCTCACCAGGACTCTATACAGCTGCAGCATAGCCTGCCTGTATTTCAATCAATTCAATCTACTTCATTCTTTGAAACTCCAGACAGTATAGGCCTAAACTGCTCAATCTGTCTCTGTAAGACAAACCCCTCATCTCTGGAATCAGTCTAGTGACCCTTTTCTGAACTGCCTCGAATACAACTACAGCCCTCCTCATCTCACAACTACCTTCTCAATGGCACCTAGGGATGGGCAACAAATGCTGGCCAGGCAGTCATGCCGAGATCCCACAAATGAATAAGTAAAACTTAAGGAGACCAAAATGGCATGCCATACTCCAGGTGCGGTCTCATTAAAAACTTGTGTACTAGCAGCAACACTTCCCTAGTTTTACACTGTATTCTTTTAACAATAAACGCCAAAATTCTATTTGCCTTCCTTATTATCTACTGTAGCCGCATCCTACTTTTCTACAATTTATGCACAAGGACACCCAGATCCCTCTGCACTGAAGCGCTCTGATGTTTCTCTCCGCTGAGATAATGTTACCTTTCTATTCGTCTGACTAAAATAGATAAGATCACACTTAGTACCAAAGAATTTTACATTACAGAAGGGGGCCTTTGTGTCTGTACCGGCTGCTGAAAAAGCTATTCAGCTAGTCCCATTCTTCAGCCCTATCTCCAAAACCATCTGCATTCATCAATTTCAAAATATATATCCAGGTTTCTTCTGAAGTTCCATTAGAATCTGTCTCCATCTGTCTCCCAAGCAGCGTATTCCAAATAAAGAAATTTCTCCGATCTCACTCCGAGCTCTCTTGCTGAGTCTTGAAATTGTGACCCCTAGTTACTGACATAACAACTAATAGAAACAGACTAATCCTCCTTGACCCTGTCAAAATTATTCATCATTTTGAACACCTCAATGAGGTCACCTCTTCATCTTCTCTGCTGCGAGGAGAATAAGCCCAGTCTCTCTAATCTTTCCTTGCATCTAAAATCCATCAATTCTGGTATCATTCTAGTAAGTCTCCTTTGCACTGTCTCCAAGGCTTTAACATCCTTCTTTAAATAAGGTGCCCAGGTCTGAACACAATATTCCAAATGAGGTCTGTGTAGCATCACTTCCATCTTAACCTCCATCTGCCAAATGTTGGCCAATTCATCAAACTTATTCGTGTCCAATTGTAAATTTCTTATTTTTTTCATTGAAACTTACTTTCCCACCTATTTTAGTGTCATCTGAAAATCCAGACACAGTACCTTTTATCCCTGCATTCAAGTCATTAATATTGGATGTAAACCCAAGGACCGAACCCATGACACGCCTCTAGTTACTCCTTGCCACCCAGAAAAAGACCCATTTATCCTGACTCTCTGCTTTCTGTTGGTTAACCAATCCTCTTTACAAGCTAATAAATTACCCCAACCCTATGTGATCTTACCTTTGTATTAGGCTTTTGTGGGACACCTTTTGAAATTCCTCCTGGAAGTCTGGATACACTGTACCTAGTGAGGTACCACAGGGTTCGGTGTTGGGACCCCAGCTATTCACATTATTTGCTATTGATTTGGATGAGGAAACAAAACATAACATCTCAAAGATGGCAGATGATACCAAGTTGGGTGGGAAGGTGAACTATGACAAGGATGCAGAGATCCTTCAGCATGATCTCAACAGGTTGGGTGAGTGGGCAAATCAATGGGCAAAGCGAGGCGAGGAATAGGGAGAGAGAGCAGTTGAACACGTGGCTACAGGGATGGTGCAGGAGGGAGGGATTCAGATACCTGGATAATTGGGGCTCATTCTGGGATAGGTGGGACCTCTACAAACGGGATGGTCTACACCTGAACCAGAGGGTACCAATATGCTGGGGGGGAAATTTGCTAATGCTCTTCGGGAGGGTTTAAACTAATTCAGCAGGGGGATGGAAACCTGAATTGTAGCTCCAGTGTACAGGAGGTTGAGAGTAGTGAGGT
>NC_063333.1:1139658-1149966 GCF_021869965.1 Rhincodon typus
GTGTGAGGTGATTCACTTTGGAAGGAGTAACAGGAATACAGAGTACTAGGGTCATGGTAAGATTCTTGGTAGTGTGGATGAGCAGAAGGATCTCGGTGTCCATGTGCATAGATCACTGAAAGTTGCCACCCAGGTTGATAGCGTGGTTAAGAAGGCATACGGTATGTTGGTTTTATTGGTAGAGGGATTGAGTCTCGGAGCCATGAAGTCATGTTGCAGCTGTACAAAACTCTGGTGCGGCCGCACTTGGAGTATTGCGTACAGTTCTGGTCACTGCATTATAGGAAGGATGTGGAAGCATTGGAAAGGGTGCAGAGGAGATTTACCAGAATGTTGCCTGGTATGGAGGGAAGGTCTTATGAGAAAAGGCTGAGGGTTTTGAGGCTGTTTTCGTTAGAGAGAAGAAGGTTAAGAGGTGACTTGATAGAGACATACAAGGTGATCAGAGGATTAGATAGGGTGGACAGTGGGAGCCTTTTTCCTCGGATGGTGATGGCTAGCACGAGGGGACATTGCTTTAAATTGAGGGGTGATAGATATAGGACAGATGTCATAGGTAGGTTCTTTACTCAGAGAGTAGTAAGGGCGTGGAATGCCCTGCCTGCAAAAGTAGTAGACTCGCCATAAGGGCATTTAAATGGTCATTGGATAAACATATGGATGATAATGGAATAGTGTAGGTTAGATGGGCTTCAGATTGGTTTCCCAGGTCGGCGCAACATCGAGGGCCGAAGGGCCTGTACTTCGCTGTAATGTTCTATGTTCTAATGGCAGATGCAGTATAATGTGGAGAAATGTGAGGTTATTGGAAGCAAAAACAAGAAGGCAGATTACTACCTGAATGGCTGTAAATTGGAAGAGGGGAGTGTGCAGTGGGACCTGGGTGTCCTTGTGCACCAGTTGCTGAAGGTAAGCATGCAGGTGCAGCAGGTGGTAAAAAAGGTAAATGATATGTTGGCCTTCATCGCGAGAGGTTTTGAGTACAGGAGCAGGGATGTGTTGTTGCAATTGTAAAGGGCCTTGGTGAGACCACACCTGGAACATTGTGTGCAGTTTTGGTCTCCTTTTCTGAGGAAGGATGCTCTTGCTCTTGACGGAGTGCAGCGAATGTTTACCAGGCTGATTCCGGGGATGGTGGGTCTGACGTATGAGGAGAGATTGACAAGGTTGGGCTTGCTTTTGCTCGAGTTCAGACCAATGAGGGGGGAATCTCATAGAGACTTTCAAGATTCTAACAGGACTGGACAGGGTAGATGCAGGGAGGATGTTCCCAATTTTGGGTGTCTCCAGAACCAGGGGTCACAGAATGAGGATTCAGGGTAGGTGATTTAGGATGGAGATGCGACATTTCTTCACCCAAAGAGTGGTGAGTCTGTGGACTTCATTACCACAGGAAGTAGTTGATGCCAAAACATTGAATATATTCAAGAGGTGACTAGATATAGCACTTGGGGTGATTGGGATCAAAGGTTATGGGGAGAAAGCAGGATTAGGCTGTTGAGTTGAATGATCAGCCATGATTATGAAGAATGGTAGAGCAGGTTTGAAGGACTGAATGGCTTCCTTCTGCTCCTATCTACTATGTTTTTGTGTTTCTATGTATCTACTAGTTAGGCCACATTTGGACTACTGTGTGCAGTTCTGATCCCCACACTATAGGAATGATATGGAGGCTTTGGAGAGGGTGCAAAAGATGCCCTTCGACAGGAGTTTGCCTGGATTGAAGGGTGTTAATTATGAGGAGAGGTGTACTGTTATGTATAACCTTTTTTTTCCTTTATTCATTCACAGGATATGGGCATCGCTGACTAGGCAGGTTTTATTGCCCATCCCTAGTTGCCCAAAAGGCAGTTAAGAGTCAATTGCATTGCTGTGGGGCTGGAGTCACATGTAGGCCAGAAGTTTCCTTCCATAAAGGGCATTAGTGAACCAGATGGGTCTTTCTGACAATCGGCAATGGATACATGGTCATCATTAGATTCTTAATTCTAGATATTTATTGAATTCACATTCCACCGTATGCTGTGGCAGGATTTGAGCCCGTGTCCCCAGAATGTTATATGGGTCTCTGGATTAACAGTCCAGCAATAATACCGCTAGGCCATCACCTCCCCTCTGTAGTTGGGGATTCTGCCCCTTTAAGGGAGCTTGTCAGGTGACCCAGATGGGGCGTAGCTTGGGTCCAGTCTAGAACTGTCTGTAGAGGTGTGAGCATTGTCAATACAACATTCCTGTTCAGATTTACCAGTTATCTACCTGGTATATAATTCCTGATTCCAAAGGAAGCACTGACGTAACTGGCAACGAGAGTGGCATGCGGTTCAAATGCTGGTGCCAATGGTGTTTTTTTTTGTCCAGAGATGTCACCCAGACGTCGAATATGGTGTGCGATAAAGGAGGTGATGTTGAGGGAAGCAGTTCTGAGGGGACTCGGGCTGCGCGTGACACCGGGGAAGAACGGAATGTTAGCACTGCCAGTGAGGGAGCAGACAACATGAGAATGTTCACTGCAGGGCCACAAATGGCTGCTAGTTTCAGGTGGTGGGGAAACAAAATGGTGGGCCAATTTGGAACGATGGGACTATTTGATGAAGAGCTACAAAATTAGACTTTATACATGGAATGTTTCAATTCGTCCTTAAAGGCAAACTAAGTGGCTGAGGACATCATGGTATGAGTTTACTTAAGTACCATTGGGAGCAAGACCTTTGCAATTTTATGGAATCTGGTGTAACGTGAGGCATGGGATTCAGAGAAAGTTAGCTGTCTGGATACAGAATTGGCTGTCCAATAGAAGACAGAGGGTGGTGATAGACGGAAAGTGTTCAGCCTGGAGCTCGGTGACCAGTGGTGTTCCGCAGGGATCTGTTCTGGGACCTCTGCTCTTTGTGATCTTTGTAAATGACTTGGATGAGGAAGTGGAAGGGTATGTTGGTAAGCCGATGACATGAAGGTTGGTGAAGTTATGGATAGTGTGGAGGGCTGTTGTGGGTTGCAACAAGACATTGACAGGATTCAGAGCTGGACAAAGAGGTGACAGATGGAATTCAACCCAGAGAAGTGTGAAGTGATTCATTTTGGAAGGTCGGATTTGATTGCAGAATACAGGGATAATGGCAGAATTCTTGGCAGTGTGGAGGAACAGAGGGATCTTGGGGTCCACTTCCATAGATCCCTCAAAGTTGTCATCCAAGTTGATAGGGTTGTAAAGAAGGCTTATGGTGTATTGGCTTTCATTGGCGGGGGGATTGAGTTTAAGAGCCGCAAGGTTATGCTGCAACTCTATAAAACCCTGGTTAGACCTACTTGGAATATTGTGTTCAGTTCTGGTTGCCTCATTATAGGAAGGAGATGTGGAAGCTTCAGAGAGGATGCAGAGGAGATTTACCAGGATGCTGCCTGGACTGGAGGGCTGGTTCTTTGTGGAAAGATTGAGTGAGCTAGGGCTTTTCTCATTGGAGCGAAGAAGGATGAGAGGTGACTTGATAGAGGTGTACAAGGTGATGAGAGGCATAGATAGAGTGGATAGCCAGAGATTTTTTTCCCAGGATGGAAATGACTATCACGAGGGAGCATAATTTTAAGGTGATTGGAGGAAGGTATAGGGGAGATGTCAGAGGTAGGTTCTTTACACAGAGAGTGGTGGGTGCGTGGAATGTGCTGCCAGTGGTGGTAGTAGAGTCAGATACATTAGGGACATTTAAGCGACTCTTGGATAATCACATGGATGATAGTAAAATGAAGGGTATGCAGGTTAGTTTGATCCTAAAGTAGGATAATAGTTTGGCACAACATCGTGGGCTGAAGGGCCTGTACTATGCTGTACTGTTCTATGTTCTTTGTAATAGAGAAACCCACAGGGAAGGCATTCCAAGAGTTTTATGGAGCATTAGGAAATTATTTCGCACCTAAAGTACGAATGATTGAGGAATAAAGAACAAAGAACAAAAAAAATTTCAGCACAGGAACAGGCCCTTCAGCCCTCCAAGCCTGCCAACTCTTGTACTCAATACTACGTCCGATGAATGAAAGCATGCCGTATGCCTTCTTGACCACTCTATCCACCTGCGTTGCCACCTTCAGGGTACAATGGACCTGAACACCCAGATCTCTCTGTGCATCAATTTTCCCCGGGGCTTTTCCATTTACCGTATAGTTTGCTCTTGAATTGGATCTTCCAAAATGCATCACCTCACATTTGCCTGGATTGAACTCCATCTGCCATTTCTCCGCCCAACTCTCCAATCTATCTATATTCTGCTGCATTCTCTGACAGTCCCCTTCACTATCTGCTACTCCACCAATCTTAGTGTCATCTGCAAACTTGCTAATCAGACCATCTACACCTTCCTCCAGATCATTTATGTATATCACAAACAACAGCGGTCCCAACACGGAGCCCTGTGGAACACCACTGGTCACTGTTCTCCATTTTGAGAAACTCCCTTCCATTACAACTCTCTGTCTCCTGTTGCCCAGCCAGTTCTCTATCCATCTAGCTGGTACACCCTGGACCCTATGCGACTTCACTTTCTCCATCAGCCTACCATAGGGAACCTTATCAAACGCCTTACTGAAGTCCATGTATATGACATCTACAGTCCTTCCCTCATCTATCAACTTTGTCACTTCCTCAAAGAATTCTATCAAGGTGGTAAGACATGCCCTTCCCTGCACAAAACCATGCTACCTATGACTAATAAGCCCATTTTCTTCCAAATGTGAATAGATCCTATCCCTCAGTATCTTCTCCAGCAGCTTCCCCACCACTGACGTCAGGCTCACCGGTCTATAATTAACTGGATTATCCCATTTTACAAAGGCAGACACATGAAGGAGAGTCCACCTGGAATTGCCGGGTATAACCCAAACAAGACAAGGTAAGTCAGAAACAATCCTGAGAATAAGACATAAGTACATGCCACAAGACAGGGAGTAGACCCGGAATCAGCTGGGTCTGTGGGAGAAGAAGGAGGCACAGGGTCAGCAGAGCTTTAGTTCAACATCCCTTCACTGCAGAATGAAATTGTTTGATTCTGGGTTCTTCCCAAAGTCGAGGGAAAGACAGTAAAAATGGAGGTGGATACAGGTACCGTGGTGTCCCTGATTCCTGAATCATACTATTGGGAGAATTCGAGGACATTGCCATTGAAGCCTGTCAAGATTACATGACAGATATACACTGAACAAGTAGTACCACTGAAGGGCTATGTACTGGTGAAAGTACAGTTAAGGGACAAGTGTGCAGAATTGCCACTTAACGTAGTAAAAGGCAAATACCTGCATTAGTTGGACGCTTCTGTTTCCAAAAATTGAGGTTGAACTTGGGCGTGGTTGATAGGCTGTTGGACTCAAACATGAGTTGGCAAGAGATCCTGGACAAGTACAAAGATGTGTTCAAAGGAACCTTAGGGGAGAGGCACTCAGGGCATTAGGGGCATGCTGATGGAGGGTCTGTATGGAGAGAGGGCTGTACTGAGTGTGTTCCACTTCGTTGGAAGTGATGTCTTTAACATGAGACATTAGAGCTGAGGAGCCATTCACTCTCTGAGTTGGAAATCAGGAAATTCTGTGTTGTTACCTGAAGTGGAGGTGGGGGTAGGTGGGTGGGGTTCTTTCCACATCCTGGACAATATTTCTTCCTTGGCCAACTTCACCACAGCAGATTGGCAGCTTATTCCCCACCTCAATGATGTGGGATCTTACTGTGTGTAAATGAACTGCCCTATTCCCTACATTACAACAGTGACTATTCTTCAAACAGTATCTTATTAGCTGGACAACGTTTTCCAATGTCCTGAGATGCTGAAAGATTCCAAAAATGTTCTTGGATTCGGAAGCATTTACAATTGCTCATGTAACAAACACATATGTGTGGGAACATCATACGTTCACTGAGCACGTTACAATTAGCACCATATTAAAATTTACTGTTTTTAGTTTTACGTCTTTGTCCAGGCTTGGGTGGAGTTAATGAGGCTCTCTGCTGGACAGAGTGTGAGCTTGGTTAATTAAGTGACTGGCCTAACCTGGTTCTGTAACTACACACTGACTCTTACCAATTCTTATAGATGCTCCATAGAAAGCATCCTATCCAGATGCATCACAGCTTGGTATGGCAACTGCTTTGCCCAAAACCACAAGATGTTACAGAGATTTGTGAACGTAGCTCAGTCCAACATGCAAACCAGCCTTCCTTCCATTGACTCCCGCTGCCTCGGGAAAGCAGCCAACATAATCAAAGACCCCTCCCACCCCAGTTACACTGCCTTCCACCCTCTTCCATTGGGCAGAAGATACAAATTTGAAATCATGTACCAACACATATAAGAATAGCTTCATCCCCACTGTAACCAGACTTATGAATAGACCTCTGATATATTAGAGTTGATCTTTCTCAGCACCTTCTCTGTAGCTGTAATTATATATTCTGCATTCTGTTCTATTACCCTGATATATTTATGTCAGGTATCATTTGTCTGGTTAATACGCGAAAGAACTCTTTTCACTGTATCTTGGTATATGTAACAATAATAAATCAAATCAAATCAAAACTGCAGATAGAATGATACCTTAGGGGTTGAATTACGAGGAGAGATTATACAAATTAGGCCTGTTTTCTCTAGAATGTAGATGGTTAAGGTGTGATCTAATTGAAGGCTTCAAAATATTGACAGGAAAAGGCACAGTAGACAAAGATAAACTATTTCCACTGGTTGGGGATTCTAGAACTAGGTGGCATAGTCGGAGAATTAGGGCCAGACTGTTCAGGAGAGATGTTAGGAACCATTTCAACACACAAAGGGTGGGAGCGGTTTGGAACTTTCTTCCACGAAAGGCAGTTAGTGCAAGATCAGTTGTTAATTTTAATCTGAAACAAATTAATTTTTTTAAGTAAAGGAATTAAAGAATATTGTCCATATGGAGTTAGGCCACAGATCAGTTGTGATCTCGCTGAATGGTGGAACAGACCCAAGGGGCTGAATTGCCTTCTCCTGTTCCTATGTACTTCAAAGTTTTCCAATAAATGAGTTAACCACAGTTTTCCTTTCAGAAAACATGTTGACTTTGCTTGATTACCTTGGACTTATCCAAGTGCCCTCATATAATGTCTTTAAGAATAGCTTCTAACATAGAATCCTGAGAGTGCAAAAGCAGGCCATTTGGACCAACGAGTCCACACCAACCCTCTGAAGAGCATTCCACCCAGACCCACCTCATGTACTATCCGTGCATTTCCCACCCTAGACACAATGGGCAATTTAACATGGCCAATCCACCTAACCTGCACCTCTTTGGACTGTGGGAGGAAACTGGAGCACCCAGAGGAAACCCACGCAGACAGAAGGAGAATGTTTTCCCTCTGACAGATGTTAACTGAGCTGTAGTTTTCTGCTTTCTGGCCTCCTCCATTTTTGAATAAAGGAGTTACATTCGCTATTTTCCACTCTAAATAAACCTTCCCTGGATCTCTTGTCTTTGGAAAATTAGAACCAAATCATTGAACGCCTCATCAGTTACTTCATTTCAGGCCCTAGGATGAAGTCAACCAGGAGCTGGGGATTGTCAACTCACAATTCCTACAATTTATTCAGTTACTCTCCTGCTAATTGTAATTTTCTTGACTTCTCCTTCTCTTTCAATTCCTGGTTTACAGCTATTTCCAGATGTTACTTTTTTCCTCCCCAGTGAAGACCGATGGAAAATCTCCATTCAATTCATCTGCCATCTCTTTATCCTTCATCACTCATTCCCCAGATTCATTTCCTATAAAACCAACACTTACCTTGTTAGCACTTGTTTTTGAAATAGCTGAAGAAACTTTTTTATGGAGGGAGGCTATTCCCATCAGTAGCATTTACAAATAAGTTCAAAGTCTGGGTAGATCGTGATAGAGGCTTCTGTATTCAAGCTTGTACCAAAGCAGTGTGGGAGAGTTCTCAGAAGCAATTGTCAAGCGACTCCACCAGCTAAAGCTCACATGACATATTTATATGTTTATGCATCAGAATGGTTACATGTAACATTGGCTAAGAATAAAACCACTGTCAGCTACTTCTTGCAAGAGCACATTGTGGTTTTGGTATTCCATGTCTCCAAGATTTCACCATTGTTATGGTTTTTGCAGCCCCCTTTAGAATTTTACGAGAGCTTCTGCTTTTCTTTGCTGTTTATGGAGTTATTGGTGTGCACAATCTGGTATCTGGACACTAGATGTCTTTGTACAGGGGGATACTACGTGAGTAACTGCATTTGTTTCATGGCTTTTGAACCTTGCAAAACTGCTGACTTCTCATCTTCTGCGATCACGAGGGTTAACTGCCTAAAAATGCACTATTTCCATACAAGGATGCCTGTTGCTGTGAGCCCCACTGTCTACTGCTTTCCCAAGCTTATTTTCTACTGTTTGCCATGTGTTAAAGTATTCTGTTTCTTTTTTTTTACCATTTATCACTTTCTACCTCAAACTCAATGCTTATCTTATCTCGACCTGTCCTTCATCAGCCCCCACCTGCCCAAGATGGCCAAAACTTTTTGCGGCATCTCATGTTTTCATTAGTGTTTTAAGCATACAAGGAGTTACTATTAGATCCTACATTCTCCTGGATGTTTAAGTTTGATGATCTGTTTAAATTGTTTACGTTTATATTTTCTTTCAAGTTAATCAGTTTCCATAACTTGTACGAAGATTTGCGATATCTTATCATCTGTAACCTCTGAATATTATACATTCATATTTACGCTCCTCAGTTTGGTTTGTTATCCTCCAGTTCTCTATCTGCCCATCGCTTCACTCAATAACAATAAAATAATATCATGGGTGGGTTTAAAATTCTTCAGCTCTCTTTCATCTGAATCCATCTTCAGGACATTTCTTACTAAGTATTCCAATCTCAAAGCCCATAATTGTTTAAATCTAAATTCTACTTGTTCCTTTCAATTCCACTCACTATTCTATATCCCAATTGTTTTTGGAGATAGTAGGAGCTGCTGATGCTGGAGAATCTGAGATAACAAGGTGTAGAGCTGGATGAACACAGCAGGCCAAGCAGCATCAGAGGAGCAGGAAAGTTGACGTTTCAGGTCTGGACCTTCTTTTGAAATTTTTTTCCTTTCATTAGAATGCATGTTAACCTCAACTGTCGTTAAAACCTGTTATTCTAATTTTATTTGGTGCCAAGCTTCTTTTGCCACAACTGTCCACTCCTAATCTCTTCCTTTTTTCCAAATTTGCAATAAAAACTAGTGACCATCCTCTCTCAATCCAGGGCCCTGGAGAGATTTGCAGTCCAATGAAACATATTTTCATAATATCGCTAAAACAGAAGTGGAACATTTCTGTATGATTCCCTGCAATTACCTACTTTGTTTGTTCTTTCTTTTTGACAGGAAGTTTTTAAGGTTCAAAAACAGAAGTTGCTGGAAAAGCTAAGCTAGACAGGCAGCATCTCTGAAGAAAAGAATCAGAGTTAACATATTGGGTCCAGTGACCCTTCATAGAACATAGAACAGTGAAGCACAGTACAGGCCCTTCGGTCCATGATGTTGTGCCGACCTATTATCCTAAGATCAACCTACCCTACATTTTACTATCCTCCATGTGCCTATCCAAGAATCGCTTAAAAGTCTCTAAAGTATCTGACTCCACTACCACTGCTGGCAGCGCATTCCACACGCCCACCACTCTCTATGTGAAGAACCTACCTCAGACATATCCCTTATACCTTCCTCCAATCACCTTAAAATTATGTCCCCTCATAATAGTCATTTCTGCCATGGGAAAAAGTTTCTGACTATCCACTCTATCTATGCCTCTCACCATCTTGTACACCTCTATCAAGTCACCTCTCATCCTTCTTCGCTCCAATGAAAAAAGCCCTAGCTCCCTCAACCTTTCCTCATAAGACCTGCCCTCCAGTCCAGGCAACATCCTAGTAAATCTCCTCTGCACCCTCTCTAAAGCTTCCACATTTTTCCTATAATGAGGTGACCAGAACTGAACACAATATTCCAGGTGTGGTCTAACCAGAGTTTTATAGAGCTGCAGCATAACCTCACGGCTCTTAAACTCAATTCCCCTGCCAATGAAAGCCAACACACCATACGCCTTCTTTACAACCCTATCAACTTGGGTCGCAACTTTGAGGGATCTATGGACGTGGACCCCAAGATCCCTCTGTTCCTCCACACTGCCGAGAATCCTACCATTAACCCTGTATTCTGCATTCAAATTCAACCTTCCAAAATGAATCACTTCACACTTTTCTGGGTTGAATTCCATCTGCCACTTCTTTGCCCAGCTCTGCA
>NC_063333.1:1150466-1163740 GCF_021869965.1 Rhincodon typus
TTTGTCAAGACGCCCTTTAAAAGTCACTATCGTACCTGCTTCCACTACCTCCCCAGGCAGCGAGTTCCAGGTACCCACCACCCTGTGTAAAAAAACTTGCCTCGTACATCACCTTTAAACCTTGCCCCTCGCACCTTATACCCATACCCCTGGTAAATTACTCCTCCACCCTAGGATAAAGCTTCTGACTGTCCACTCTGTCCATGCCCTTCATAATCTTATCGACCTCTATCAGGTCACCCCTCAACCTCCATTGTTCCAGAGAGAACAAGCCAAGTTTCTCCAACCTCTCCTCATAGCTAATGCCCTCCATACCAGGCAACATCCTGGTAAATCTTTTCTGTACCTGCTCCAAAGCCACCACATCCTTCTGGTAGTGTGGCAACCAGAACTGAACACAATATTCCAAATGCGACCTAAGGTTCTACAAAGCTGCAACATTACCGGCCAATTTTTAAACTCAATGCCCCAGCCGAGGAAGACAAGCATGCCATATGACTACCGTCCCCCCCCTGCGTTGCCACTTTCAGTGACCTGTGTACCTGTACACCCAGATCCCTCTGCCTAACAGTAATCTCAAGGGTTCTTCCATTTACTGTATATTTTCCATCTGAATTAGACCTTCCAAAATGCATTATCTCACATACTTCCGGATTAAACTCCATCTGTCCAAGTCACCAACTGACCTATATCCTGCTGTATCCTTTGACGGTCCTCATCGCTATCTGCAATTCCACCAACCTTTGTGCCATCCACAAACTTACTAATCAGACCAGTTACATTTTCCTCCAAATCATGTATATACGTTACAAACAGCCACGGTCCCAACACTGATCCCCGAGGAACGCCATTAGTCACAGCCCTCCATTCAGAAATGCACGGTTCCACTGCTACCCTCAGTCTTCTGTGACCGAGCCAGTTTTTTAAAAAATCCATCTTGCAAGCTCACCTCCAACCCTGTGCAACTTTACCTTCTGGACCAACCTGCCATGAGGGACCTTGTCAAAAGCCTTACTAAAGTCTGTGTAGACAACATACACTGCCCTACCCTCATCGATCATCTTTGTTACTTCCTCAAAAAACTCAACCAAGTTAGTGAGACACAGCCTCCCCTTCACAAAACCATGCTGCCTCTCACTCACTCAGAGGCAGTAAGAACTACTGATGCTGGAGTCAGATAAAACACAGCGTGGAGCTGGAGGAACAGAGCAGGCCAGGCAGCCTTAGCGGAGCAGGGAAGTTGATGTTTCGGGTCAGGATCCTTCTTCAGAAAGACCCTTCTGAGAAAGGATCCCGACCCGAAACGGGAGCTTTCCTGCTCCTCTAAGGCTGCGTGGCCTGCTGTGTTCCTCCAGCTCCACACTGTGGCCTCTCACTAATACGCCCACTTATTTCCAAGTGGGAGCAAATCCTGTCTTGAAGAATCCTCTCCAATAATTTCCCTACAACTGACGTAAGGCTCACCAGCCTGTAATAACTTCATTATTCTTGCCACCCTTCTTAAACAAAGGAACACCATTGGCTATTCTCCAATCCTATGGGGCCTCCCCTGTAGCCAGTGAAGATACAAAGATTTCCCTCAAGGCCCCAGCAGTTTCCTCCCTTGCCTCTTAGTATTCTGGGGTATATCCCATCAGGCCCTGGGGACTTGTCTATCTTAATGTTTTTCAAGACCCCCAATACCTCCTCCCTTTTGATCTCAACATGACCCAAACTATCTACACACCCTTCCCCAGATTCATCATCCACCAGGTCCTTCTCTATGGTGGATACTGATGCAAAACACATTTAATACCTTCCCCATTTCCTCTGGCTCCACAAATTCCCTGCCCTGTCCTTGAGTGGGCCAACCCTCTCCCTGGTTACCCTCTTGCTCTATATGTTTAAAAAGCCTTGGGATTTTCCTTAATCCTGTAGGCCAATGACTTTTCATGACCCCTTTTAGCCCTCCTGACTCCTTGCTTAAGTTTCTTTCCACTTTCCTTGTATTCCACCCTTCCTTCGTGTGTTCCCAGCCTCCTAGCCTTGATAAATGTTTCCTTTTTCTTTGATTAGGCTCACAATATCTCTCGTTATCCAAGATTCCCTAAACTTGCCATACTTATTTTTCATCCTTTCAGGGACATGCCGGTCCTGAGTTCCCAGCAACTTCCACTTGAAAGCCTCCCACATAGCATATGTTGATTTGCCCTCAAACATCAGCCTTCAATCTACATTCTTCAGTTCCTGCCTAATATTGTTGTAATTAGCCTTCTCCCAATTCAGCACCTTCACCCAACAACTACACTTATCTTATCCTTCAGTACGTCAACACTTACCAAATTGTAATCACTATTCCCAAGCTGCTCCCCTACTGAGCATTTGAACACCTGGCCAGGCTAATTCCCCAATACTAGGTCCAGTACTGCCCCCTTCCTAGCTGGGCTATCTACATACTGTTTCAAGCAGCCCCCCTGGATGCTCCTTATGAACTCTACCCCATCTGCACCTCAAACACTTAGTGAGCCCCTGTCAATGTATGGGAAGTTAAAATCACCCACAACACAACAACCATGTTACTTTTACATCTTGCCAAAATCCACGTGCATATCTGTTCTTCTATCTCTTGCTGGCTGTTGGGAGGTCTATAATAAATCCCAAACATTGTGATTGCAACCTTCCTGTCCCTGAGCTCTACCCATATCGCCTCACTGTATGAGCCATCCAAGGTATTCTCCTGCAGTATAGCTGTGTTATTCTCCTGAACAAGTAGTGCAAACCCTCTGCCCCTTTTACATCCCCTTTATTCTGCATGAACATCTGTATCCTGGAACATTAAGCTGCCAATTCTGCTCCTCCTTTAACCAAGTCTCTGTCATAGCAACATCATAGTTCCAAGCACTAATCCAAGCTCTAAGTTCATCTGCCTTACCTATTACGTTTCTTGCATTGAAACAGATGCACTTCAGTCCACCAGACCTGCTTTGATCAGCAACCACACCCTGCCTGTTCTTCCTCCGAGTCTTACTGACCCTATTCTCTAGTTCCCTTTCAGTCCATTCACCTTTGCATTGCTTTCCACCCCCCGCCAAACTCGTTTAAATCCTCCCGAGTGACACCAGCAAACCTCTCAGCCAGAATATTTGTGCCCCTCCAGTTTAGATGCAACCCGTCCTTCTTGTACAGGTCCCACCTGCCCTGGAAGAGATCCCAATGGTCCAGATATATCCAACCCTCCCTCCTACACCATCTGTTTAGCTACGAGCTGTACTATCTTTGTCTTTCTCGCCTCACTGGCACATGGCTCAAGGAGTAATCCTGAGAATACAACCTTGGAGGCCCTGCTGTTTAACTTTCTACCTAACTCCCTGAACTGCTGCTGCAGGACCTTGTCTCTCATCCTACCCATGTCGTTAGTACCAACATGTACTACAACCTTTGGCTGTTCACCCTTTCCCTTCAGAATGCTTTCTGCCCGTTCATAGACATCCTGGACCCTAACACCAGGGAGGCAACACACCATTCTGGAGTCTCTTTTATGTCCATAGAAGCGCCTATCTGTACCCCTAACTATAGATTCCCCTATAACTACTGCTCTAGTGCTCTTTGTCCCTCCCTTCGTAAGAACAGAGCCAGCCGTGGTGCCACCAGTCTGGCTGCTCCTGCATTATCACCTGATAGGCATTGCCCCACAACAGGATCCAAACAGTATACTTGTTAGAGAGGGGGACCACCACAGGGGATTCCTGTACTGGCTGCCTTCCCCTTCTAGCGGTCACCCATCTATCTGCCTGCACCTTGGGTGTCACCACATCTCTAAAACTACTTTCAATGACGCTTTCCGCCACCCTCATGCTCCTAAGTGTATCCAACTGTCACTCCAACCTTACCATTCGGTTGGCGAGAAGCTGCAATCGGCTGCACCTCCGGCAGATGTAGTCATCAAAGATGCTGGAAGCTTCACGGATCTGCCGCATCTCACAAGTGCAGCACCTAACCTCACTGACTGACATTTCTACAACCAACTAAGCTATTTAAGAAAGTTTATTGAACACTTAGCCTTATTTATCGCTGCGAATACCCAAGGCAGGTCTTACCTCACTCACCTTCCCAGAATGCTCTCTGGATCTCTCCCTTTCCTTTGCTTCTGGTCCACAGTGGCATGTGTACTTTTTTTTGGTTAGAGGAGGAGGTAGGGAGGGGAACACTGAGGAAGTGTTTAGGGTTGAACTCTCATTTGAGAACAGCCCCTCCACAAACCACCATCTGGAAGCAGTGACTGCACTGATGCAAATCTTCACCACATCAGCCAGTGTCACCACTCTGCTGCCCTCTTCAACATTTCAGGACTAATGACCCTTCCCCTCAATCCTGACTCTGGTATTCAATTCCAACTAATAAAGGCAAGCATGCCATACACCTCCTTTACCACCCTATCTACTTGCGTGGTCACTTTCAAGAACAAAGAACAAAAAAAGTTGACAGCACAGGAACAGGCCCTTCGGCCCTCCAAGCCTGCACCGATCCAGATCCTCTATCTAAACCTGTCGCCTATTTTCCAAGGATCTGTATCCCTCTGCTCCCTGCCCATTCAATGTATCTGTCTAGATACATCTTAAATGACACTATCGTGCCCGCCTCTACCACTTCTGCTGGCAACGCGTTCCAGGCATCCACCACCCTCTACGTAAAGAACTTTCCACGCATATCTCCCTTAAACTTTTCCCCTCTCACCTTGAAATCATGACCCCTAGTAATTGAGTCCCCCACTCTGGGGAAAAAGCTTCTTGCTGTCCACCCTATCTATACCTCATGATTTTGTAGACCTCAATCAGGTCCCCCCTCAACCTCTGTCTTTCTAATGTAAATAATCCTAATCTACTCAACCTCTCTTCATAGCTAGTGCCCTCCATATTAGGCAACATCCTGGTGAACCTCCTCTGCACTCTCTCCAAAGCATCCATATCCTTTGGGTAATGTGGCGACCAGAAAGGACCTTTTAAGGAGCTATGGACTTGAACCCCAAGATCCCTCTGCACATCAATGCTGTTCAGGCTCCTGCCATTAACTGTATACTTTTCCTGAACATTTGATCTCCTAAAGTGCAGCCCCTCACACTGACCCGGATTAAACTGCATCTGCCATTTCTCCACCCGTATTTGCAACTGATCTATATACTGCTGTATTTTTGACAATCTTCAACACTATCCACAACTCCTGATCTTTGAACAAAAATCTGTGAAAAAAAATCACAGTTAATGTTTCAGATCCGGTGACCCTTCCTCAGAACCAATGGCAGCTCGGAAAATGTCAGTTGAAATGATAGGGAGGGGGATGGGGTAAGGAGTAAACGATAGGATAAAGGTTAAAGTCCAAAGAGAGAAAAGAGCAGTTGGATAGACAAAGGAGTTGATAATAACCTGGCTATGAAGGTGAATAGCTGTTAATTGGGACTGAGATAGTAGGAACTGCAGATGCTGGAAAAAAAAAAAAAAAAAAAAAAAAAAAAAAAAAAAAGCAGCAGGCCAAGCAGCATCAGAGGAGCTGGAAGGCTGACAAAGGGTCTAGGCCCGAAACGTCAGCTTTCCTGCTCCCCTGATGCTACTTGGCCTGCTGTGTTCATCCAGTTCTACACCTTGTTACCTCTGTTAATTGGGACTGTTAGTGACGAACAAATCAACCGATCTTTGTTTCATCTGCAAACTTACTTACGTACCCATCTACATTTTCATCCAAGTCATTTATATACATAATATATATAACAGCAGAGGTCCCAGCACAGATTCCTGGGGAACAGCACAAGTCACAGACTTCCAGCCTGAAAAACAACCTTCCACCACTACCCTAGACAACAAGGTGCAGGGCTGGATGAACACAGCAGGCCAAGCAGCATCACAGGAGCAGAGAGGCTGACGTTTCGGGCCTAGACCCTTCATCAGAAAAGGGGGAGGGGAAGGGGATTCTGAAATAAATAGGGAGAGAGTGGGAGGCGGATAGAAGACGGATAGAGGAGAGGATAGGTGGAGAGGAAACAAACAGGTCGAAGAGGCGGCGATGGAGCCAGTAAAGGTGAGTGTAGGTAGGGAGTTAGGAAGGGGATAGGTCAGTCCAGGGAGGACGGACAGGTCAAGGGGGCGGGATGAGGTTGGTCGGTAGGAGATGGAGGTGCGGCTTGAGGTGGGAGGAGGGGATAGGTGGGAGGAAGAACAGGTTAGGGAGGCAGGGACGAGCTGGACTGGTTTTGGGATGCGGTAGGGGGAGGGGAGATTTTGAAAGTTGTGAAATTCACATTGATACCATTGGGCTGCAGGGTTCCCAAGCGGAATATGAGTTGCTGTTCCTGCAACCTTCGGGTGGCATCGTTGTGGCACTGCAGGAGGCCCAGGATGGACATGTCGTCTGAGGAATGGGAGGGAGAGTTAAAATGGTTCGCAACTGGGAGGTGCAGTTGTTTATTGTGAACCGAGCGTAGGTGTTCTGCAAAGTGGTCCCCGAGTCTCCGCTTGGTTTCCCCGATGTAGAGGAAGCCACACCAGGTACAGCGGATGCAGTATACCACATTGGCAAATGTGCAGGTGAACATCTGCTTGATGTGGAAAGTCTTCTTGGGGCCTGAGATGGGGGTGAGGGAGGAGGTATGGGGGCAGGTGTAGCACTTCCTGCGGTTGCAGGGAAAAGTGCCGGGTGTGGTGGAGCTGGAGGGGAGTGTGGAGTGGACAAGGGAGTCACGGAGAGAGTGGTCCCTCCGGAAAGCAGATAAGGGTGGGGAGGGAAAGATGTCTTTGGTGGTGGGGTCGGATTGCAGATGGCAGAAGTGTCGGAGGATGATGCGTTGGATCCGGAGGTTGGTGGGGTGGTACGTGAGGACGAGGGGGATTCTTTTTTGGTTCTTATTGCGTGGACGGGGTGTGAGGGATGAGGTGCGGGAGATGTGGGAGACACGGTTGAGGGCGTTCTCGACCACCGAGGAGGGGAAGTTACGGTCCTTGAAAAATGAGGACGACTGAGATGTACGGGAGTGGAATGCCTCATCCTGGGAGCAGATGCGGCGGAGGCGAAGGAATTGGGAATAGGGGATGGCATTTTTGCAGGAAGGTGGGTGGGAGGAGGAGTATTCTAGGTAGCTGTGGGAGTCGGTGGGCTTGAAATGAATATCGCTTTCTAGGTGGTTGCCGGATATGGAGACAGAGGTCCAGGAAGGGGAGAGAGGTGTTAGAGACGGTCCAGGTAAACTTAAGGTTGGGGTGGAAGGTGTTATTGAAGTGTATGAACTGGTCGAGCTCCTCGTGGGAGCACGAGGCGGCGCCGATACAGTCATCAATGTAACGGAGGAAGAGGTGGGTTTAGGGCCGGTGTAGGTACGGAAGAGGGATTGTTCCACGTAACCTACAAAGAGGCAGGCGTAGCTTGGGCCCATGCGGGTACCCATGCGTACCCCCTTTGTCTGTAGGAAGTGGGAGGAATTGAAAGAGAAGTTGTTGAGTGTGAGGACGAGTTCGGCTAAGCGGATGAGGGTATCAGTGGAGGGGGACTGGTTGGGCCTGCGGGACAGGAAGAAGCGGAGGGCCTTAAGGCCATCTGCATGGGGAATACAGATGTAGAGGGACTGGATGTCCATGGTAAAGATGAGGTGTTGGGGACCGGGGAATTGGAAGTTCTGGAGGAGGTGGAGGGCGTGGGTGGTGTCACGGACATAGGTAGGGAGTTCCTGGACCAAGGGGGAGAAAATGGAGTCTAGATAGTTGGAGATCAGTTCGGTGGGGCAGGAGCAGGCAGAGACAATGGGTCGACCAGGGCATTCAGGTTTGTGGATTTTGGGAAGGAGATAGAAGCGGGCAGTGCGAGGTTGGGGAACGATGAGGTTGGAGGCCGTGGGTGTTTTGCGAGATGATGGTCTTCTTTGGGCAGGCCAATTCAAAATCCACATGGCCAAGTCACTGTGGATCCCATGCATCTTAATCTTCTGGATGAGCCTACTGTGTGGGACCTTGTCAAAAGCCTTACTAAAATCCATGTACGTAACATTCACTGCTCTACCCTCAATCACCTTAATCACTTCCTTGAAATATTCAATCAAGTTAGTAAGACATGACCTGCCCTGCACAAAGCCATGCTGACTGTCCTTAATTATGTCATACTTTTCCAAGTGTGTGTAAATCCTATCCTTGATAATTTTCTCCAGTAGCTTCCCAACCACCAATTTGAGACTCACTAGTCTGTAGTTTCCTGGATTATCCCTATTTCCCTTCTTGAACAAAGGAACAACATCCGCTACTTGCCAGTCCTCTGGGACCTCTCCAATGGTTAACAAGGATACAAACATCTTAGTCAAGGCTCCAGTAATCTCCTTTCTTGCCTCTCTCAAAACTTGGGGTAAATACCCAATTACCCCAAGGATGTACCCAATTTAACACAAGTGATCGAACACCACTTCTTTCTTGTTCTCAAAATGCCCAAGCACATTAGATATCCACACAAGTCTCACTATCCCTTGTATCCTCTCTTTTTATCGAATCCCCACAACGTGGAAATAGGCCATTCTGCCCAACAAGTCCACACCAACCCTCCGAAGGGTGTCCTACCCAGACCCAGACCCATTCCCCTACACTATCCCTGCAACCCAGCACTTCCAATGGCTAATCCACCTAGCCTGCACATCCGTGGACAGTATGGACAATACGGACAATACAGCACAGCCAATCCACCTAACTTGCACATCTTTGGGCTGTGGGAGGAAACCAGAGCACCCGGCAGAAACCCACACAGACCGTTGCCCGAAGCTGGAATCAAAACTGGGTCCTTGGTGCTGAGGCAGCAGTGCTAACCCCTGAGCCATCCCACCTTTTCCTGGGTGAAGACCGTTGTAAAGTACTCATTTAGGAACACACCCATATCCTGTGCCTCCAAGCACAAGTTTCCTCTATTTTTGACTGGTCCTACCTCTAGTTATCCTCTTGTTTTTAATGTATCCAAAGAATGCCTTGGGATTCTCCTTAACCCTACTTGCCAAGGTCACTTCATGGCCCCTTCTTGCTCTCCTAATTCTCTGCCTGAGTATTTTTCTACTTTCTTTGTATCCCTTACAAGCCCTGCCCAATTTTCACCCCTAAAGCATACATATGCTTCTTTTTCCCTTTTGACTAAATGCACAATCTCTCTCATTATCCAAGTGTCCATTATCTTGCCATCTTGGTCCTTCCTCCTTACTGCAACATGCCAGTCTTGAACTCTCCCCAGGTCTTTAAACGGTTCCCACATGTCAAATGTGGACTTGCCTGATAACAGCTCCTCCCAATTAACACTCCCTAGCTCCTGCCTCATACTGACGTAATTTGCCCTCCCCAATTTACTACCTTACCACAAGGTCCTGACTTCTGTGTTCATAGCTATCTTAAAACTTAAGTTGTGATCACTGTTTCCAAAATGATCTCCCAGAAAAAGTCAGTCACCTAGTCCAGCTCATTAGCCAATACAAGGTCTACTACGGGCCATCCTCTAGCTGGTCCAGGCACAGACTGTTTCAAGAAATCCTCTTGGATGCACTTAAATTCCACCCAGTCTAAGCCTCTCGCTCTATGGGAGTCCCAATCAATACCAGAGAAGTTAAAGTGACTCAATATGACAATTGTTTCATTGCATCTTTCCATAATCTGCCTATATATTTGTTCAAAGTGTAGAGCTGGATAAACACAGCAGGCCAAGCAGCATCAGAGGAGCAGGAAAGCTGACATTTCGGGCCTAGACCCTTCTTCAGAAAATGATTTTCATAAATGATTTTATATGAAATACAAGAGCAGGCCAGAAGCTGGGGAATACTGCAGCGAGTAACTCACCTCCTGACTCCTTAAAGCCTGTCCACCATCTACAAGGCACAAGTCAGGAGTGAGATGGAATACTCCCCACTTGTCTGGATGGGTGTAGCCCCAACAACACAAGAAGCTTGACACCATCCAGGACAAAGCAGCCGCTTGATTGGCATTACATCCACAAGCATTCACTCCCTCCATCACCGACACTCAGTAGCAGCAGTGTGTACCGTCTACAACATACACTGCAGAAATTCACCAAAGATCCTCAGACAGCACCTTCTAAACCCACAACCACTTCCATCTAGAAGGACAAGGGCAGCAGATACATGGGAACACCACCCCCTGCAAGATCCCCTCCAAGCCACTCACCATCTTGACTTGGAAATACATCACCATTCCTGCACTGTCACTGGGTCAAAATCCTGGAATTCCCTCCCCAAGGGCATTGTGGGTCAACCTACAGCAGGAAAGCTACAGCAGTTCAAGACAACATCTCATCACCACCTTCTCATGGGGCAACTAGGGATGGGTAAGAAATCCTGGCCCAGCCCAGCAAGGCCAACATCCCACAAATGAATAGTAAAAAATCCTGCAAGATATCAATCTTCTTAAATCCTCACATGATAATATCATTCAGAACTAGTTTTAATTCTTTGGAATATCAGAAATACAAATGATGAGTTGGATTTTTCAAGGCCTTTTTTTATATCCATTTATGAAACTGAACTTTAAAGTTCATCAACAAAACTCTACCTTTGATTTATGACGAGCAATTCAATGAAAATGCACAGTATTTTTCTCTGACACTCGCCAAGTATTTCTGAGTTATGTAGCTTTAATTCCATCTACTGCCGTCTGTTTACCTCACGCTGCACTGGAACAGAAAGGTCAGGACCGCATCGTCTCTATTGATAGTTCCACCATTCCCGCCCTTTTCCCACCATCACCGGGGAAGGGGACACGTGACACGCACTGCTCCAATCAGAACACAGCCGCTGACGGTTGGGCGGGGCGCGAGGGGAGCTGTTTGAAAAAACGGCGCCAAGACTATCCCTCGTGGCGAAGGAAAGGAGCCATGAGGGTTCAGTGGGAAAGGGAGTGTCAACATCGATTTGTTATTGTGTCAAGTTGGGTTTTGAACAGTTCACCTGAATGATGAATATAGTACAACATCAGGGCTCATCTTTTTGTTTCCCTGAGGTCAGCTCAATGTGAAGCATTTTGATTCAAGAACAAGATGATGCCTGAGGAGAGCAAGTTCCAAAAGGAAAGAGGGGAGTGAGGAAGGTGCAGGAATTTGGGTCAGACGTATGGGAACACTATCAACTGCAAATTCCCCTCCAAGTCACTCGCCATCCTGACTTGGAAATGTCAAAATCCTGGAATTCCCTCCCTCAGGGCATTGTGGGTCAATCCACAGCAGGAGGACTGCAGCGGTTCAAGAAGGCAGCTCGCCACCACCTTCTCAAGAGGCAACTAGGCATAGACAATAAACGCTGGGCCCAGCCAGTGATAGGCTACATCATGAGTGAATCGAAGTTTGGCTGAGAGTCATCATAGCAGAATTCTGGGAGAAATTGCCACAGACATCACGACTGTACAAGAGATGTCTGCAGGACACCTTCTGTGAGGCGATGAAGAAGGGCAGCAAATCAGAGGGTGGCTGAGAGTCATTGCAGCGGAATCATGGGAGACATCGCCACATTCAAAGAGAACCTGGTGTCAAAGTGTGGTTGAACCCAATACGCTACATTGGTGTTTCCCACCCACCCTCCCTCCTCTTTTGACCAAAAGAAAATGGGCTCTGTGAGGAGGACGACTGGCAAGATAAAGGTGTACAAGGAAGCAGTCATTAAGAGAGTGGGCCAATGTTAGAGTGGAAGTGCTGAGGCCTTTGTTTGAGAAGTTTCAGCATGAGGAGGCTGAGCAGGGTTACAAGTAAGAGCAGCTAAAGGCTCTTTAACTCTACTTTCTTTTGATCTAGGCTGTAGGCAGTGGGGATGCAATTAGGGCAGTGGCATGTTCCTCTTGCAGGATGTGGAGATCAGGGAGACTTCCGGTGTCTCTGGTGGCTACACCTGTGGGAAGTGCACCCGGCTGCAGCTCTTGACAGACTGCATTAAGGAACTGGAGCTGGAGCTGGATGCACTCAGAATCATCCAGGGTGCAGACAGCATCATTGATAAGAGCTATAGCGAAGTGGTCACTACTAAGGTGCAGGCTGCAGGTAGTTGGGTGACCACCAGATGAGTTAAGCGGGGAAGGCAGGGTTCCCCCGTGGCCATTCCCCTCAATAAAAGGTATACTGACATACTCACAGAAACTGAGAAAGCTGTCCCATTACTCGGACTGAACTATAACCACAAAGATGCGAATTGCACAGACTTCATGGCTGCCCTGGAGACTACATTCAAAGACAAGACTCAAGGACAAAACACAACAAGCCATCCGACAAACTACAATCCCCACACAACACAGAAGGAACAAAGGGGACACCCTGAGCACATCAGAGAGAAAAGCACTAGATAACCTCCAGGAAGACAAGAACATCGTCATCCTAACAGCAGACAAAGGGTGCATGACCATCATTATGAACAAACCAGACTACGTTAAGCATACGAAAGCACAGGCACTGCTTGCAGATGCAAACATGTACCAACAGGTGGCGACAGACCCAACACCACAGCGAGGAAATAGGATAATCCAGACACTGAAGAGACTAAAGGATGCAGGACAGATAGCCAAGATGGTTGGCATGAGAATTAAACCAGAACGCACAACCACCCCCCGCTTCTATGGAATCCCTAAAGTACACAAACCAGACATCCCCCTCAGACCCATTGTCTCCCTACTTGGCACACCTTCACACAAACTGGCCAAGGACCTACAACTGAAACACCTGGTCGATGGATCACCCCATTCCATCCACTCAGCCCTTGAATTCCTTAATACCCTCAACAATATAAAAATCAGCGATGACAAGATTAAGGTATCCTTTGACGCCACAGCATTATTCACATCAATTGACATCACACTAGCCAAAGAAACAGTGGCCACATTACTAGAGGAAGCAGGAACGCAGACCAGCAGCTCCATCAGCAATGGCAACATACGCAAACTACTAGGCCTGTGCCTCACCACACACTTCATCTTTAATGGTCAAGTATACAAACAGATCAACAGTACACCACTGGGGTCACCCATCTCAGGACTGATCGCAGAAGCAGTCATGCAAAGACTAGAACACACCACCCTCCCCCGCGTTCAACCTAAACTGTGGATCCGGTACATAGAGGACACATTTGTCATTATTGAATGCAACAAATTAGAAGAGACCACGAGACAACAAGGTGCAGGGCTGGATGAACACAGCAGGCCAAGCAGCATCATAGGAGCAGAGAGGCTGACGTTTCGGGCCTAGACCCTTCATCAGAAAAGGGGGAGGGGAAGGGGGTTTTGAAATAAATAGGGAGAGAGTGGGAGGCG
>NC_063333.1:1163840-1165403 GCF_021869965.1 Rhincodon typus
GACACCCCAGGCCGAGTCATCACATGGGCTGCCTTAATCACAGCCAACACAGTTTCACCCACTTATGGTGCCCATTACTTGATTTCCTTCTTTCTTTAGCACTATTCATCCTTTGATTGCCTGTCTTTCTCTTACCTCTGTGTTCCATCTGCATCTATCCTCTGTCGCTTTTACTGCAGCCCCTGTCTTTTGCATATATACCACCTTTTCTTAGCTATCATCAGTTCTGAACAAGCGTCATTGAACCCGAAATGTTAACTCGTTTCTCTCCACAGAATCTGTCGGACCTGATGAGCTTCTGCAGCATTTTCTCCTTTCATTTCCAATTTCCAGCATCTGCAGTTCTTTGGTTTATTTGACTATATTCACTGATGCTTTGAAGAATGAGGGGGAGATCCCATTGAAAACTATCATATTCTAACAGGACAAGACGGATGAAACACTGGAAGGTTGACCAGCCAGTCCACAACAAGGAGTCAAAGTTTAAGGATATGGGGAGTACTATTTAGGACTGGGATGAGGTGAAATGTCTTCACCCATGGAGTGGGGAGCCTGTGGAATTCTCTAACACAGAAAGCGGGTGAGACCAAAACATTGAATGTTTTCAAGAAGGAGTTAAGTATTCTTTTTAGGACTAAAGGGATCAAAAGGTGTGGGTAGAAAGTAGGAACGGAGGACTCAGTTGAATGATCAGCCATGATCATACTGAATGGCGGAGCAGGCTTGAAGGGTGAATGGCCTCCTCCTGTTCCTACTTACTCTGTGTCGATGATTGTAATAACTAATTAAGACAATGATGGTGCTTTCATTTATGATTAATGGACTTGTAATAATCTGATTTGTGTCAATTAGTCTGTAATGTTGAAGTTCCCTCTGTAACAGGGAAACTCAGTGAATTAAACTCTGATCTCTTGTACTCTTTCAAATGAAATATTATTGTCCAGGCTTTGGAAATGTGATTAGAACTATTGAAATAAAGCTGGTTGTGACTATTTACTGTGATGTGCTGAATTAGCTCAGTTAAATAACAGGCTCTGAATTATCACTAACCTTCATTATGTTCACTGCATCAACGAGCACTTTCTTTTGCTTTATCATGGGATGTGGGTGTCACTGATAAGGTCAATATTTGTCACTCCTCCTTAATTGCCCCTGGATTGAGTGACTCAGTCATCTCAGAGAGCAGGTTCAATTTAACCAATTTGTCATAGAATCCCTACAGTGTGGAAACAGGCCCTTCAGCCCAACAAGTCAACACCACCCCTCCTAAGAACATCCCACACATTGAACATAGAACATAGAACGTTACAGCGCAGTACAGGCCCTTCGGCCCTCGATGTTGCGCCGACCTGTGAAACCAATCTGAAGCCCATCTGACCTAAACTATTCCATTATCATCCATATGTTTATCCAATGAGCATTTAAATACCCTTAAAGTGGGCGAGTCTACTATTTTTGCAGGCAGGCCATTCCACGCCCTTACTACTCTCTGAGTAAAGAACCGACCTCTGACATCTGTCCTATATCTATCACCCCTCAATTTAAAGCTATGTCCCCTCGTGC
>NC_063333.1:1165903-1183112 GCF_021869965.1 Rhincodon typus
AGAAAGCTTTAGGGTTTTCCTTGATCCTACCTGCTAAAGACTTCTCATGTCCCCTCCTGGCTCTTCTTAGCTCTCTCTTTCGGTCCTTCCTGGCTAACTTGTAACTCTCAAGCGCCCTAACTGAGCCTTCACGCCTCATCTCTACATAAGCCTCCTTCTTCCTCTTGACAAGAGATTCAACTTCTTTAGTGAACCACGGTTCCCTCGCTACACCTTGTTATCTCAGATTCTCCAGCATCTGCAGTTCCTACTATCTCTAAGATGCTGTAAAATCTTTAATCAGTTAGAAGGCTTTAATTGATTAATATGTATATGTAAATCCCCAAATTCTTTTTGAGTCACTGCCCTGAGAGAACTAAAGGTTTTATCAGTGTATTATATGTGTGTGTTTGTGGGAGAGAGTGTGAATGCACGTGCATGTGTGCTTGAGAGACAATGTGTGTATGAGAGGATCTGTGTGAAAGTGTGTTTGTATGAATGAGTGTGTGTATGTACGCATGTGTGTGAGAGTGTATAGTGTGGTGGGGTCACCTGTAGTGCAACATGAACACAAGATCCCGTTTAAGGCCGTCCTCATGGGTACCGAACTTGGCTATCAGCCTCTGCTCAGCGACTCTGCATTGTTGTGTATCCCAAAGTCCACTTTGGAGGACGTTTACCCAAAGATGTGAGGCCAAATGTCCTTGACTGCTGAAGTGGCCCCCCAATGGGAGGGAACATCCCTGTTTGGCAATTGTTGTGCGGTGTCCATTCATCCGTTGTTATGTCGTCTGCATGATTTCACCAATATACCATGCCTTGGGGCATCCTTGTGCACAGCGTACCAGATAGACAATGTTGGCTGAGTCACATCAGGATCTGCCATGCACGTGGTGGGTGGTGTTTCCACATGTGATGGTAGTGTCCATGTTGAAGACTTATCTTGTCTTACAGAGGTTGCCATGACAAGGTTGTTTAATGTTGTGATTGATGTTGTCCTGAAGGCTGTGAGCAATGGTCTGCTAAAGGTTTGGTGGTTGTTTGAAGGCAACAAGTGGAGGCATGGCGAAGATTTTGGCGAGGTGCTCATTGTCATCGATAAATGTTGAAGGCTGAGAAGAACATGGCGTAGTTTCTCCACTCCCAGGAAGTACTGGATGATGAATGGTACCCTATCGGACGTATCCCATGTCTGTCTTCTGAGGAGGTCATTACGGTTTTTCGCTGTGGCACGTCGGAACCAGCAATTGATAAGTTCAACATTGAATCCCTGTTCCTATTAGGGCATCCTTCAAGTGCCTGTTGCATTCCTCCTCATCTGAACAGATCTTGTGTATGTGTAGGGCTTGTAGAGACCAGCTTATGGTAGAGGATGAATTGTATTGAATTGAATCAGCTTTATTGTCACTGTATTCAAATGAGTACAGTGAAAAGTTTACAGTTGCTGCATTACAGCACCATCTTCGGTACAAAGGTACCTGCATACAGATATTTGAGATCAAATTCTTAGGAAACGAAAAGAACAATAGGAAAGTGAAGAAATTGATATTCCAGCATTATAGGCCACAGGAATAAATTAGACAAATAAAACATCACATCTCTCTTCCACTGCACAAACCTCAGGGCATCTTTCTCCCACTGCAACTCTCCACCTATCTTCTTCTCTATCCATCTTCTATCCACCTCCCCCTCTCTCCCTATTTATTTCAGAACCCCCTTCCTCTCCCCCATTTCTGATGAATGGTCTAGGCCCGAAACGTCAGCCTTCTTGCTCCGATGATGCTGCTTGGCCTGCTGTGTTCATCCAGCTCTACACCTTGTTATCTCAGATTCTCCAGCATCTGCAGTTTCTACTATCTCCAAAACGTTCAGAATATCAGTCTTTCCAACCCAGTCTGTGCTGACACCTGCCTGAGGGGAAATCTCCACCACCTCGCTGCTGCCTGCGCCAGACCCACCAATGTAGGCATCACTTCACTTTAGGCGCCATCTCTTCACCATTAGGCCCACTTTGCTGACACCACTGAACGCACACTCATCCCATAATAAAGAGTCCCTGGCTCCGCTGCCAGGCTAGGCCACCGCCAGGCCAAGAGTCCCAAATCGGCTTCAGATGTCACTTTGCTAATGCCACCATCTTGTGGAGTCCACTGTTGCTGGTGCCACTGTCCCAGCTCGCTGGAGGAGCTTTGCTGCTGCTGGCCCCAAAGGCCAGGAGAACGACCACACTGCTGCTACCACCGCCACCTAATACCGGGAGAATGACCACACTGCTGCTACCACCGGCCCCAAATACCGGGAGAATGACCACACTGCTGCTACCACCGGCCCCAAATACCGGGAGAATGACCACACTGCTGCTAACACCGGCCCCGAGCACTGGGACAATGACCACACTACTGCTGCCACCGGCCCCAAATACCGGGAGAATGACCACACTGCTGCTACCACCGGCCCTGAGCACCAGGAGAACGACCACACTGCTGCTGCCACTGGCCCCAAACGACTTAAGAACAACCTCACTACCACTGGTAGTGGCACGGGCTCAGTGGTTAGCACTGCTGCCTCACAGCGCCAGGGACCCGGGTTCGATTCCACCCTCGGGCGACTGTCTGTGTGGAGTTTGCACATTCTCCTTGTGTTTGCGTGGGTTTCCTCCGGGTGCTCCGGTTTCTTCCCACAGTCCAAAGATGTGCAGGTTAGGGTAGATTGGCCATGCTAAATTGCCCGTAGTGTTCAGGGATGTGTAGATTAGGTGGCTATAGGGGGTTGGGTCCAGGGGGGAATGCTCTGATGGTTGGTGTGGACTTGTTGGGCCGAAAGGCCTGCTTTCACACTGTAGGGATTCTATTCTATTCTTCTTCACTGGCCCCTAATGGTAGGAGAATGCACTCCCTGCCACCAACCTGCTATCGCTGGGAGAATGCTCTCACTGTTGCTGCCTGATTGCTAGGAGAATGTCCTCACTGCCGCCACCTTCTATTGCTGGGAGAAGCCACATCCATCACACTGCATGCGACCCACTCTCACGCTGGTGCTGCCGGCCAATCCACCACAAAAATGAAGCAAAGACCAAAAGAAGTGGAAAGTAAAGCAAAAGAAAAGAGCAGAAGCAAAGGGAAGCAGATGGGATTGGGTGGAAAAGTGCCCCGCACGCAGCCCCGTTACTCCACCGCTATCTTGAAAATCATTATATGACGTAGTGTTAAAGGGGGTAAAAGTGATTGTTGCGAGCAGAGGTCACTATAAAACACTGGCTGAACGCCACCAGGGTCATCCAGGGTCTCCAAAATGAAGATGCTGGAAAGATGTTATGTCTAGTGGCCAGACATGGAGGCAGACATAGCTGCCTTGGTGGGGTACTGCCCAGAATTCCAAAAAGGGCAAAAATTACCATCAGCAGGTCCCCCACATCTATGGGAATGGCTGGGTAAACCTTGGACTCGGCTGCATGTCGACTCTGCTGGCTTTTGCATGGGGTTCAATGTTCTTAGTCATTGCAGACGCCCACCCAAAGTGGCCTAGCGTCTGTTCATTAAACACTGGGATGAAGGTAGAAAAACTCTCTTTACTGAGAGAGTAGTAAGGGCGTGGAATGTCCTGCCTGCAAAAGTAGTAGCCTCGCCAACTTTAAGGGCATTTAAATGGTCATTGGATAAATATATGGATGATAATGGAATAGTTTAGGTTGGATGGGCTTCAGATTGGTTTCACAGGTCAGCGCAACATCGAGGGCCGAAGGGCCTGTACTGCGCTGTAATGTTCTATGTTCTATGTTCTATGTTCTATGTTCTATGTTCTATGTTCTATGTTCTAACTGTGCACATCTTTTACAACACAGAGTTCTGTGTGGTATCGGTCACAGATAACAGGCCATTATATACCAGCAGGGAATCTGGTTATTTAAAGTCGAATGGAATTTGACATATAAGGACAGATCCATACCACCCATGGCCTGGCAGCAAGAACGGTCTAAACTTTGAATGCTGGACTGAAGAAATTGCCTACGGACTTGCTAGATTCCAAGCTGCCACAGTTCTTATTTGGCTATAGGACCACCCCACATGCAACTACAGGGATAGCACTGGCAGAGTTGCTGATGACGAGAAGTCTGCACACCAGGTTAGGTCTGATCTTCATGGACTTGGCAGGAGAACGGTGAAACAGTATCAAGAATGCCAAAGCCGGAGCCAGGGCTCCGCCAAATGAGACAGGCAGTTTGATACAGGGACACGAATCACAAAAATGGCCTCGCATGGGTAAGAGGCATGGTCAATGTGAGGTTAGGACCAGTGACATATAAAATTCAGGTAGATGTGACGGTCCTGAACAAGCACATGGACCATATGAAAGCTGTGAATTTGCAAACAGTGTGGGAGCAAAACATGCCCTGCCCCTCGGAACAGTCGGAAAGGCTGCTGGAACCTGTGGGTTCACTCTCTCCATCCAGTTCTCAGAATCAGAGATAAGCATGGCCTATGCCACCAGAAGAGTGAATTTCTAACAAGGTGTTCCTGGCACAAGAGCTAAGCTCCTGTACATTACATGCCACTTGTATCAGATTCCAAGTTGGAGGAACCTGAGCTGGTGCTAAAATGCCCCAGGAGGCTTTCCAAGATAAAGGTCTGGCATGTGTCTGCGAACTCAATGGTGGAGGGATGTTGTTACTGTGAAGAGCTGGACATTTAGAACATGAGTTCCCTGAATAAGGCTGTTAATGTGGTCCTATCAGGGAACCCTGGCTAACATATAAAAAGACTGAGTATTCCTGACACTCTCGCGCTTGACTCAGTAAGAGGCCGTTCTATAGTCAAAGGTTCTTCATTTTGTAAATAAAGGTGACTTGGTAACATGATACCACCCTGTGAAGAGTTATTTAAGACCTCACTCTTTAACTGAGATAACAAGGTGTAGAGCTGGATGAACACAGCAAGCCAAGCAGCATCAGAGGAGCAGAAAGCTGATGTTTCGGGTCTAGACCCTTCTTCAGAAATCTCTCTCTCTCTCACTCTTTACCTGGTTTTTCTTGGTCAGTCTGAGTAGGTAGCGATGGAGGCTTATTTACTCCAGCTTGTACCAAAGGAGGATGGGAGAGGTCTCAGAGGCAATCTCTTAAGGCACATGCTGGCTAAAGCTCACTTGACATATTTGTACATTTTCGCGTCACAATGGTTACATGCAACAGTCGTTAAAATAAAGCCACTTGTCAGCTTGTTCCTGTTATTTTGGTATCTCATTTTTTCTCTAGGATTTCACCATCCTTGTGGTTTCTGCAGCTCCCTTTACAATTTTACCTGAACTTCTGCTTTTCTTTGCTGTTTACAGGATTATTGGTTTGCACAATCTGTTGTTGACACCCTTGACTTCTCTGTGCAGGGGGATACTATGTGAGAAATTGCATTTGCTTCACCGTGGAAAACTGCTGACTTTTCTTTTTCATGAGGGCTTGATCAAAGTCAATACAGTTTCAAAATTGAGGAACATGACAGAAGGTAAAGGAACAAACAACAGTCAGAAATCCTATTTCAGGTATGGCGGTTAATAGCAAAGCTATACAATGTGTATTGATTAAATCTGAAGAGAGAAATAACAAACAGGTGGATCAAACATCAGTGCTGAGGGACAGGTTACAGCGTATGACCCAAATAAGAGTTCACTATACAAATGCGCACAATGGCAGAAATTCAAATTGGAGATTGACAGAGTAGCCATGACTAAGACACAGCTGCAGAATGCTCGGAACTGGGAACTCAATAAACCATGTTATAAGGTTTACAGGATGGTAAGGGAATGTGGCAAAGGGAGTCGAGTAGCTTGACTGATTAGAAGAAAAATTTCTTCAACTGTGAGGGAAGATGTAATGAGGGCAAAGCATTCAGCGGAAACCATATGGGTAGAACAAAGGAACAGTAAAGGATCTAAAACTGTAATAAGGCTGTGTACGGCCCTCCTAGAAGCAACTCTGAAGGCCTAGAATGTATAAATGCAGAAGTTAGGCAAATGTGTAGCAAATCCAGACTAATGGAGAATTTTAACTTTAATATAGATTAGGCAGACAAGCAACAGTCAGAAAGGTAGTGAATTTCTGGGGTGTGTTCGAGATAGTTTCTTGCAGCAATATGTCCTTCTGACTCCCCACCTACAGCTATCGAAGATACAAATAGCTCTGCTAAGGGCCTGTAGGTTGTAGGTTGGTTCCTGATCATAAGTTTCTGCAGATGCTTTGTCACCAGTGAAGAGTATTATGATCAAACAGACAGCAGGACTTAACTATTAACAAAGTCAATGTGTGGGAATTGGTTCCAGCAAGTCTGGAAAACACCTTACACTCAAGCAGATGGTGAATGGTAACTCGGACATTGTGGAGGAGATGGTCAGTCTTTCAGGGAGTGGTCAGAGTTGAATTGGGTTTTGGACAGTGTGTCTTTTTGTGAGAAAATGAATCTGGCTATTGATGCTACAGCATGAAGATTTGAATGCTCCCTCCCTAATCTCCCTTATCAGCTCTCGGAAGCTCAGAAATTAGCAAACTAAATTACAAGTATTATTGCCTTCATCTGAGTGAACTGTAGATGTGACCCTGATTGACAGTAACGAAAAAAAATTTTCATGTCTGTGGACCATCATGAAAACCATTTAAGTAATCTGGCTTGTTTTGTTCTTTTGGGCTGAAAACAAAGGACTTTTAGGTTTAATTGTACACTATTAAGTTGTTAATAAATTGCAAAGTGTTTTGTTTAAACTACAGTCTGGTGTCTGCAATTGATTACTCCCAGGTTCTGGGATTAGTTATTCAAAGGTCTGGTTAGGAACCATTGGGGTCAATTTGGAGGATCTTTGAAGATTTTAATTTGACTTTGTTGTGAATTCAGAGGTAGAAAGGCTAATTTGATTTGGCTGCCTGTTTCCGTTGTAACACTTCCACAAACTGCAGTTGAGATTAGGTGAGTTGATAATTTTAAAACTGAGATTGATAAATTTTTATTAAGCAAAGGTATTAGGGGATACAGGCCAAAGGCAGGTGTATGCAGTTTGGCCACAGATCAGCCATGATGTCATTGAGAGGTGGTGCAGGCCCGAGGGCTGAATGGCCCACTCCAGTTCCTATGATTGTCTAACAAGAAACAACTGTGTATCTTCCATATAATGTAATTGGTTACTGTGTAAAATGTAATAGACCTTTCTCATTATTTAAAAACAAGTTCATCTGCTGCCTAACAGATAGCTTGATCATACTGCCTCACACGGCATCATTACTTTGAATAATGCCAGTGGGAACAGTGTATCTACCCAGGATATCCCTGATAATATCCCATTATAACAAGATAAGGGCAGTGTGATTCACTGTGTCCCATTATAAAAACTTACTTGTTTATTATCCCTTGGTTCTGCTCAACCCATCAATGGAAATATCACAATATTTAGACCTTTACAAGGTCACTGTGCAATCCACCCCCTTCAAGAGAAAAGAGCTGTAATCTGTTCAAATATCCCTCATACACATAACTTCAGTTTGTGCAATATCCCTGTAATCCTTTTTTGTTTCTTCTCCATTGCGACAATATTTCATTTATGATAAGAAATAAGGACCATACTGTGTGTATCCGTATGCCAAAGTCCTTCTGCTTCTTTATCTCATCTAGACTCAGAGTAGAAATTTGAATTTCAGAGCAGCTCACTTTTCCCACTTTGTTTAACTCAATCACAGGATTAGCATCAAATTCAGGCAGTGGTACTGGTTATGCACTGGCCCAGTAATCCAAAGGCCCAGGTTAATCTGGGAAGATGGGTTCAAATTTGAATTCAGTCAATAATTCCAGAAATCCTTACCTGGTTTGGCCAAATATGACTCCAGACCTACAGCAATGTGACTGACCTTTCACTCTCTGAGGGAAAAAATACCTGATCTATCAGAACATTCGGATGTGAACTTGAACTGTACAGTTCTGTAACTAATTGAGGTTACAGACTTTTATAAATTTAACATGAAGCACAAAGCAGCATTAAGGAGGAAGTTCAAAATGAGTGCAAAATGCTTCACATTGCAATAAACTAACCCTGAAGGAATCATCAGTTCGCAGTCTTTCAGAGGGTTATGCGTCTTTAGAACTCCTTGCCACAGAGACCTGTGGGGGCAGAGTCCTGGTGTATGTTTAAGGCTGAGATAGATAGATTCTTGATGAGTCAGGAAATCAAGGGTTATGGGGAGAAGGCAGAAAAATGGACATGAGGTGTGTCAAATGAGCCATAATCCAATTGAAGAGCAGAACAAACTCAAGGGACCAAACAGCCTGCTCCTGTTCCTATTTCTTACGGTCTTAACGCCATACCAGGCTCAAAATGTTAACTGTGTTTCATTCTCCACAGATGATGCCAGACTTACAGAGGTTCTCCAGCAATTTCTGGATTTCTTTCAGAAGAAATCAAGAGCTGTAATTCATCCGATGTTATTACACTTCAAAATCTTTGTAAAAGTTCCAATGTCTACTGGAGATGCTAAAATTTAAAACACTTTTCCTAAAATTTACTAGAATATTGCTGTCACGTGATAAGGGATAAATCCAAACATTGCATAACCGCTAAATCAACACAATTAAGGCTGATGCATCTTTTATGATGATAAAATTAAATTAAAATAAATAATAGAGTCAGTCATGCAGCATGGAATTAGGCCTTTTGGCCCAATTCATCCATGAGGACCAGTTTTCCTAAACTGCACTAGTTCCATTTGCATACATTTGGTTCATAAATCTCTAAACTTTACTGTCCAAGTACCTGTCCAAATGTCTTTTAAATGTTATAGTTGTACTGCTTCGTTTGGCAGCTCGTTCCATATAAGCACCACCCTCAATGTGAAAAAGTTGTGCCTCAGGTCCCTTCTAAATCTTTCCCTGCTCACTTTAAATCTATGCCTTCCAGTTTTGGGCTCTCCTAACCTGGGGAAAAGACCCTGTCAATTCACCTTATCTATGCCCCTCATAATTTTATAACCCTCTGCAAGTTCACTCCTCAGCCCTCCTACGCTTCAGCGAAGAAAGTCCCAGTCTAACTAACCTCTCCTTTTAACTCAAACCCTCCAGTCTCGATAGCATCCTTGTAAATCCTTTTGACACCCTTCCCTGTTTAATAATGTCCTTCTTGTAGCAGGGTGACCAGAATTGAATACAGTACTCCAAATGTGGCTTTGCTAATGTGTTATACAGCTGCAACATGGCATTGCAAGTCCTGTACTCAATGCTCTGACCAATAAAGTCAAGCGTACCATATGCCTTCTTTACCACTCTGTTGCTTGAAAGTGGTGTCACAGGTAGGCAATGTCCCTGCACCCCTAGGTCTCTCTTCTCAAAATGCACATCTCACATTTATCTAAATTAAACTCCATCCGCCATTCTTTGACCCATTGGACCTGTTGATCAAAAGCCCACTGTACTCTGAGATAACCTTCTTCACTGTCCATTATACTGCCAATTTTGGTGTCATCCGCAAAGTTGCTAACCATTCTTCCTGTGTTCTCATCCAAGTTGTTTACATAAGTGACAAACAATGAACGCAGCACTGATCCTTGCGGCACAATGTTGGCCACAGGCCTCCAGTCTGAACTACAACCCTCTACTCTTTTAAACAAAGGATAGAAACAAAAAGGTGAAACGCTACACCACCCCACCCGCTGCACCCCCATCATGCCTCTTGGGGTGGGGATAGCATTAGTAAAATACAGAGTAAAATTTCCTCTACCCTATCTAACTAGAGGGGAAAGTTTCCTTGATCAAGGGAAAGTACTTTCCATTCCAGAAAAATGAGAATAAATGAAGAAAAAGTCCTCCCCCTGCTTTACTCTGCCCCATCTTGGGGTAGGGACAAGAAGGGGTCAAATTGTAAAATAACTTTTCCCCAGCTTGTTCAAAACCAAAGGAAACTTTAAAAAAAAAAATCCCTCTGCTCTGTCCTCACTGAATGCTGTTGAGATAGGGGCACAAGGGTTTCAAAATCGAGAGATACTTCTGGGAGAGAAAGGCAATCGACAGGCCAGGCCCCTGGGACTAATGAATCACATCTGGACCAGGTGGATGCTCTGGTCCAGGACGGTGCAGGGCTGGTCTGGGTGGATCATGTAGTCCAACATGTCGCTTGGTGAGTTGAAAATGTCCTAGCGGCGATTTTGTAGTTCTGATGAGGGAGACTGGATACCAATTCTTTAACAAACAGAGATCTTTCTTAGGCAACAGAGTGATGACTACCAAGTGCCAAGAAAGGGGCATCTCTCCAGTCCTGATACATTCTCCCAGGATCCACATGTAGTTGCCCTACCAGGAGGTATCAAAACACCCTTAAGAACTTCATTGTTCAGTCTGTCCAGCTCTGGGAATGTGTCTCTGGAAAGCCTGTAGATGTCACCAGTCAGGTCCTCCAAACTCCCTCAGCCCCCTCCATGCTGACTTGCAGTAGGTCCTCCCACAGAACTTTGTGAGGTTACTCGCTGGATGGGTCTAGAGAGAAGATAGCTGTATAGTAATCCCTCACTTGGGCCCTGATGCCCTCGATGGATCCACCATCAGCGAGCAGCACAAAGAGCTGCTGGAAGACTGTGTGCCTTTTTTCCAGCAAGAACAGGGAACCAAAGACAAGATCCTGAAGGAACTGGAACCGCGATCTCAGAGGTTTCACAGTGCAGTCTTATTCTCTATGTATGCCTCCCGCTGGGCCAAGTCCTCAACAGGTTTGCCGCAACGTAACTCCAGATCAAGCATTTCCTCCTCCAACTCTTCAATCCTGGATTTTGGCCCCTTAATTGACCCCCACACATACTGCTCTCTGAAGACATGGGCATGAGTCTTGCTCACGACCCACTAAAGTCTCAAGGACAGGAAGCCCTCCACGGGAAGCCTTCCACTTCCTTCTCCAGCTGGTCTAGAAGTGACAAAATGAGTCCTGGAACTGCTTACCCTCCAACAGCAGGTTGTTAAAGTACCAGTACGCTGACCTCACCCTGGCACTGAATGGAACGATCTCCACACACCAGTTGTGGTTGGAGAACGTCACATGCTGCATGGAGGCCTTTGGAACACAGGAGGCGTATGCCCTGGAAATGGTCAATTCTGGGTGAAGGCAATGGAATGGGGATGGAGATTTCGTCAGGCGTCTACCAAGTCAAAGGTCTTAACCAAGTGCCTCAACTTCCCCACTGATGCTGAGCTCTTCTGGGTATCATCCCAGTCCCTCCTCTTGAGGGTGCAATTGAAAACTCCCCCAAGAAGAATGAGTTCGCCCTCACTGATGCAGCTAAGTAGACACTTCCTCAAAGAAGCTCATCTGTTCAGGTCCTATCCAAGGTGCATATATGTTCACAAGGTGAAGCACTGTGCCTCCAAAATGAACCGTGAGTTGCAGCAGACAGTCTAGCACGTGCTTCTTGACCCTCAAGCTTTTCAGCTGAAAAAAAGGGGCCAACAAGATAGCCCCCCGCCAGAATTGGAGGCTCATTAAGACTCTTCCCTGCTACTCCAGAAGCCTCCCAAATCAATATGGGTTCCTTGCAGGTGGCTCACAGCTGGGCCTTACCATTACCACTGATATAGAGGCTAATAATGGATGTCCTCATGTCTGCAGTATGTGCCACCATTACCAGTTAATACAACTAAAAACAATTTACTGAGCAGGAGGAGGGGCTTTTTCTCCCCTCCACTCCTCAAGGACACTGAAAAGGAAACCTTGGCACCATGCCTCATGTTCTTGTCGACTCCCAGGGCCACTAATGGCTGCTGGACAGATATGACTAGAAGCGTTAGAGAATTCCACCAGTCCATAGCCAACCCAACTCTTTGCCTTGGTGACTGAGTGTCGCTTGCAAAGTCCTGGAGATCCCCAATGGGGACGAGGGGGACGTCGTCCATGAGCATCACGTCTCCTGCCTTATCTAATCTAGCGGTGCTAGAAACAGATGCCCTGTCCTCCTCCAGGTCAATGGGGAGGCAATGGCCCAGTTGTATCGTCGCCGGAATGTTAATCCAGAGACCCAGGCGATGTTCTGGGGATCTGGGTTTGATTCCTGCCACGGCAGATGGTGGAATTTGAATTCAATAAATATCTGAAATTAAGAGTCAAATGGTGACTGTGAATCCATTGCCGATTGTTGGAAAATTCCATCTGGTTCACTAATGCCCTTTAGGGAAGGAAACTACACGTGACTCCAGACTCACAGCAACGTGGTTGACTCATAACTGCCCTCTGGGAAATTAGGGATGGACAATAAATGCTGGCCTGGCCAGCAACACCCTCATCCCATGAATGAATATGGAAAAAAAAGGTCGTCATCTCCAACTCTCTCCTGCATCAAGTGAGGGGGGCGGCGGGCGATCCGGGGTCACTAGTTGGATATACCCCAGCTCACTACCACCTTCTCAAGGGCAACTAGGGATGGGCAAGAAATGCTGGCCAGCCAGCGATGCCCACATCCCATTAATGAATAGAAAAAAAATTGACCCCATTCCCAGGGTCAACAGGATCCTTTGCAAGGACCTCCATGTCTTGGATTATGCCAGATTCAACTAAAACATTGACTAAAATGTCAGGCCCCCTGGGTGGCAGTGGTTCGAAACCCTACTTTGCTCCCAGCGTCGGGCCACCCTCCGCATCCAGGAAAAGATCCCCAGTAAGGGCAGATGTGCCTGACATAAAGGCCTGGGAGGGAGTGAGGTGGCCTGCTCTTTCATCGCTAACATCCAGGGTAACTATCCCCACCACAGTCCTTGGTCAACACCTCGCGGCCTATGAGATCTTATGGCGTAGGTGATACCTCAGCCTCCGAGATGCCCGGCCCGGTCACTGGGTACTGTGGGGATGGTTTAGTGTCCCCTACTCCAGACGAGTTGAGAGAGGAGTTTACAGGGAACGCTACCACTTCATCCCTGGGGGAAGCATTGGTAGTACCGGATTCTCCTGGTGCCTCAGACCCCGAGGAATAGCACCTTTTCTGGGAGGGTGGAGGAACAAGGAACACCTCATCTCCCCACTGACCTGCTGTTTCCCCTCCACCCCCTTTCTCTTTTCCCATCTTGGTCTCAGGGCATGCAAGAGGCCAGGGAAACTGGGGGCACTTTCTGCTCACTACCTCATTCATCACCAATAGGCCCGGGCCGGACTCCAAATCCTGTGCTTTCTCGATGGGCCCAGGGTCGCTATCATCTGGAAGGGATCCCACCCTAGTCTGGAGGCTGATGGTCTCAGAGCCACTCAGGGAATCCTCCTGGGAGGCTGCCCCTAAGTGTTGAGTTATCTGTCAGGTCTTCCTCCCCTTTGAACACTCTCCCTCCCACACCACTGATATCCTTAGATGAAGCAGCTCCTCCTGCTGTGGATGGTGGGGTCGCAAGGGGAGGGGTGACGGTGCCAACCACAGCTACTCTGGTCAGAGACAGTAAGAACTGCCAATGCTGGAGTCAGAGATAACACAGTGTGAAGCTGGAGGAACACAGCAGGCCAGGCAGCATCAGAGGAGCAGGAAAGCTGATGTTTCAGGTCGGGACCCTTCTTCAGAAATGAGGGAGGGGTAGGGGGGTACCTCCCCCATTTCTGAAGAAGGCTTCCAACCCGAAATGTCATCTTTCCTGTTCCTCTGATGCTGCCTGACCTGCTGTGTTCCTCCAGCTCCACACTGTGTTATCAGCCGCTCTGATATTGGCAATGGCCTGAGAGCCAGGCCGATTCTTCTAGAGGTGCCCTACCTCCTTGCAGAAGTGACACTGCACACCCTCCGTTGACCAGAATACCCAGTATGCATCTCCCTTGTGCTTAACAGTAAACACACCCTCTACAACCTCCTTCCAGGTCAGGAAGATAAAGGCCTGTCGCTGGAAGAAATAGACGAGGAATCTCAGATGGGCATCCTTCAGACTGAGCAGCAAAATGTGGAACATTCGATAAAGTGGCCCTCTGAGCAACTTTTTCCAGAGGGCTGACAAGTAACAGTAAGCCCCTTCTCTTTAGCAAGGTGGACTAAGTCTTCAGGAATAACAGTACTTCCCTGTACATCTTCGATGCAGTGAAAATTGGGGGATGCCGACTGCCTCTGCCAAGGCCACTGCACATGCCTCAATGGTCATCATGTGGTGAATGTAACACTTCATTCCAAGCTTTCTAGTCAGATGAGTAAAGGGCGATGATGAGGCCCCGGGGTGGGGAACGCAGAGGATGCAACCACCACCGCACATGAGCGACTGGCCCTGCCGCAGATGTTGTACTATAGAGTCTTTTTCCCTTTATTAATTCACAGGTTAAGGCATCGCTGGCTAGGCAGCATTTATTGCCCAATTCTTATGGCCCAGAAGGCAGTTAAGAGTCAACCTAATTGCAGTGGGTCTGGAGTCACATGTAGGCCAGACCAGGTAAGGATGGCAGTTTCCTTCCCTAAGGAACATTAGTGAACCAGATGGGTTTTTCCAACAATTGGCAATGGATTCATGATTATCATTAAGCTTTTAATTCCAGATATTTATTGAATTCAAATGCCACCATCCACCGTGGCGTGGTTCATAGAACATAAGAACTAGGAGCAGGAGTAGGCCATCTGGCCCCTCGAGCCTGCCCCGCCATTTAATAAGATCATGGCTGATCTTTTTGAGACTCAGCTCCACTTAGCCGCCCACTCACCATAACCCTTAATTCCTTTACTATTCAAAAATTTATCTAGCCTTGCCTTAAACACATTCAGCGAGGTAGCTTCAACCACTTCACTGGGCAGGGAATTCCACAGATTCACAACCCTTTGGGTGAAGAAGTTCCTCCTGACCTCAGTCCTACATCTGCTTCCCTTTATTTTGAGGCGATGCCCTCTTGTCCTAGTTTCACCTGCTAGCAGAAACAACCTCCCTGCCTCCACCTTATCTATTCCCTTCATAATCTTTTATGTTCCTATAAGATCTCCCCTCATTCTTCTGAATTCCAATGAGTATAATCCCAGTCTACTCAGTTTCTCCTCATAATCCAACCCTCTCAACTCTGGAATCAACCGAGTGAATCTCCTCTGCACCCCCCTCCAGTGCTAGTATATCTCTTCTCAAGTAAGGAGACCAAAACTGCACACAGTACTCCAGGTGTGGCCTCACCAGGACCCTATACAGCTGCAGCATAGCCTCCCTGTTTTTAAACTCCATCCCTCGAGCAATGGCAGACAAAATTCCATTCGCCTTTTTAATTACCTGCTGCACCTGCAATCCTACTTTTAGCGGTTCATGCACAAGGACACCCAAGTCTATCTGCACAGCAGCATGCTGCAATTTTTTACCATTTAAAACATAGTCCATTTTGCTGTTATTCCTACCAAAATGGATGACCTCACACTTATCAACATTGTACTCCATCTGCCAGACCTTTGTCCACCCACTTAGACTATCTATATCCCTCTGCAGACTTTCAGTGTCTTCTGCACACTTTGCTCTACCACTCACCTGAGTGTCATCTGCAAATTTTGACATACCACACTTAGTCCCCAACTCCAAATCATCTATGTAAATTGTAAACAATTGTGGTCCTAACACTGATCCCTGAGGCACACCACTAGCTACTGACCGCCAACCAGAAAAACACCCATTTGCCCCTACTCTTTGCTTTCTACTGGTCAACCAATCCTCTATCCATGCCAATACATTACCTGTAATACTGTGCAACTTTATCTTATGTAGCAGCCTTTGGTGTGGCACCTTGTCAAATGCCTTCTGGAAATCCAGATACACCACATCCACAGGTTCCCCATTGTCCACCATGCAAGTAATGTCCTCAAAGAATTCCACCAAATTAGTTAAACATGACCTGCCCTTCCTGAACCCATGCTGGGTGTTCCCAATGGGACAATTTATATCCAGATATCTTGCTATTTCTTCCTTAATGATAGATTCAAGCATTTTCCCCACTACTGAAGTTAAGCTAACTGGCCTATAGTTACCTGCTTTTTATCTACTTCCTTTTTTAAACAGTGGCGTCACATTGGCTGTTTTCCAATCTGCGGGAACCACCCCAGAGTCCAGTGAATTTTGGTAAATAATTACTAGTGCATTTGCTATTTCCCCCATCACCTCTTTTAGTACCCTGGGATGCAGTTCATCAGGGCCAGGAGACTTGTCTACCTTTAGCCCCATTAGCTTGCCCAGCGCTGCCTCCTTAGTGATAATGATAGTTTCTAGGTCCTCACCTGCTATAACCTTCTTGCCATTAGTTTTCGGCATGTTATTTATGTCTTCCACTGTGAAGAACGACATGAAATAACTGTTTAATGTCTCGGCTATTTCCTCATTCCCAGTTATTAAATTGGCCTTCTCATCCTCTAAAGGACCAATGTTTACCTTCGCCACTCTTTTATGATTTACATATTTATAGAAACTTTTGCTGCCTGTTTTTATATTCTGAGCTAGTTTACTCTCATAATCTGTCTTACTTTTCTTTATAACTTTTTCTGTGGCTTTCTGTTGGCCTTTAAAGATTTCCCAGTCTACTAGTTCCCCACTACTCTTCGCTTTTTTGTATGTGTTTTTTTTCAATCTGATACTTTCCTTTATTTCCTTAGACATCCATGGCTGGCTCTCTCTTTTCCTACAGTTCTTCCTTATCACTGGAATATACTTCTGCTGAGCACTGTGAAAAATCATTTTGAAAGTCCTCCACTGTTCCTCAATTGACCCACCATAAAGTTTTTGCTCCCATTCTACCATAGCTAACTCCTTCCTCATTCCTTAATAGTCTCCCTTGTTTAAGCACAGGACATAGGTACTGGATTTAACCTTCTCACGCTCCATCTGTATTTTAAATTTGACCACACTGTGATCGCTCCTTCCGAGAGGATCCCGAACTGTGAGATCAATAATTATTCCTGTCTCAGAGATAGTAGGAACTGCAGATGCTGGAGAATTTGAGATAACAAGGTGTAGAGCTGGATGAACACAGCAGGCCAAGCGGCATCAGAGGAGCAGGAAGGCTGACGTTTCGGGCCTGGACCCTTCTTCAGAAATGGGGGAGGGGAAGGGGATTCTGAAATAAATAGGGAGAGAGGGGGCAACGGATAGAAGATGGATAAGAGGAGAAGATAGGTGGAGAGGAGACAGACCGGTCAAAGAGGCGGGGATGGACCCAGTAAAGGTGAGTGTAGCTGGGGAGGTAGGGAGGAGATAGGTCAGTCCAGGGAGGACGGACAGGTCAAGGGGGCGGGATGAGGTTAGTAGGTAGGAGATGGGGGTGGGGCTTG
>NC_063333.1:1183212-1185739 GCF_021869965.1 Rhincodon typus
GAAATGGGGGTGCGGCTTGAGGTGGGAGGAGGGGATAGGTGGGAGGAAGAACAGGTTAGGGAGGCGGGGACGAGCTGGGCTGGTTTTGGGATGCGGTAGGGGGAGGGGAGATTTTGAAGCTTGTGAAATCCACATTGATACCATTGGGCTGCAAGGTTCCCAAGCGGAATATGAGTTGCTGTTCCTGCAACCTTCGGGTGGCATCGTTGTGGCACTGCAGGAGGCCCAGGATGGACATGTCGTCTGAGGAATGGGAGGGGGAGTTGAAATGGTTCGCGACTGGGAGGTGCAGTTGTTTATTGCGAACTGAGCGTAGATGTTCTGCAAAGCGGTCCCCAAGCCTCCGCTTGGTTTCCCTGATGTAGAGGAGGCCACAACGGGTACAGCGGATGCAGTATACCACATTGGCAGATGTGCAGGTGAACATCTGCTTGATGTGGAAAGTCTTCTTGGGGCCTGGGATGGGGGTGAGGGAGGAGGTATGGGGGCAGGTGTAGCACTTCCTGCGGTTGCAGGGAAAAGTGCCTGGTGTGGTGGGGCTGGAGGGGAGTGTGGAGCGGAAAAAGGAGTCACGGAGAAAGTAGTCCCTCCGGAAAGCCGACAGCGTTCCGCCCACCGCCGATGTCACTCCGCCCACAGCCTCCACAGCCAGCAGCTCCAGAGGAGACAGCAACACCCAGCCCTGCCGAGTCTTCACCATTCCCCCAGACCTCCCCCTTACTGAGGACGAACGGTCAGTCCTCAGTAAAGGGCTCACCTTTGTCCTCCTCCACCCACACATCAACGAAAACTGGTCACGTTTGGACATTGAACAGTTTTTCTGCCGCGTCCGCCTCTGCGCTTACTTCTTCAACCGCGAGCCTAACCCTCCCTCTACTGACCCCTTCTCCCGCCTCCAACACACCCCGTCCTCCTGGACACCACCCTAAGGCCTCCTACCCTCCCTCGACCTCTTCATCTCTAACTGCCGTCGTGACATCAATCGCCTCAATCTCTCCACCCTTCCCAACCCACTCCAACCTCTCCCCCGCAGAACGTGCAGCCCTCCGCTCCCTCCGCTCCAATCCCAACCTCACCATAAAACCCGCGGACAAGGGAGGCGCAGTTGTAGTATGGCGCACTGACCTCTACATCACTGAGGCCAGGTGCCAACTCTCCGACACCTCCTCCTACTGCCCCCTTGATCATGACCCCAGCCCCGACCACCAAACCATCATCTCCCAAACCATCCAAAACCTCATCACTTCAGGTGACCTCCCACCCACGGCCTCCAACCTCATCGTTCCCCAACCCCACACCACCCGCTTCTATCTCCTTCCCAAAATCCACAAACCTGACTGCCCTGGTCGACCCATTGTCTCCGCCTGCTCCTGCCCCACCGAACTGATCTCCAACTATCTGGACTCCACTTTCTCCCCCTTGGTCCAGGAACTCCCTACCTACGTCTATGACACCACCCACGCCCTCCAGCTCCTCCAGAACTTCCAATTCCCCGGTCCCCAACACCTCATCTTTACTATGGACGTCAAGTCCCTATACACCTGCATTCCCCATGCAGATGGCCTAAAGGTCCTCCGCTTCTTCCTGTCCCGCAGGCCCGACCAGTCCCCCTCCACTGACACCCTCATCCGCTTAGCCGAACTCGTCCTTACCCTCAACAACTTCTCTTTCAATTCCTCCCACTTCCTACAGACAATGGGGTGGCCATGGGTACCCGCATGGGCCCAAGCTACGCCTGCCTCTTTGTAGGTTACTAGGAACAATCCCTCTTCCGTACCTACACCGGCCCTAAACCCCACCTCTTCCTCCGTTACATTGATGACTGTATCAGCGCCGTCTTGTGCTCCCACGAGGAGCTCGAACAGTTCATCCACTTCACCAACACCTTCCACCCCAACCTTAAGTTCACCTGGACCATCTCTAACACCTCTCTCCCCTTCCTAGACCTCTGTCTCCATATCGGGCAACCACCTAGAAACCGATACCCATTTCAAGCCCACCAACTCCCACAGCTACCTGGAATACACCTCCTCCCACCCACCTTCCTGCAAAAATGCCATCCCCTATTCCCAATTCCTTCGCCTCCGCCGCATCTGCTCCCAGGATGAGGCATTCCACTCCCGTACATCTCAGATGTCCTCGTTTTTCAAGGACCGCAACTTCCCCCCCTCAGTGGTCGAGAACGCCCTCCACCATGCCTCCCGCATTTCCCACAACTCATCCATCACATCCCCTCCCCGCAATAACAACCAAAAAAGAATCCCCTTCGTCCTCACGTACCACCCCACCAACCTCCGGATCCAACGCATCATCCTCCGACACTTCTGCCATCTGCAATCCGACCCCACCACCAAAGATATCCTTCCCTCCCCACCCTTATCTGCTTTCCGGAGGGACCACTCTCTCCGTGACTCCCTTGTCCGCTCCACACACCCCTCCAGCCCCACCTCACCCGGCACTTTTCCCTGCAACCACAGGACGTGCTACACCTGCCCCTACACCTCCCCCCTCACCCCCATTCCAGGCC
>NC_063333.1:1186239-1196300 GCF_021869965.1 Rhincodon typus
TCTTCTATCCGCCTCCCACTCTCTCCCTATTTATTTCAGAACCCCCTTCCCCTCCCCCTTTTCTGATGAAGGGTCTAGGCCCGAAACATCAGCCTCTCTGCTCCTATGATGCTGCTTGGCCTGCTGTGTTCATCCAGCCCTGCACCTTGTTGTCTCCACACTATTACAGTGCAGTTGTAACATACTGTCTGTACACATGTACCAAACAGTGTAATGTGTAGAATACACTGTTTACTCGATGTATTAATGCAGTTGTACAGGCCTTGGTGAGACGACACCTGGAGTATCGTGTGCAGTTTGGACCTCCTTATCTGAAGAAGGATGTTCTGGCTATGGAGGGAGTGCGATAAAGGTTTACCAGACTGAATCCTGGGATGGCAGGACTGACATCTGAAGAGAAACTGGATTGGTTAGGCCTATATTCTGTGTTGGGTTTGGTCCAGTGCTCCAGTGATGTTCAGCTCATGCTCATTTTCCACTTGAGCACCCTGCAGCCTTCAGGGCTCAATATCGAGGTCAATAAGTTAAGGTCCTCAACACCGTCTTCCAAGTCTTTTACGCATTCCCCCGACACCCCAGGCCAAGTCAGCACATGGGCTGCCTTAATCACAGCCAACACAGTTTCACCCACTTATGGTCCCCATTATCAGATTTGCTTCTTTGTTGACTTACCATTAGCCAACGCTTTGTTTGCCAGCCTTTCTTGCCGTCTGTGCTCCGTCTGCATCAATCCTCTCACACTTTTACTCCACTCCCTGTCTTCTGCATAAATACCACCTTTTCTTAGCTACCATCAGTTCTGAAGAAGGATCACTGGACCCGAAATGTTAACTGGTTTCTCTCCACAGACTCTGTCGGACCTGCTGAGCTTCTCCAGCAATTTCTGCTTTCATTTCTAATTTCCAGCATGTGTTCTTGTTTGGTTAATTTGACTATATTCACTGATGCTTTGAAGAATGAGGGGGAATCCCCATTGAAAACTATAACATTCCAACAGAATGAGACAGAATAAACACAGGATGGATGTTCCCAATGACCAGCCAGTCCAGAACAAGGGATCAGTTTTAGGATACGGGGAGCACCATATAGCATTGAGATGAGGTGAAATGTCTTCACCCAGAGAGTGGGGAGCCTGTGGAATTCTCTGACACAGAATGCAGTTGAGGTCAAAACATTGAATATTCTTCTTAGGACTAAAGGGATCAAGGGGTGTGGGTAGAAAGTGGGAACAGAGGACTGAATTGAATGATCAGCCATGATCATATTGAATGGTGGAGCGGGCTTGAAGGGTGAATGGCCTCCTCCTGTTCCTACTTACTCTGTTTCTATGATTGTAATAATTAATTAAGACAATGATGGTGTTTTCGCTTTTGATTAATGGACTTGAAATAATCTGATCTCTGTCAATTAGTTTGTAATATTGAAGTTCCCTCTGTAACAGGAACACTCAGTGAATTCAGCTCTGATCTCTTGTACTCTTTCAAATGAAATATTATTGTCCAGACTTTGGAAATGTGATTAGCACTGTCAAAATAAAGCTGGTTGTGACTATTTGCTGCGATGTGCTGAATAAACCTCAGTTAAATAACAGACTCTGAATTATTACTAGCCTCCATTATGTACACTGCATCAACAAGCACTTTCTTTCGGTCTATCATGGGATGTGGGTGTCACTGATAAGGTCAATATTTATTGCCCCTGGACTGTCTGGCTCTCTAGGCCATTTCAGAGGGCAGTTCAGAGTTAACCAAATTGCTGTGGGTCTGAACATAGAACATAGAGGTGTACAGCACAGGAACAGGGCCGAATGTTGTGCCAAAAATGACACCAAATTAAACTAATCTCTTCTGATTGTCCTTGGTCCATCTCCCTCCATTCCTTGCATATTCATGTGCTTAACTAAAAGTCCTTTAAATGCCCATATTGTGTCTGCCTCCATCACCACCCCTGGCAGCGTGTACCACACTCTTACCACTCTGTGTAAAAAGCTTGGCCCTCACATCACCTTTGAACTTTTCCCCTCTCACCTTAAATGCATGCCCCCTAGTTTTAGGCATTTCAACTCTGGGAAAAGGATTCTGACCAACTACCCTATCTTTGCATCTCATAATATCATAGACTTCTATAAAGTCTCCCATCAGCCTTTGCCGCTCCAGGGAAAACCTCTTCTGAAGTCACATCTCAGCCTGAAAAGTCAAATTGGATTTGCAATGATAACTGTTTCCCCATCAATCGAAACATACAGTACAGAAGAGGCTCTTCAGCCCATCATGTCTGTACAGCCAAAGGTATACTCCGACCTGCACTAGCTCCACTTTCCCACACTCGTCTCACAAAGTTTTTCCTCAAATCCCATCTAAACCTCCTGCCTTTCACTTTTAAATTATGCTTCCTCATCGTTGACTTTTTAAATAAGGGGAACAGCTGCTTTCTGTCCACCCTATCCATGGCCTTCATCATTTGATACACTTCTAACAGGTTCGCCCTCCAAGGAAAACAACCTGAGCTTATCCAGTTCCTCTTTATCACTGAAATGCTCCATCCCAGGCAACAGCCTGGTGAACCTTCTCTGCACCCCCTCCAGTTCAATCAGACCCCTCCTATCGTGCTCTGTCCAGAACTGCACACAGTACTCCAGCTGTGACCAAACCAATGTCCTGTACAGCTCCAATGCAATCTCCCTGCTCTTACAGTCTATGCTTGGATGTATGCCTTCTTAACTCCCCTATCAACTTGTCCAGCTGCCTTCAGGGATCTGAGTACAAACACCCCAAGATTCCTCTGTGCTTCTAGTATTTTGTCAATTCATTGAGTACTCCCTTGTTTTGTTTCTTCTTCCAAAGTACATCACTTCATATTTATCAGCCCCATACTGAACTCCCTGTACACCTACGACTGTGTGACCAAATTCCATATGAATGCCATCTATGAGTTTGCTGACAACACAACGGTAGGCTGGATATTGAACAACAATGAGTCAGAATACAGAAAGGAGATAGAATGTCTGGTGTTGTGGTGCAATGAGAATAATCTCTCTCTCTATGTCAGCAAAACAAAAGAATTGATTATTGTCTTCAGAAAGAAAGGAGGAGATCTTGCCCCGATCTACAGCAACAGAGCTGAGGTGGAGAGGGTCTAGAGCGTCAAATTCCCAGGAGTGACGATAACCAACAATCTGTCCTGGACCTCCCACATTGTTGCGATGGTCAAGAAGGGACAACAAAGCCTCTTCTTCCTCTGGCTGCTTAGGAAATTCGGTATGTCCATAAGGACCGTCACCAACATTTACAGATGCACAATAGAAAGCTTACTGTCTGCATGCATAACGGCCTGGTACAACAACTGCTCTGTCAAGAACCGTAAGAAACTACAGAAAAAAAAAACCAAAAGAACTGCGGATGCTGTCAATCAGGAACAAAAACAAAGTTGCTGGAAAAGCTCAGCAGGTCTGGCAGCGTCTGTGGAGGAGAAAACAGAGTTAACAGAGTCCTACCCCACCCACCTCCTTATTTTCTGCATATAAACTGACATTTTCCCAGCCACCATCAGTTCTGAGGAAGGGTCATCAGACCCGAAACGTTAACTCTGTTTTCTCTTCCACAGATGCTGCCAGAAACTACAGAAAGTTGCGTGCACATCCCAGACCATCACTGAAGCCAATCTTTCATCCACGGACTCCATTTACACTTCTTGTTGCCTCGGAGAGGCTGCCAACATCATCAAAGGCCCCGCTCACCCTGCTTATACTCTCTTCTAATCTCTTCCATCGGGCAGAAAATACAGAAGCTTGAACACACGCACTAGCAGGTTCAGCAACAGCTTCTTCCCTGCTGTTATTAGACTGTTGAATGGACCTCACTAACTTCAAATAATATTGATCTTGCTAATGCTAATGTGCTGTCATAACCATGTATGCCTCACTCTGTCTAAGCATTATACGATCTGTATGTCCTTGTTAGCATTGATCTGACTGTACTGTTTGCAAAACAAAGTTTTTCACTGTACTTAGGTACACATGACTACAATAAATCAATTCAAATCAAATCAAATCAAAATCAAATTCGTCTGCCGATCTGACCAACCCGTTTATACCACACCTTCCTTCTCACTGTAAAACACCTGGCCAATCTTTGTGTCATCCACCAACTTACTTATCACTTCCACTAACCGCAAACCTCCAGCACACAACACCCCCACATTGACATCTACATCATTTATGAATATCACAAACAATAAGGGACCCAGCACTGATCCCTATGGTACGCTACTGCATGCCAGGCTCCACACACACAAACAACCTTCTACCTCTACCCTCTGTCTCCTGTCATTAAGCCAATTTTGGATCCATCTTGCCAAGTTGCCCAGGATCCCATGAGCTTTTACTTTCTTTATCAGTGTCCTACGTGGGACCTTGTCAAAGGCCTTGCTGAAATCGATGAAAACTGCAACTGTTGCCCTTCTCTCATCTACACACTTGGTCGCCTCTTTGTAAAAGCCCACCAGAACTTTGCATTCCTGTTTGAAAACTGCTGTCTCAGTAACTCCACAGAGCACACAGTGACTGCTTGTGTGATAAGCAGCTTCAGTTGCACCAAGAGAGCGAGAATGTCCGAGTGCAAATTCTAAGCATTGGGGTGATAGCCAGCCTTTGGAAATCTGGGAAACCAAGGACAGATGATGAGACAAGCTTCTCTTTGACGGAGCAAAAGGAAGTTTCATATTGGAGAAACTGCTTAGGCGTCTTAGTCCCTGGGATGCTCTGTGAAGTACCACACCTCACACATCAAAGCATTTCCTCAACAAATCATTGTATGGGGCAGTCCACTATACACAGTCTTGTACAAAGCTCCTGTAGTAACAAGTGAGACCAAGGGACTAATGCAGTTCCTTCTCTGTCTTAGACAGAGGCCACTCCTCACCCACTTGGATTTCGCAACGTCAGGAGTAATGCCTTCCTCAGGAACAAAGTGCTGAAAGTTTCGTACTTTTGTTTGAAAAAGTTGGCATTTCTCTGGTTTGTCTTTCAATTGAAACTGTAAGAAGTGCTGAAGACGGTGTCTAGTCCTGCAGGGTTCTGCTTGAGTGTCGAACTAAAGGTGAATTTGTCCAGATACACAGAGAGCAACCAGAAATTAAGGTCAACAAATGCTTTCTCCATCGGACACATGAAGGTGGTCGGAGCATTCCAGATCCTAAACAATGTTCCATTAAATCCCCTGGTGCCTGTTCGGAATGCTTTCATTATCTTGTTCAGTGATGGGCAGCTGGTTATAATCAGGGGCCAATCGAGACCTTTCAGAACCTTTAATCCTTTCTCAATCCTTGGTGAAGGATCAGCATCAGTGTGAGTCTAAAGGACATAGCTGCTAGACTGGATCTCCAGCAGGTGGTAAGGGAATCAACTTGAAGAAATAATCATATCAGACCTCATCCCCACCAATCTACTGGCTGTAGTATTTGTAAGAGAGACCACTGCACAGTCCTTGTGGAGACAATGTCCTGCCTTCACATTGAGAATACTCTCCATGTTGATGTGTGGCACTATCACCCTGCTAAATGGGACAAACTTTGACAGATATAGTAACTCAAGACTGGGCATCCATGAGGTGCTGTGGGCCATTAACAGCAGCAGAATTATACTCCAGTACAATCTGTAATATCATGGTCTGGCATATCCCTTATTCAACCATTACCATAAAGTCAGGGGATCAACCCTGGTTCAATGAAGAGTGTAGGAGGGCATGCCAGGAGCAGTACCAGGTATATGTAGTCATGAGGTGTCATCCTGGTGAAGCTACCAAACATGACTACTTGCATGTCAAACAGCATAAGCAAGAGGTCATGGGGCTAAATGACTCCACAATCCACAGATCATCTCAGCCTCCCCCAGTGGTCCCCAGCATCACAGATACCAGTCTTCAGCCAATTCAATTCACTCCACATGAAATCAAGAAATGGTTCAAGATATTGGATACTTCAAAGGCTAATTGCCCAGGTATATCCTGTACACAAAAATCAGGACAAATCCCACCTGACCAATTACTGCCCAATCATTCTATTTACCAACATTAGTAAAGATGCAAGGTGTCATCAACAGTGCTATCAAGCAGCACCTGCTCAGCAATAACCTGCTCAGTGACACCCAGTTTGGGTTTTGCCAGGGCCACTCAGCTCCTGACCTCATTACAGCCTTGGTTTAAACATGGACAAAAGAGCTGAATTCTAGAGGTGAGGTGAGAGTGACAGCCCTTGGCGTCAAGGCTGCGGGAGGGATGGCCTTAGATTGGACAGGTTACTTCTGAACACAATGGGGAGCAACATCCTCATGGAGAGGTTTGCCAATGCTGTTGGGGTTGGTTTAAGCTGGACTGGCAGGGGGATGCGATCCTGATCAGTAGTTCAGAGGAGAGCAGCTGAGAGAAAGTTAAAAGATGAGTAAGTGATCTTGAAGACAGACAATATGTAGATGAGAGAAGAAAGAAGTGGGTTTAGCAAGGCTAAGAGGAATATACTTTGATGCCAGCAGCCTCAGCAGTATGGCAGATGAGCTGAAGATACAGATAGGCATGTAAAGTGTGATATCATAGCTGTAACTGAGACTTGGCTGAAAGATGGACACAATTGGTAACTCAACGTCTCTGGTTATCGGCTATTCAGGTGAGGTAGAGAGGGGAATCAAAAAATAGAATAGATCATGGAATCCCCACAGTGCAGATATAGGCCATTTGGCCCCTCAAGTCTGCACCAACCTGCCAAAGAGCATCCCAAACACATCTCTGCATTTATCATGGATAACCCATCTAGCCTGCACTATCCTGGACACAGCAGGGCAATTCAGCATGACCAATCGACCTAAATTGCACATCTTTGGACTGTGGGAGGAAACTGGAGAAAACCCATGCAGACATAGAGCCATACAGCATGGAAACAGATCCTTCGTTTGAAATCTATGGAGAACATGCAAACTCCACACAGTCACCCAGGGCTGGACGCGAACCTGCGTCTCTGGGTTTGAGGCAACAGTGTTAATTGCTGAGTCACCATGCCACCCCTCAAAGTTGCAACATTGGTCAAGGAATGAATTATTGCAGTGAGGAGGAATGTTATCTTGGAAGGATGATTAAATGAGACTGTACTGGCAAAGTAAAACACACAAAAGGGATAAACACACTTTTGGGGATGTATCACAAACCTCCAAACAGTGAGTGAGATAGAGGGCCAGAAATACAGGCACAGCAACTGAAATAAACAAGGCACAGAAACTGACTATAAAGCAAGGTATGCTAGTAATGCTGATCCTAGTCACACATACACACAGAGACAATTCTGCCGAGAGACACGTCCTTGTAAGATACAAGCCCTGACGTTTGAAAACCAGAGAGGCACCAGGACACATGATCAATAGTGAAAGGGCAGTTCAACATTTTCTGACAAACAAGGCAACTCTAGGTACATGAGGCAGATGGTCCTCAGTAAAACAAAGACCAAGGGCATATTTTGGGCCAAAAAAAACCAGACACCCAGGTCCCAAAGCAGCCATTTCAAAGGGTTCACTGTTAGCAAGCCATCAAAAACCATAAACATTTCAAGGTGATAAGACCAATTAACATGATGCTCCAGTTGGGCAAGGTCAGAAATCACACTACACAAGGTTACAGTCCAACAGGTTTATTTGAAAACACAAGCTTTTGGAGCCTCAGTCCTTCTTCCGATGTTAGTGAGAGAGAAAGTATCACACTCTGAATTTATAAGTAAAAGATCAAATGTTCACACCATAAATGAGGATGTACTAAACAAACCTAAGATGCTGTTAAATCCTTAATTAGCTCGAAGGTTCTAATTGAATAATGTGTATATGTAAATCCCCAAATTCCTTTCAAGTCACGGTCTTGACAGAACTAAAGGTTTTATCAGTGTAAGGAAGAGGTGACATTTTAGGTCAGACAATGCATGTTAGGTGTGAGGCCTTATTTGGAATCTGTTTGTTTTTAGTTTGGATTCAGACTGGTTTTATTTCTAAAGGAGGGATTTATAAAATGCCACATTGGCTGACTGTCTATAAATTATGTGCCTTTTGAACAAAATAAAATGTATCTGCAAATACAAATTCACCCCACAAATTCATGTGTGTGTGTGTGTGCATACGCGCGCGTGCGCGTTTGGGAGAGAGTGTGTGTGCACGCGTGTGGGAGAGAGAGTGTGTGTGTGTGTGTGTATGTGTGAGTGGGAGAGAGAGAGGCTTGAGAGACAATGTGCATATGAGAGAGGATCTGTGTGTGTGTGTGTGTGTGTGTGTGTGTGTATGCGCGCGTATGTGTGTGTGTGTGTACCTATCATGCATTGTCTGACCTAAAATGTTACCTCTTCTTTCCACCAATAAAACCTTTAGTTCTCTCAGGACAGTGACTTGAAAGGAATTCAGGCACTTACACATACATGTTAATCAATTAAAACCTTCGAATTGATTAGGGATTTAACAACATCTTAGATTTGTTTAGTACATCTTCATCAATGGCGTGAACCTTTTGATCTTTTACTTGTAAATTCGGTGTGATACGACCTCTCTCACTAACACCTAAAGAAGGAGCAAGGCTTCGAAACTTGTGTTTTCAAATAAACCTGTTGGACTATAACCTGGTGTCGTGTGATTTCTGACTTTGTCCATCCCAGTCCAACACCGGCACCTCCACATAATGGCTATTGACAATTTGTCAAGTCCTTTGAAAATTCGAAAAGGTGAGCAGGAATATACAAGAACCCAGGCCTGGCAAGGCTCAGTGAGGGACGACCCTCACTCTCCAACCAAGCTAGAAACCTGTCTGGGCATGGCAGAGGGCAGAGCAGCTCGCATTAGAGACAAGAGACAGAGAGAGACAAAGAGATGGAGAAACAGAGAGACAGAGACAAAGACGGAGAAGCAACCGACGAAGAGAAAGGAATGCACCAAAGAACCAGATGAACCTACAAAATGTACAAATATGTGGGAAGTATTTAAGTGTTTAGGGAGGCAATGGCCTAGTGGTATTATCGTTAGACTGTTAATCCAGAGACCCAGATAATGTTCTGGGGACCTGGGTTTGAATCCTGCCACAGCAGATGGTGGAATTTGAATTCAATAAATATCTGGAATTAAGAATCTAATGATGACCATGAATCCATTGTCAATTGTTGGAAAAAACAATCTGGTTCACTATTCCCCCTTTAGGGAAGGAAACTGCCATCCTTACCTGGTCTGGACTACATGTCACTCCAGACCCACAGTGATGTGGTTGACTCTTAACTGCCCTCTGGGCAATTAGGGATGGGTAGTAAGTGCTGGCCTATCCAATGAAGTCCTCATCTTGTCAATGAATAAAAAAAAATTGAGTTTCAAAAGAATAAAATAGTTTAAAATTGTCATGTTTAATTTTTACTTTTGTTATCTTGGAATAAAGTTGCAACCTGTTTCACTGACCGCAGATTCATGCTGTGCAGTCCTTTCCCTGATGTACGCAACCGTACCTGGGTAAATTAATGTCAGATAACAAGGTGTAGATCTGGATGAACACAGCAGGCCAAGTAGTATCAGAGGAGCAGGAAAGCTGACGTTTCAGGCCTAGACTCTTCATCAGAAATGGGGGAGGGGAATGGGATTCTGAAATAAATAGGGAGAGAGGGGGAGGTGGATAGAAGATGGATAGAGGAGAAGATAGGTGGAGAGGAGACAGACAGGTCAAAGAGGCGGAGATGGAGCCAGTAAAGGTGAGTGTAGGTGGGGAGGAGATAGGTCAGTCCAGGGAGGACGGACAGGTCAAGGCGGCGGGATGAGGTTAGTAGGTAAGAGATGGGGGTGGGGCTTGAGGTGGGAGGAGGGGATAGGTGGGAGGAAGAACAGGTTAGGGAGCCGGGGACAAGCTGGGCTGGTTTTGAGATGCGGTCGGGGGAGGAGAGATTTTGAAGCTTGTGAAGTCCACATTGATACCATTGGGCTGCAGGGTTCCCAAGTGGAATATGAGGTGCTGTTCCTGCAACCTTCGGGTAGCATCGTTGTGGCACTGCAGGAGGCCCAGGATGGACATGTC
>NC_063333.1:1196800-1206295 GCF_021869965.1 Rhincodon typus
TGCAGAGCTGGGCAAAGAAGTGGCAGATGGAATTCAACCCAGAAAAGCGTGAAGTGATTCATTTTGGAAGGTCAAATTTGGGTTAATGGCAGGATTCTCGGCAGTGTGGAGGAACAGAGGGATCTTGGGGTCCACGTCCATAGATCCCTCAAAGTTGCGACCCAAGTTGATAGGGTTGTAAAGAAGGCGTATGGTGTGTTGGCTTTCATTGGCAGGGGAATTGAGTTTAAGAGCTGTGAGGTTAGGCTGCAGCTCTATAGAACTCTGGTTAGACCAGATTCTGTTTTTGGTATCGTCAATTGAGAGAAGAATATTGCTTTAGGTAATGACTTAGGCTTCAACATCTTTAACTCTGGTCAGATGGTGTGACCACTTTTATCTTAAATCTGGATCTTGATACTTGACATTGACTCATCATTATGCATTCTTCTAGAATTGGATCATAGAATCCCTACAGCATGGAAGGAGACCATTCAGCTCATTTTGTTCACACCAACTCTCCAAAGAGCACTTCACCCAGAACCACTCCCCCACCCTATTTCTGTAACCCTGCATTTCCCATGGCTAATCCACCCAATCTGCACATCTGTGGACTGTGGGAGGAAACCGGAGCACCCAGAGGGAACCCACACAGACACAGGGAGAACGTGTGAACTCCACACAGACAGTCGCCCAAGGACAGAATTGAACCTGGGTCCCCGGTGCTGTGAGGCAGCAGTGCTGACCACTGAGCCACTGTGCCAGCCCAAAAAGTCATTTCTAAATTAAATGGTCAATCATAGAGTGGTCAATTCAATTTTTCAGAAAGCCTAGAAATGAAATTCCTGCCTGAAACGGACACAGACTTGAACAGCGACTCCCATGTCCCTTGAGTTACTTAAAAAAAAACTGAGTGCTGATTCTAGTTGGCTGCTAGGTTACTCAGTTCTAACATGTTCCCCAATTTGTTCCTCCTTTAATGCCAATTTCAAACTTTAGTTACTCAGAGCCGTTAAATTTATGAACCCACAATCAGTGAGTTACATCCAAAACTTAAGCACGGAGCACCTCATTGATTTTATTTACATGAAGCATAAATCTAAAATTGCGAGACAGTGCTAGGATCCAGACAGTGCTAGAATCCTGACAGTATACATAATGGATACAACGTCAACTTCTGATCCATTTTGCCTGCACATTGAAAATCACTTCCAGCATCTTCTATTCAACAGAGGTGCTCCAACTGGGAGAAAAATTATGACATAATCGGTTGTTGGGACAAATGAAGTTCAGGAACATTTTTAGACCAGTAAACACCAATGTTTGCATGGTTGCAAGTGTCGGTGATGGAATGTCCCTTTTAAATAAATAACAGCTCTTTTGGGACACTAAAAGCAAAGTTGGCCAACTGAATGGCATTTTGAGAAGGGATCCAAGACAGTAAGCCAGGAAGGTTGCAGAACTGAGGTTATACCCTTGCTTGCCGAGCTGGTGTGTTTGATTACAAACGCTTTGTAACCCTGCTCAGTAACATCGTCAGCGTGCCTCTGGTGAAGCATCAGCTTTCTGTCCTGCTTGGTATTTATCTTCTCCAAAACTTTGAGCTTGCAGAGCTTGTGAGGTCGTATCAGGCCAGAGAGATATGCAAGCTATTTACCTTGATTGACTATAATGAACAGGTGTTGATAAGACAATGCTGTGAGATTTCATATAGAACCATAGATCAGAGTTTCAGACGATAACACACTGTAGAACTAGAGGAACACAGCAGGTCAGGCAGCATCAGATGAGCAGGAAAGTTGACGTTTCCGGTCGGGACCCTTCTTCAGAAGTGGGGGAGAAGGAAGGGAGCTCTGAAATAAATAGAGAGAGGAGGGGTGGGGCTGGGGAAAGTAGGTGGGATGGTGATAGGTGTGTGTAGGTAGGGAGTGGTGGGGATTGGTCAGTGAGGTGGGAGGAGCGGATAGGTGGGAGAGAAGACGGACAGGTCAAGGAGGCAGGGATGAGAGGGAGGGTTGGTCATGGGATGAGGCCGGGAGTGGGGAGATTTTAAAACTGGTAAAGTCCACATTGAGCCCATTGGGTTGCAGGCTCCCGAGGCGGAATATGAGGTACTGCTCCTCCAGTTTGCGGGTGGTGTCATTGTGACACAGGAGGAGGCCCAGGATGGACATGTCTCCCAAGGGGTGGGAGGGGGAGTTGAAAAGGTTTGCGACTGGAAGATGTTGTCGTTTGTCGCGAACAGCGCGCAGGTGCTCTATAAAGCAGTCTCTGAGTCTCCGCTTGGTCTCACAATGTAGAGGAGGCCACATCAAGAACAGCAGATGCAATAGACCACATTGATGGATGTGCAGGTGAACCCCTGTCTAATGTGGAAGGTTTGTTTGGTGCCTTGAATGGAGGTGAGGGGGGAGGTTTGGGGCAGCTGTAGCTCTTGCTGCAGTTGCAGGGAATGGTGTTGGGGTTGGTGATGCTAGTGGGGAGTGTGGAGCGAATGAGTGAGTCGTGGAGAGAGCGGGCCCTACAAAAGGCAGATGGGGTGGGGAGGGAAATATATCTTTGGTTGTGGGGTCAGATTGCAGGTGGCGGAAAATGATGCGTTGAATCCGGAGGACAGTGGGGTGGGGACGAGGAGGATTCTGTCTTTGTTTTTGTTGGGGGGAGCGGATGTGATGGCAGAGGTGCAGGAAAAGCAAGAGATGCGATTGAAGCATTTTCGAACACTGAAGGGGGGAAGTTGTGGTCCTTGAAATAAGAGGACATCTGGGATGTTCAGGAGTGGAACACCATATATTGGGAGCAGATGTGGCAGAGGCGGAGGAATTGGGAGTAAGGGATCGCATTCTTGCAGGAAGGTGGGTGAGAGATGGTGTAGTCTAGGAAGCTGTGGGAGTCGGTGGGCTTGAAATAGATATCAGTCTTGAGGCAGTCACCAGAGATGGAGACGGAAAGATCCAGGAAGAAGAGAGAAGTATCAGAGATGGTCCAGGTGAACTTGAGGTTGGGGTGAAAGGTGTTAGTGAAGTTGAACTGTTCAAGCTCCTTATGGGAGCATGAGGCAGCGCCGATACAGTTATCGATGTAGCAGAGGAAGAGATGGGGGACAGTGCCAGTGTAGCAGTGGAAGAGGGAACTGTCCCATGTATCCTACAGAGAGGCAGGCATAGCTTGGGCCCAGGCAGGTGCCCATGGCCACCCCCTTTGTCTGTAGGAAGTGGGAGGAGTTGAAGGAGAAGTGGATCCCCACCACTCCCTACCTGCACTTACCTATCACCATCCCACCTACCTTCCCCAGCCCCACCTCTCCTCTCTATTTATTTCTGAGCTCCTTTCCCCCTCCCCCATTTCTGAAGAAGGGTCCTGATCCAAAACGTTGACTTTCCTGCCCCTCTGATGCTGCCTGGCCTGCTGTTCTCCTCCAGTTCCAAACGGTATTATCTCTGACTCCAGCACCTGCAGTTCTTACCATCTCTGAGTTTCAGACGTACTGTTTTGAGTCAGCCCGGCTCCTAGGATTGGTTCAATCAATAGGAAAATTACAATATCCAAAACTGCCTTATGTAACACCTCCTGGACAGAAACTCATTTGCATTGGAGTAACTGAATTGCATTCCTGAATCAAACTGCAGTAACTACACAGGAGGAATTGACATGTCAGTTACCATGCTGACACAGGAAATGAAGTAATTCAATATACTTGAGGATGTATTTGTATTTAAAAGGGCAACTTGAACCAGTGGAACTGACACTTCAGAGGCAACATCAGTACAAGAAGCAGGAACCTTTGGAGCAAGAACAACAGCATTGATCTCAGCTTGGCTGCAACCGTGGTAGTATAAACCTCTTTACTATCTAGTGCTTCCGAAGCAGATTTTAACACAGTGTAAGGACATGGTCATTTAAGAACTGTAAGGTTATTCAGGAAATAGAGGGAAAATGGGTTTTATAGAATTGTGTTTCTATCAACAATAATAATCTGAACTTTTTATCTCTTAGTTTTCTAATTTGTTACTATAATTTTGAAATTTTGAAAGTCTGTAGTGCTAGACTTTTATTTCTATATTTTCTAATTGTTTTCCTGAAGAATTTATAATCAAGAATCTGTACCTAGGTACCTCTGCACTTAAGTTGTCACCATAATTGCCAACATGTAAATGTTTCACTGCACTCATGTGAGTACATGTGAAAATAAAGCTAATTCAATTCCATTCAAACCATAAAAACCAAAAGAAATGCGGATGCTGTAAATCAGGAACAAAAACAAAGTTGCTGGAAAAGCTCAGCAGGTCTGGCAGCATTTGTGAAGGAGAAAACAGAGTTAACGTTTTGGGTCCGGTGACCCATGCACAGAACTGTTAAAATTAAAATCCTCCATGAATGCCACTCTGGCTTTGCTACAAACTTGCCTAATTTCTGCATTTATACAATCTAGCACTTCAGAACTGTTACCAAGAGGACGGTACACAACATTTATTACAGTTTTAGATCCATATAGTCCCCACTGAATTCTTTGCCCTATTTTCTCCTCCCGCACCATTGAAGTAATTCTGTTTCTAATCAGTAAGGCTACTGCACATCATCTGTCTTTTTTCTGTCCATCCTGTAAACCTTATAACCTGGTATATTTAGTTCCCAGTCCTGATGATCCTGCAGCCGTGTCTCAGTAATGGCTACTATCTCATAATCTCCAATTTGAATCTGTGCCTACAGCTCATTTAGTTTATTCCTTACATTCTGTGCAATTGTATAGCAAACTCTTATTTGGGCCGTACGCTTTAACCTGTTCCTCAGCACTGATGCTTTATTCACCTGTTCATTATTTCTCTCTTCCAGTTTAAACAATACACTTCTTATAGCTTTGTCATTACCTGCCATACCTGAAGCAGGATTCCTGACTGTTTCTTTCTCATGTTCCTTGACTTTGAAAATTTATTGACTACTCAAGCACACTGGTAATGCTCTGCAAGCCTTGGAGAATTGCTATGGCACTGGTTAGCTCTCTCCATGAACAATCCTCTATTTCTAGACGGCTTGATTGTAAGCCTTTTAGCTGCCTTATACAACAGTAGAGACTAGCAATTGCAACCAGAAATTCAGGAGAAACTTCTACATCCAGTAGAGAGATAGTGGCATTCACTTTATAAGGGACTGGTTGAGGTGGATTACATGACATAAGAACATAAGAACTAGGAGCAGGAGTAGGCCATCTGGCCCCTCGAGCCTGCCCCGCCATTTAATAAGATCATGGCTGATCTTTTTGAGACTCAGCTCCACTTACCCGCCCACTCACCATAACCCTTAATTCCTTTACTGTTCAAAAATTTATCTCGCCTTGCCTTAAAAACATTCAGCGAGGTAGCTTCAACCGCTTCACTGGGCAGGGAATTCCACAGATTCACAACCCTTTGGGTGAAGAAGTTCCTCCTGACCTCAGTCCTACATCTGCTTCCCTTTGTTTTGAGGCAATGCCCCCTAGTCCTAGTTTCATAAATATACTTAAGGGGAAGCTGAAAAAACACATGAGCGAGAAGGGAATACGTTGATGTGCTGAGATGAAATGATGTAGGAGAAAGCAAAATTCTGCAACTAAAAGCAGCTGATTGAAAGGGATTTAAACAAACATGACCCTGAGTGATAGAAAATGGTGTCTACCCTGGGAAACAGCCATAGATCAGAGATTTCTGCTCTTTGTCATGTTGTTCTTCGGATTATTAGCTTACGTTGTGTGAAGAGAATGTGGAGATGGTTGTTAACGAACTTAGTTTAATTGTTCTTCAAAGCAAATTATTAAATTAATTGAGAATTATCAAAAGACTTGATATGTTCTGAGAAACTGGGAAAATGATTAATATAACAACAATATGTTTGAATGTACATAACTCAGATTGGATTTATTTTGTGGATATAGAGCACAGATATCACAAAAACAATAATATCACACATCGACATAAATAGGTTAAAAAAAAATTTAGAAGTGGACTTTGTACCCGGACTTGTCATTCCATCCATATTTGCCTTTATCCAAAACGGTATAAAGAGACTGTGCTCTGTCTCTCTGTTCTGTAGTCAGTGTTATAGACAGAAGTCTATTGTCCTGAAATAGAATTTTTACATGATCAACCTCAGTTACTACTATACTTTATATATTATATAAAACAAAGTTGCTGGAAAAGCTCAGCAGGTCTGGCCAAGGAGACTTAAGGAGTTGACAGTGGCTAGGCAATGGCAGACATTTAAAGAACACATGGGTGAACTTCCACAATTGAATAACCCTGTCTGGTGTAAGAGTAAAACAGGGAAGGTGGCTCAACCATGGATATCAAGGGAAATCAGAAACAGTGTTAATGTCAAAGAGGAAACATATAAATTGACCAGAAAAAGTAGTGAACCTGAGGACTGGGAGAAATTTTAAATCCAGCAGAGGAGGACAAATGGTTTAATTCAGAAAGGTTAATAGAATATGAAAGTAAGCTCGCAGAAAACATAAAAACTGATTGCAAAAGCTTCCTTAGATATGTGAAGAGGAAAAGACTGGTGAAGACAAATGTCAGTCCCTTACAGTTAGAATCTGTTTTGTTTGGAAAAAAAGCGGCATGGTGGCTCAGTGGTTAGCATTGCTGCCTCACAGCGCCAGGAATCTGGGTTTGATTCCACCCTCAGGTGACTGTCTGTGTGGAGTTTGCACATTCTCCCCATGTCTGCGTGGGTTTCCTCCGGCTGCTGAGGTTTACTCCCACAGTCCAAAGATGTACAGGCTAGGTGGATTGGCCATGCTAAATTGCCCATAGTGTTCAGGGATGTGCAGATTAGGTGGGTTATAGCAGGATGGGTCTGGGTGGGAGGCTCTGAGGGTCGGTGAATGCTTCAATCCTATCTATTGCCTGCATATTTTTATATGTTTCTACAAGAAAACACTCTTGACAGATTTAAGAGAATTCTTTGTGGTGGTTACAAGCAGGATATATGAAGGGGAAACAGTGGATGTAATACATTTGGATTTTCAAAAGGTGCCACGCATTAGGCTTCTATTAACATGAAGAGGATTGACTAACAAATAGAAAACAGCGAGTTGGGATAACGGGGGAACATTTTTAGGATGGCAACCTCTAACTCGTGGAGTGCCTCAGGGTGTCAGTGCTGGGACCACAATTATTCAGAACATTCCCTTATTGACTTGGATGAGAAAAGTGAATGTACCGTGGCCATGTTTGCTAATGACACAGAAAGTGTCTGCAGAAGGATATAGGCAGGTCAGACAAGTGAGCAAACCCTCGCCAGATGGAATATAATGTGGGACAATGTGTGGTTATGCACTTTGGCAGGTAGAACAGAGGAGTTGAACATTATTTTAATGAAGACAGACTGCAGAAAGGTGCAGAACAGAGGTATTAGGGAGTTCTTGTCCATGAATTACAAAACGCTAGCATGTAAGTTCAGCGGGTAATAGGGAAGGCAAATGGAATGTTGACCTTTACACCAAGTGGGTGGCATATAAGTATCAGAAAGCCTTACTGCAGCTGTACAAGGTGCTGGTGAGACCACATCTGGAATAATGAGAGCAGTTATGGTCCCCTTATTTATGGAAAGATATTGTTTCATTGGAGGCAGTTCAGAGAAGGTTCACTCAGATGATCCCTGGTATGGAGGGTTATGTCACGAGTAAAAGCGAAACAGGTTGGGATTCTACTCACTGGAGTTTAGAAGAAGGAGAGGTAATCTCATTGAAACATTCAGGATTCTTAAGGGGGTAACAGGGTCAATGCTGAGAGAATGTTTCACCTCATGGGAGAGTCTAGGACCAGAGAGCATAGTTTCAGAATAAAGGGGCACCAATTTAAGACTGAGATGAGGAGGAAATTCTTCTCTTAGAGTTGTGTGTCTTTGGAACTCCTTGCCACAGAAAGCTGTGGGGGTGGTGTCTATTTAAGCCTGAGGCAGATAGATTTTTGGGAATCAAGGGTTACAGGAAAAAGGCAGGAAAGTTGGATCAGCCATGATCCTTTGAATGGCACAGCAGGCTCAAGGGGCTGAATGGCCTACTCCTGTTCCTATTTAACACAGTCTTACAGTTTTATGGGCGTTATTAAAACATGTAAGATTCTCAGAGGATTTGACAGGGTAGATGTGGAGAGGTTGTTTCCCCTTGTGGGAGAATCTACGGCCAGAGGGCATCATCTCAGAGTAAGGAGTTACCCATTTAACACAGAGATGGGCAGGAATTTCTCCTCACGGGTTTGGAGAATGGGACTAGCTTGATAGTTCTTTTGGGAGCCAGCACAGACAGCGAGGCCCCCTTCCATACTGTAAGAGTCTACAATTCTACGTGCAGAGGGATCTGGGTGTCGTTGGATATGAACCACAAACACTAGGATGTAGCTACAGCAGGCAATAAGGAAGGCAGATGGAATTTTAGCACTTTTTTGTCAAAGGAATAGAGTATAAAAATAGGGAAGGGTTGCTGTAACTGTACAAGGCATTAGACTGCACCTGGAGCACTGCGGACAGATTTGGTGCCTTTACTTGAAGAGGGATGTAGTGGCATTGGAGGCAGTCCAAGGGCGGGTCACTAGATTGATTCTAGAGAATCTCAAGAAGAGAAATTGAGCAATTTAGTCCTATTCTCTCTGGAGTTTAGCAGAATGAGAGGAGATCTAATTGAGAAATATTAGATACTAAAGGAGATTGACAAAGCAAACGTGGAGAGGATGTTTTCTCACGCGGAACAATCTAGAATAAGAGGTCACAGTTTTATGATAAGGGGTGGCAGATGGGGAGGTGATAGTCCAGTATTATCGCTGGACTATTAATCCAGAAGACCAGATAATGTTCTGGGGCCCAGGTTCGAATCCCGCCACGGCAGCCAGGGGAATTTGAATTCAATAATGTATCTGGAATTAAGAATCTAATGATGACTGTGAACCCATTGTCGATTGTTGGAAAAACCCATCTGGTTCACGAGTGTCCTTTAGGGAAGAAAACTGCCATCCTTACCTGGTCTGGCCTACATGGACTCCACACCCACTGCAATGTGGTTGACTCTTAACTCTGGGCAATTAGGGATGGGCAATAAATGCTGCAAGGCCAGCGACGCCCTCATCCTGAGAATGAATAAAGCAAAAAAAAGATTTAAAATAGAGATGTGGAGAAATTCTTTCTCTCAAAGGGTCATGAATCTGTGGAATTCACTCCCCCAGACTGAATGCGGTGAATGCATTGAGTAAATTTAAGGAGGAGATAGACAGATTTTAAATTAGTAATAGGTTGAAGGATTATGGAAAATGGGCAAGAAAGTGGAGTTGAGGTCTAGATGAGATCAGATAGAACAGTATTAAGTGGTGGAGCAGAGTTGTGGGGCTGAATGGCCTACTCCTGCTCCTACTTCTTATGGTCATCACTCTCGTTGATACATTGTGGAGTCACAGATGAACTATTATCCTTTTCTTTTCAGGGACAACTGAAGGAAGCGACCATCTAAATACAGTGCTTGGACCATCAGTATGTCTGGAACAGCAGTAG
>NC_063333.1:1206395-1222249 GCF_021869965.1 Rhincodon typus
CCATCCCCGCCTCTTCGACCTGTTTGTTTCCTCTCCACCTATCCTCTCCTCTATCCCTCTTCTATCCGCCTCCCACTCTCTCCCTATTTATTTCAAAACCCCCTTCCCCTCCCCCTTTTCTGATGAAGGGTCTAGGCCCGAAACGCAGCCTCTCTGCTCCTATGATGCTGCTTGGCCTGCTGTGTTCATCCAGCCCTGCACCTTGTTGTCTCGGATTCTCCAGCATCTGCAGTTCCTACTATCTCTGATACCATTCGGGAGTCTTGTTTTCGACCACAGAACTGCCTGTCTACTCCCCTTACAATTGAATCCCCTGTGACTATCGCCCTTCCACTCTTTTTCCCGCCCTTCTGTACAGCAGAGCCAGCCACGGTGCCATGAACCTGGCTACTGCTGCCTTCCCCTGGTGAGCCATCTCCCGCAACAGTATCCAAAATGGTATACCTGTTTTGGAGGGAGATGACCACAGGGGACACCTGCACTGCCTTCCTGCTTTTTTTCTGCCTTTTGGTCACCCATTCCCTTTCTCCCTCAGCAATCCTAATCTGCGGTGTGACCAATTTGCTGAACATGCTATCCACGACTTCCTCAGCATCGTGGATGCTCCAAAGTGAGTCCATCCGCAGCTCCAGAGCCGTCATGCGGTCTAACGAGAGCTGCAGCTGGACACACTTCCTGCACGTGTAGGAGTCAGGGACATCAACCGCGTCCCTGAGCTCCCACATTGAGCAAGAGGAGCATAACACAGGTCTGGGATCTCCAGCCATTTTTACTCTTAAGCTTAGCTTCGTCCTACTATAATATCAAACAATAGATAAATGAAATGAAAAAATTTTTACCAATCACTCTACTTACCAGCACATGATTGAAAAAAAGAAAAAGAAAAATCTTACCTTATCAACACACCACAGAGTCTTTTTTTTTGTTCAGAAGAGGAGGGTGGGTGGGAGACACTGGACGTGTAGTGTCTCAGGTTTAGCCACTGCCCAAATATATCAGTTCACTCACATTCTCAGAGCGCAAGTTGACCGCTCCCACTCAGCTCTGCTGCCAAAATGAAGAACTTACCTTCCCGGCAGCCTCCTGGTCCTCACTCTCACCGCTCCTGCTGCTGCTGCAATAATGGACGCCGCTGATTCCATGAGGTAAATCTTTTAAAATGAATCACCTGCTTTTCCTTTTGTAACTGTAAATTTCTTATTGATTTTTGATGTCTCTGGTAAGCTTCTGTTTGTAATCCCTTTTAATAGCTGTTATAACTTGCTTTGTGGCCCTTTGTTGGTTTTTGTATCTTTTCCATTCAGCAGGCTCTATGCTGTATTTTGTATTGGTTCAAAAATCACACAACACCAGATTATAGTCCAACAGGTTTATTTGAAGAATCTGAAAGCTTGTGCCTTCAAATAAACCTGTTGGACTATAACCTGGTGTCGTGTGATTTTTGACCTTGTCCACCTCAGTCCAACACCAGCATTTTCACATCACATATTTTGTATTCTTGTAAACCCTTTTTTTTTAGTTTTACACCTTCCCTTATCTCTTTAATTGTCCTTGGCTGTGTTTTTCTGTGAAGTAGAGCTTTCCCCTCCCAGGGATATAAATTGGTTTTCTATGGTGTTAAATGTTTCTCTGAATTTCCTCCACTATTCTTCAGATGTTTTGCCCATTAGCAGATTTTCTCATTTTACTCCAAACAGTCTCTGTCTCATCTTGTTAAACTTGGCCTTACCCAAATCTAAAATTCCTGTAGCTGATTCATGCTTTTCACTTTCAAACGTTGAACTCGATCATGTTATGATCACTATTTGATAAATGTTCACACACAATTTGGTTACTAATGAAAGTCTCATTAATCTTTATTAAATCCAATATATGCTTGCCCCCTTGTTGCATCCAAGACATTTTGCTGTAGGAAATTATCGCCAGAAATTCACAACCTTTCTGACAGGTGCTTGTCTGCCTCTCCCAATCTATGTTAAAATTAAAATCCTCCATGAATGCCACTCTAGCTTTGCTACAAACTTGCCTAATTTCGCATTTATACAATCTAGCACTTCAGAACTGTTACCAGGCGGACTATACACAACATTTATTACAGTTTTAGATCCTTTACTGTTCCTCAGTTCCTACCCATATAGTCCCCACTGAATGCTTAGCCTTCGTTATATCCTCCCGCACCATTGAAGTAATTCTGTTTCTAATCAGTAAGGCTACTCCAATCCCCTGCCATTTTTATGTCCATCCTGTAAACCTTCTAACCTGGAACAAAAACAGAAATTGCTGGAAAAGCTCAGCAGGACTGGCAGCAGTTCTGAAGAAGGGTCACTGGACCCGAAACGTTAACTCTGATTTTTTCTTCACAGATGCTGCCAGACCTGCTGAAATTTTCCAGCAACTTCTGTTTTTCTTCCTGATTTACAGCATCCACAGTTCTTTTGGTTCTTATAACCTGATATATTTAGTTCCCAATCCTGACCATCCTGCAGCTGTGTTTCAGTAATGGCTACTGTCCCACAATCTCCAATTTGAATTTGTGCCTGCAGCTCATTTTATTTATTCCTTATGCTCTGTGCATTTATATATTTAACTCTTATTACATAATACAATGCCCTCAGCAGTGATGCTGTATCTAGCTGTTCATTATTTCCCTCTTTCAGTTTAAACAACATACTTACAGTCATAGATTCATACATCATGGAAACAGACCCTCCTGTCCAACTAGTCCATACTGACCACGTTCCCAAACTAAACTTGTCCCACTTGCCTGTGTTTGGCCCATGTTCCTCCAAGTTTTTCCAATTCATAAAATTATCCAAATGTCTTGTAAATGTTGCAACTGTACTTGCATTCACCACTTCCTCTGGCAGTACATTCCACAAACAAACCACCCTCTGTGTAAAAAAAAAGTTGCTCCTCATGTCCTTTTTAAAATCTTTCTCCTTTCACCTTAAAATTTTGCACCCTAGTTTTGAACTCCCACACCTAGGGAAAAGAAGCTGCTATTCACCTTATCGATTCCCTTTGTGATTTTATAAACCCCTCAGCCTCCTACACTCCAGTGTCAAATTATGGAAACAGTTTGCCAGAAAAACCTATCTGGTTTACAAATGATATTTAGGGAGGGAAATCTCCCATCCCTACCTGGTCTGGCCCACATGTGACTGCAAATCGACAGCAATGGGACTGGGAGGACAGCACTGGGATGACAGATAACATGCATTTCCACCATCAGTCAACATGTCTTGACAAAATCTGGGGTTCCTTATTGACAAAAACTGACACTTCTAAGCTTATATTAAATTTGAATATAAATTTAATAATGGGATAGTCAATCAAAGTTTGGGAGAGAAACAAAAACAATGAATTTGGAAGATTAAGAAAGTGTATGAAGACTGGCAGAGAGCACAAAAAGAATTAACAAATGATCTAATAAAGACAAATAATGAAATAATAAAGGGTAATCATAATGGGAGAAAAAGAAGTATCCCTATGAAGGATGAAGGAATAACAAACATTGAATAGTTATCTTCTTACTTTGTTCATGGACATGAATTCACTGACAGCATCACTGTTTATTGCCCATCAGTAAGTCCCTTTGAGATGTTTATCGTGAGTCCAAGAAGGAGGTAATGGAAATAAAAGGGTCCAAAAGCAGAAGAAGTCAAGGTCTAATACTCTGTAGTTATTTTTGATTGTACAGTTGATAATCCAATACTGAAGACTTACATGCCCACATTAGGGCACCATTGCGGCTAACATCTTACACTCATTCCATGTAAAACAATGGAATCGATTGTCAAGGGTAAATGTGAGAATTATCTGTACAACAATAATCTGATTCACAACAGTCAGCAATTCATTTAGAGTTGGAAATTGTGCCTAATGACCATCTCAACTGCTCTTGGGTATGTTACAACCCAAGTGGACTGATGTTTTTGTTTAGCTCAATTTCCAAAGGTTTTTTTTTAAATAAAGTTCAAATCAGAAGTTTAAAAGGGAAAGTGTTGGCATTATCATGTCACTGGACTAGTAACCCAGAGGCCTAAGCTCATGCTTTAGGATCAAAGATTCAAATTCCACCATGGTACATCCCATGTGGGAACAGGACTATACTGATTGGAACCAGTTGGATTTATTGACTATGAGATCCTTGATTGTGATTGTTAACCTGGGCCAGTCAGGGAACCCTGGCTGACAGATATAAACAGGGGATTCATATTCAGATCGGTTCAGGTGGAGCTCATTTCAACAGTACTTTCGGTCCTGTCCCATAAATTGATAGTGTTGCCCCACAAAGTTAACCCCTGTTCCCTGTATCACTCCTTTTGCTATGCATTTACTTCTCTAACTCTCTCATCTCTATGCCAATTTGAACGTGGCTCGGATAATAATCCAGAGATTATAACCCAAAAGATCCTGTTCTTAAAATTTTGTTTCTAATTCCTGATATTCCCCAAACAGGCCTTCTTGCCTACTCTTGCCTGTATTGTAACTCCAACACGGACCACAGCAAATGGATCCTTCTTCCTCCCACTCCAATATCCTTTCAAGGTGATTGGAGATGAAGCCTTGAGCTTCGGCTTTGGTATTTATTTCCTGTTCAGTTTCAACCTCCTGCCCTCGCTGGCTCCTCTCTGTCTGCTCTCCCAGGTATGTGCCTCAGTTTAAGAATAAATACACCTTACTCCCTTAATTACATGTTGCTAACACAAACAGCATGTACTCAAGCACACTGGTAATGATCTGCAAGCCTTGGAGAATTGCTATGGCACTGATTAGCTCTCTCCATGAACAATCCTTTATTTCTAGATGGCTTGATTGTAAGCCTTTTAGCTGCCTTATACAACAGTAGAGACTAGCAATTGCAACCAGAAATTCAGGAGAAACTTCTACATCCAGTAGAGAGATGGTGGCATTTGCTTTATAAGGGACTGGTTGAGGTGGATCACATAGATACATTTAAGGGGAGGCTGAATAAACACATAAGGGAGAAAGGAATTTGTTGATCTGAGATGAAATGAAGTAGGAGAAAGTAAATTCTACACTCTACAACTAAAATCATCTGATTGAAAGGGATTTAAACAAACATGACCCTGAGTTATAGGAAGTGACGTCTACCCTGGGAAACACCCACGGATCAGAGATTCCTGCTCTTTGGCATTGAGAAAACATGTGTGTTGTTCTTCAGATTATTATCTTATGCTGTGTGAGGAGAATTTTGAAATGTTTGTTAAAGAACTTCATTTAATTGTTCTTCAAAGCAAATTATTAAATTGAAGACCAGACACATTCTGAGAAACTGGGAAAATGATTAATATATCAACAATACATTAGAATGTAAGTGACTCAGACTGGATTTTCATTACGTGGTTATAGAGTCCAGATATCACAGAAACATTAATATCATACACTTGCATAAATAGGTTAAAAAAAGTTTTAGAAGCAGACTTTGTATCCGGACATATCATTCTATCCATATTTGCCTTTATCCAAAAAGGTTTAAAAAGACTGTGCTCTGTCTTTCTCTGTTCTGCAGTCAGTGCTAGAGACAGAAGAGCCATTTTGGAGAGTGCCAACAAGAGAAGCTCCACAGAACTGATCGTCAACTTCTACAGGAGTTCGCAAAGGAACAGGTTGTAGGTTTAATTCAGTTTATCAATCTGTTAAATTATGTGGTTCCCTATCATTTGGGTCCATGTGTCCTTCTGAAATAGAATCTTTACATGATCAACCTCAGTAACTATTATATTTATGTGGCAAGTTCAGTAGAGTTTCTGCTCAATAGTAACCTCCGGCATATTGATAGAACAGAATTCAGTGATGGTAACATTGCTGAATGTCAAGGCGTGGTTGTCAGATTCTCTCTTGTTTGAGATAGTCGTTGCCTGGTATTTGTGTGGCATGAATGTTACTTGCCACTTGTCCAGTAGAATTTCTAGTCAATGTCAGTGATTATAGAATCCCTACAATGTGGACACAGGACATTCGGCCCATCAAATCCAGGCTAAAGCTCCCTGGACACTACAGGAAATTTAACACAGCCTGCTCATCTTTGAACTGTGGGAGGAAACCGTAGAACCCGAAGGAAACCCACACAGACTTGTGGAGAAAGTGCAAACTCCACACAGTCGCTTGAGGGTGGAATTGAACCCAGGTCCCAGGCGGTATGTCCCAGCAGTGCTAACCACTGAGCCACCAAGCTGCCAATTCATTAGCAGGACATGGCCATTGCTGGCTGGGCCATTTATTATCCATCCCTAGTTGCACTTGAGAAAACGGTGTTGAGCCGCCTTCTTGAACCGCTGCAGTCACCAGACCCAAAACGTTAACTCTGTTTCTTCCTTCACAGATGCTGCAAGACCTGCTGAGCTTTTCCAGCAATTTTGTTTTTGTTCCTGATTTACAGCATCCATGGTTCTTTAGGTTTTTATGGGCAATAACTGCTGGCCAGCCAGCAATGCCTGCATACTGCAAGTGAATTTTAAGAAATTATGAGGGTATGAAAGCAAGGCTAGCAAGGTTAGATCAAGGGATAGGTCACTAGAGATACAGTGGCAATCATTTTAGTGGATATTCCAGAAAGTGCAGAATAAATACATTCCCATAAAATAGAAAGTTTCTGAGGGAGAGATCGGCTAGTATCACCCTCAAAGATAAGTGGAGGTCAGAAGATTGGAGAGACTATATAAAGACAAAGAAATACGAAAGAAGGAAAAATTAAAGTATAGGAGAAAATTGCCAAAAATATAAAACCAGATGTGAAAAAAAATTCTTCAGCTATTTCAAAAAACAAGTGTTAACAAAGTCCTGTAGAAAATCAACCTGGGGAATGAGTAATGGAGGATAAAGAGATGGCAGATGAGTTGAACAGAGGTTTTTACATTCCATTTCACTAGAGAGAATACAAGTAATATCCTGGCAACAGCTGTAAATCACCTCATTTGTAGACTATGGCCCTATTTCTAGAATGCCACCCAACCAATTGAAATCTGTCTTTTCCTGTGCAGAATACTTCGATCAGATCACACTTGCACCTCCTAAATTTTAGAGGAAGCAGCCCTAATTTGAATAATCTCTCCCCATAACCTAACCCCTGAAGTCCGGGTATCATTCTCGCTACAGTTACAGAACCAGGTTAGGCCAGTCACTAAATTAACTGAGCTTACATTCACTCCAGCAGAGAGCCTGATTAACTCCACCCAAGCCTGGAAAAAAACACATAAAACTAAAAGCGGTAAATTTTAATATGGTGCTAACTGTAAAGTGCCAGTGAATGTTGATGTTCCCACACGTATGTGTTTGTTAAGTAATTATAAATGCTTCCAAATCCAAGAACATTTTTGGGATCTTTCAGCACTCAGGACATTGGAAAGCATTTTCCAGCTAATAAGATACTGTTTGAAGTGTAGTCACTGTTGTAATGTAGGGAACAGGACAGCTAAATTACACACAGCACGATCCCACAACATTGAGTTGGAGAATAAGCAGCTAACCTGCTGAGGTGATGTTGATTGAAGGAGAAATATTGTCCAGGACATAGGAAGATTCCCCCACAGACCTACTCCATTTCAGGTAACAACACGGGATTTGCTGATTTCCAACTCAGAGGGTAGATGGGTCCTCAGCTTTAATGTCTCACATTAAAGTGATCACGTCCGGCAGTGTGAACCACGCTCAGTATAGCCCTCCCTCTGTCCTGACCCTCCGCCAGTACCCCACACTTTACTCTGAAACCAGAGTCAGGACTGGGGGAGCAGAGGATTAAATATGTCAAAGACTGAAGCTGTTGTTTCCAGTCCCTGTTCCAAACTTGGCAGCTAAACTCCTGACTCCCATCGACTAACAGTCTTAGATTAAATCGGTCTGTTCACATCCTTTATATCATGTTTACTTCTGACCTCCTATTGGTGCAATCTTTAATGCCACCTCTTGCCATTCCCATATCCTCACCCTGCTCCAGCTCCCTCTCAGCTTATCCGCTGTGAAGCCCTCATTCAGGCCTTTATTTTCTCTAAACCTGACAATTCCAACATGCACCTGGCTGAGCTCTCACAATCCAGGAACTTGAGGTCACCCAAACTTCTACCTCCTGTCTCTTAACTCAGAGGAATTACTGTTCACACATCGCCCTCTCTGTTTGCTCACCTTCACCGGCTCTAGGTCAAGTGACGTCTTGATGTTTTTAACAATCTCAACCTTGGTATCAAATCCCTCCATTCTTCAGTCTGCTTCTCTCTGTCATCTCCTCCAGCCCTGCAAAGTATCTGCATTCCTCTCATTCTGGCCTCTTCTCTATCCCCTCATTTATTTAGTTAATTTTTAATGGGCAAACTTCAGTTGTCCCAGCTCCAAGTGTTATCCGCCCCTGTCAACATGCTTCTCCTCCTCTCTCCTGGGCCTGTCTGAGCACAGTGCTACATTCTCAGTGTCTTCCCCCACTCAGTGCCAGTTAACAAATTGAGCCAATAATGATTTAAAGATGTATTAAATTTTCCTTCCAGGCTGTCCTCTGGGCTTTCTCTGTCTTAGAATTATAAATTACTGCAGGAGACCATTCAACCCCATTATTCCGTGTATGAAATAACTCCACAGAGGCCAGTATTCCTTCACCAAGTCTTCCTTTATTTACACTGGAAGAGATGTTGGCTTTAGTACTGCTTCATTCAGAATCTGCCCTGAGGATAACAGAATATTCCTGTTTTTATCTGTCAGCCAGTGCTCACTGATTGGACTGGATTAACAGCCCCAATTGGGGAACTCATATTCTTGAGGTCCACCTGGCTCACCTTGTTACAATCACTACAGTATGAACTGTGATAAAGTGATATCCAATTAGCCACACAATTTCCCTACAGGCTGGTCTCTGGTTTGTTGTTGGTATGACTGATTCTAAATGCCATTAGTTGTTGTGGCAATGCTTTGTTTGTTGTAAACAGAGCTTGCTCAGAACCACACTCAGTCTTCAGCTGTCAATGTATTAATGACTTGGCTGGATTCCTCTACAGAGACAGTAGGTGCCACAATACGGTTAATGTACAACTCATTGTGATGTCAGTGTAACATTGAGTCAGATGGTGGCAGTTAGCTCACCTCTTGTGTCGGTGCCTTGTTCTCCGATTATCCACTCTATCTATGCTTCTCATCATCTTGTAAACCTCGATCAAGTCACCTCTCATCCTTCTTCACTCCAATGAAAAAAGCTCTAGCTCCCTCAACCTTTCCTCATAAGACCTGCCCTCCCGTCCAGGCAGCTTCCTGGTAAATCTCCTCTGCACCCTCTCCAAAGCTTCCACATCGTTCCTATAATGAGGTGACCAGAACTGAACACACAATATTCCAAGTGTGGTCTAACCAAGGTTTTATAGAGCTGCAGCATAACCTCACGGCTCTTAAATTCAATTCCCCTGCCAATGAAAGCCAACCCACCGTATGCCTTTGTAACAACCCTATCAACGTGGGTTGCAACTTTGATGGATCTAAGGATGTGGACCCCAAGATCCCTCTGTTCTTCCACTTTGCCGAGAATCCTGCCATTAACCCTGTATTCTGCATTCAAATTCGACCTTCCAAAATGAATCACTTCACACTTTTCTGAGTTGAATTCCATCTGCCACTTCTTTGCCCAACTCTGCATCCTGTCAATATCCCGTTGCAACCTACAACAGCCCTCTACGCTGTCCACAACTCCATCAACCTTCATGCCATCATCAAACTTACTAACCCACCCTTCCACTTCCTCACCCAAGTCATTTATAAAGATCACAAAGAGCAGAGATCCCAGAACAGATCCCTGCAGAACACCACTGGTCACCGAGCTCCAGGCTGAACACTTTCTATCTACTACCACCCTCTGTCTTCTATTAGACAGCCAATTCTGTATCCAGACAGACAAATTTCCCTGAATCCCATGCCTCCTTACTTTCTGAATGAGCCTACCATGGGGAACCTTATCAAATGCCTTGCTAAAATCCAAATTGACCACATCCACTGCTCTGCCTTTATCAATGTGTTTTGTCACATCCTCAAAGAATTCAATAAAACTTGTGAGCCATGACCTGCCCCTCACAAAATCATGCTGACTATCTCTAATCAAACTGTGCTTTTCCAAATAATCATAAATTCTATCTCTCAGAATCCTCTCCAATAATTTGCCCACCACAGAAGTAAGACTGACCGGTCTGTAATTCCCAAGATTATCCCTATTCTGTTTCTTGAACAAGGGAATGACATTTTCCACCCTCCAATCATCTGGTACTACTCCAGTGGACAGTGAGGACACAAAGATCATTGCCAAAGGGGCAGCAATCTCTTCCCAGTGGAATGAAGGTGATCTAATTGAGGCTTCTAAGGCACTGAAGTAGATTGACAAAGCAGATGTAGAGAGGATATTTCCTCATCTGGGGCCATCTGGAGTGAGAGGTCACAGTTTTATGATAAGTGGTAGCAGATTTAAAACAGAGATGAGAAGAAATTATTTCTCTCAAAGGGTTGTGAATCTGTGGAATTCACACCCCCAGAGCATGATGGATGCTGGGACATTGAATCAATTTAAGGAGTAGATCAACAGATTTTTAATTAGTAATGGGTTGAAGGGTTATGGAGAGTGGGCAAGAAAGTGGCGTTGAGATCAAGACGAGATCAGCCATAATCATATTAAATGGTGGAGCAGACTCAAGGGGCTGAATGGCCTACTCCTGCTTCTAGTTCTTTACTCTCTCTGATATCTTGTGGAGTCACGGATCAACTATTGTCTTTTTGTTTTCAGGGACAACTGAAGGAAGCGACCATCCAAATACAGTGCTTGGACCATCAGTATGTCTGGAACAGCAGTAGATTCGCTAGAATTAGCAAAAGCCAGCACCGAGGTTGCAACCGCAATGATTGCAGTGAAGAATGCAACGTCAGTTGTTGAAAGTTTAGAAAAATTAGCCTCTGCTGCTGGAGCAATAGGAGCTATATTTGGGATAGCAGCAGCAATTGTTAAACTTGCTTTGGGTAACGTGGAGAGTGAGGAGTTGAGATACATGAAGGAGCAGTTCCAGATTGTCAGGAATAAGCTGGACATCATTTCAGATCAGATTCATCAAGTGCTTCGGGCTATCGAACAAAGCACAGTTAATAATCAGTACTTCCCCATTGAAGAGAATCTGAAAAACCAATTCAGGAAGTACATGGACATCCTGAATGCAACAGCGGAATTCCGGGAGAGTGAGAAACAAGAGTTCCTCACAGACTTCAATGCGACTAAAGGTAACCAGAACCTTCACACTCTCTTTGATGCAGTGATGGGATGTTCTGCCGTCTTTGGCAAACCCATTCTGGAAACTGCCATGGAATATGACCAGAGGAATCGGCATCTGATGGAAGGTCTCTGCTCCCGTCTCAAGGAGCTCTTCTGCATTGGTCTGATTGCCCTGGTGGGTCACTCCACTATCACTGGGACTGATGTAGAGGCATTGAAGACAGAATGGAATGAGAAAATTAGCGAAGTAGAAAATAAAATGAAATCCATGATAGATCAGTGCATCAATGAGTTTGCTAACCAGGCAGAAATAGATGTTGGGAAAATGATAAATGAAAAGGGTGGAAGGGATAATCATGAATGTGGAGATTATATTCTAGATGGTTTATTGAAGAATTATGACTGGGTTAACTGGTCTGTATGGGTCCATGACACTGTCGGTGACTTTGACAATCACTGGGTCAGTGGCCCCAATCGGTCTCACTTTTTCAGATGCAATTGGGTTAATGCTGTTGTCTCCGATGCAGTTGATCAAAAACCAATTGATGAAAGTTACATAAGGCAGTTAATTGAGGAGAAAGATTGCTGGGCTAAACCACGTAAAGTTGGAGAACATGTGTACGCCAACCTTCCCTATGGGCATGTTGTACATGTAGTTAACTGCCAGAAGTGTTTGTCACCTTACGATAATTTTCCTGAAAATTATCATTTCTGCAAAAATTACTCAGGTGTCACCCTATGTGTCCATTCAACATAAACTGAACTTCTCCTGAGATTCACAATTCCTCCTCCCCTGAATTGATGCCACTGTCATTCATGGGATGAGGTTTTGATTTTGGACACATTAACCTATTATTCATGGCTGTCTATTTCACTGAAAACCAATGAATTTTTAAATCATTAAATCTTAATTCAGGGAGGTGATGGTTAAGTGGTATTATCACTGGACTGTTAATCCAGAGATCCAGATAATGTTCTGGGATCTGTGTTCAAATACCACCACAGCAGATGGTGGAGTTTGAATTCAATAAAAAAAATCTGGAGCTAAGAATCTAATGATGCTGATGCTGATCCTGATAATGGATAAAGTGGGAAAAAACTTCCCTGAAATTTGACTACATGTTTGACCATCTATCTCTCCCTAACTATTACATACCCAACAGTGTGCTTGTCCCTTTGTGTTTTGGTAGAAAGCTATATGTCTTCATTTGATGATCTCTCCAAGATTTTTTTTTATTCATTCATGGGATGAGGGTGTCGCTGGCCAGCAGCATTTATTGCCCAAGCCTAATTTGCCACAGGGCAGTTAAGAGTCAACCACAGTTCTGAGGAAGGGTCATCCGAAACGTTAACTCTGTTTTCTCCTTCACAGATGCTGCCAGACTGGCTGAGCTTTTCCAGCAACTTTGTTTTTGTTCTTGATTTACAGGATCCACGATAAGAGATAACAAGGTGTAGAGCTGGATGAACACAGCAGGCCAAGCAGCATCAGAGGAGCAGGAAAGCTGACGTTTCAGGTCCAGACCCTTCTCCAGCTCTATACCTTGTTATCTCAGATTTTCCAGCAGCTGCAGTTCCTACGATCTCTTACGGCATCCGCAGTTCTTTTGGTTTTTAGTCAACCACATTGCAGTGGGTCTGGAGTCACATGTTGGCCAGACCAGGTGAGGGTGGCAGATTTCATTCCCTAAAGGACATTAGTGAACCAGATGGATTTTTCCTGACAGTTGGCAATGGTTTCATGGTCATCATTAGACTCTTAATGCCAGATTATCATTGAATTCAAATTCGACCATCTGCCATGGCGGGATTCAAACCCAGGTCCTGAGAACATTACCTGGGTCTCTGGATTGATAGTCCAGCGATAACACCGTGAGGCCGTTGCCTACCCATTGCGTCCCTCCTCAATGTGATAATTGATTCTTTGATCAATGTTGTGAAACCTCCTTCCTCTTCTATCCCCCTCTCTATCTCGTCTGAATGCCCTATAACTGGGAATGTTGAGCTGTCAATCATGTCTATCTTTCAGCCAAGCCTCCGTTACAGCTATGATATCATACTCCCATGTGCCTCTCTGTGCCCTCAGATCATTGCCATACTCCTCAGGCACTTTGCATTAACATGTATTCCATTTAGCTTGCTAAACTCACTTCTTTCTTCTCTAGCTTATGGTTTCTCTACCTTCCAGGCTCACTTATTCACATCTTAACCTCTTATCTGGTCGTACCTTCTCATCTGAACAACTCATCAAGATCCTATGCTCCTGACGATCTGGTTTAAAGTTGCCCAAACAGCATCATAAATCTCCCTACAAGAAACTTGTTCCTGTTTCTGCTCATATGTAACACATCCAACTCATACAGAGCCCACCATCTCTAGAATCGAAAGCTCTGCTTCCTGCACCATCTCTCCAGTAACACATTCACCTGCTCTACCCTTCCATTCTGATACTCTCTACTGCATGGCACCAAGGGAAATCCACAGGTTCCTACCTTTGAAGTTCTGCCTTTCAATTTCCGACCTAACTTCCTCATTTCTCCTTCTCCCTCTGTCATTGGTCCCAACATGGACAATAACTTCTGGCTGTTCACTGTTACCCATCCACACGCCTTTCTGCTATTCCATGGTCTCCATGGCCCTGGGACCCAGGAGGCCACACATCATCCAGGAGTCACGTCTGTGATTGCAGAGATGTTTGTCAAATCCCCGACCACAATTGCCCTTCCACATTTCCTCCTCTCGCCATCCCTAACCTGAGCAGCTAGACCACCCACAGTGCCATGACATTGGCTCAGGCTGGGCTCCACAGATAACCATCATTCACCATTTTCACAGACATACACTTGAGAAATTACCTCACAAACAACTTGATCCCTTTCTTCTGTCTGGCAGTCACCCATTTGCTCTCTGCCTGCATTTTCTTACAGTGCCGGGGGGGTGGGGCGGGTGACCACACTCTGAAATGTATTATCCACAATTTTTCAGTCTTGTGAATGCCCCCTGGTGCCCCCAGCTGCTCCTGTCTCCAAAACCCAGGGTTCACATTGTTCTGGTCAGAGGTACTTCCTGCACATGCTCATCCCAAACCACCAGGAGAATCTTGGAATTCCCACAGTGTACAGGATGGGAAAACCACGAGGCTTGGCTCTCAGGACATACCTTAATAGAGAAAGAAATCTTCCATTTCATTTACACTTGCTCTTTCATGTGTACAGACGAGACAAATCCTATTAATATTTATGCCCAAGTCCAACTCAGGTCCATGATCTTTATTCATTCATGGGATGACGGCGTCACTGGCCAGGCCACATTTATTGTTAATCCCTAATTGCCCAGAGGGCAGTTAAGAGTCAGCCATATTGCTGTGAGTCTGGAGTCACATATAAGCCAGACCAGGTAAGGATGGCAGTTTCCTTCACCAAAGGGCATTCGTGAACCAGATGGGTTTTTCCTGACAATTGGCAATGGATTCATGGTCATCATTAGATTCTTAATTCCAGATATTTATTGAATTGAAATTCCACTATCTGCCATGGCAGGATTCAAACTCGGGTCCTCAGAACATTATCAGGGTTTCTGGATTAACAGTACAGTGATAATACCACTAGGCCATTGCTTTCACCTCAATTCCTCAGCGTGGCTCCTCACCATGAAGGTCCTCTCAGTGACACTGTCACAGGGTCCCCACCCACTCCCCTCAGTGACACTGTCACAGGGTTCCCCACCCGTTCCCCTCACTAACACTGTCACAGGGTCCCCACCCGCTCCCCTCAGCGACACTGTCACAGGGTCCCCACCCGCTCCCCTCAGTGACACTGTCACAGGGTCCCTACCCCCTCCCCTCAGTGACACTGTCACAGGGTCCTCACCCGCTCCTCTCAGTGACACTGTCAAAGGGTCCACACCCGCTCCTGTCAGTGACACTGTCACAGGGTCCTCACCCCTCCCCTCAGTGACACTGTCACAAGGTCCCCACCCTCTCCCCTCAGTGACACTGTCACAGGGTCCCCACCCACTCCTCTCAATGACGCTGACTGCCTGTCTGGGCTGTTATTTTCAGTCAGTGATTTACTGCTTTACATGTGGGATTTTGTCTGAGTGGGTCCGTGCAACATAAACCAGACCCGAACTGTTTATTAGTGAGGAGAGTATTGAGAATGGAGGGAGAGTTCAGAAAGCCCATCCACCCATTACTGCCAAATGACAAAACTCCACACTATTACAGTCCAGTTGTAACATACTGTCTGGACACATGTACCATACAGTGTCCTGTGTAGAATACACTGTTTACTCAATGTATTAATGCAGTTGTACAGGCCTTGGTGAAATGACACCTGGAGTATTGTGTGCAGTTTGGGCCTCCTTATCTGAAGAAGGATGTTCTGGCTATGGAGGGAGTGCAATAAAGGTTTACCAGACTGATTCCTGGGCTCACAGGACTGACATCTGAGGAGAAACTGGATTGGTTAGGCCTATATTCTGTGTTGGGTTTCCTCCAGTGCTCCAGTGAGGTTCTTCTCAGGCTCATTTTCCACTGGAGCACCCTGCAGCCTTCAGGGCTCAATATCGAGGTCAATAAGTTAAGGTCCTGAACACCGTCTTCCATGTCTTT
>NC_063333.1:1222749-1240655 GCF_021869965.1 Rhincodon typus
GGGGAAGTTACGGTCCTTGAAAAACGAGGACAACTGAGATGTACGGGAGTGGAATGCCTCATCCTGGGAGCAGATGCGGCGGAGGCGAAGGAATTGGGAATAGGGGATAGCATTTTTGCAGGAAGGTGGGTGGGAGGAGGAGTATTCTAGGTAGCTGTGGGAGTCGGTGGGCTTGAAATGAATATCGGTTTCTAGGTGGTTGCCTGATATGGAGACAGAGAGGTCCAGGAAGGGGAGAGAGGTGTTAGAGATGGTCCAGGTAAACTTAAGGTTGGGGTGGAAGGTGTTAGTGAAGTGTATGAACAGTTCGAGCTCCTCGTGGGAGCACGAGGCGGCGCCGATACAGTCATCAATGTAACAGAGGAAGAGGTGGGTTTAGGGCCGGTGTAGGTACGGAAGAGGGATTGTTCCACGTAACCTACAAAGAGGCAGGCGTAGCTTGGGCCCATGCGGGTACCCATGGCTACCCCCTTTGTCTGTAGGAAGTGGGAGGAATTGAAAGAGAAGTTGTTGAGTGTGAGGACGAGTTCGGCTAAGCGGATGAGGGTATCAGTGGAGGGGGACTGGTTGGGCCTGCGGGACAGGAAGAAGCGGAGGGCCTTAAGGCCATCTGCATGGGGAATGCAGGTGTAGAGGGACTGGACGTCCATGGTAAATGTTGCCTCCTGCACGGGTCAGGGATGTCTCAGATCGACTGCAGGACACTCTGAAGGGGGAAGGTGAACAGCCAGCTGTCGTGGTGCATATAGGCACCAATGATATAGGTAATAAATGGGATGAGATCCTACAATCAGAATTTAGAGAGTTAGGAGCCAAGTTAAAAAGTAGGACCTCAGAGGTAGTAATCTCAGGATTGTTACCAGTGCCACGTGCTGGTCAGAGTAGAAATGAAAGAATAGGCAGGATAAATGAGTGGCTTGAGAGATGGTGCAGGAGGGAGGGGTTCAGATTTTTGGGACATTAGGACCAGTTCTGGGGAAGGTGGGACTATTACAAATTGGACAGTCTACACCTGGGCAGGACTGGAACCAATGTCCTAGGGGGTGCTTTTGCTAACGCTGTTGGGGAGGGTTTAAACTAATGTGGCAGGGGGATGGGAACCAAATGAGGAGGTTAATGGGCAGTAAGAAGATAGTAACTAAAGCCTGTAAGGAACTAGATAATGAAGTCAGTGTGACTAAGGGGAAGAGGAGGCAGAGAGCAGATGATGAACGCAAATGGACAGGTGGTCTGAGATGCATTTGTTTTAATGCGAGAAGTGTAGTAGGTAAAGCAGATGAACTTAGGGCTTGGATTAGTACCTGGGAGTATGATGTTATTGATAGTACTGAGACTTGGTTGAGGGAAGGGCAAGATTGGCAACTAAATATCCCAGGATATAGATGCTTCAGGTGGGATAGAGAGGGAGGTAAAAGGGGTGGAGGAGTGGCATTACTGGTCAAAGAGGATATCACAGCTGTGCTGAAGGAGGGCACTATGGAGGACTCAAGCAGTGAGGCAATATGGGCAGAGCTCAGAAATAGGAAGGGTACGGTAACAATGTTGGGGCTGTACTACAGGCCTCCCAACAGCGAGCGTGAGATAGAGGTACAAATACGTAGACAGATTATGGAAAGATGCAGGAGCAACAGGGTGGTGGTGATGGGAGATTTTAATTTTCCCAACATTGACTGGGATTCACTTAGTGTTAGGAGTTTAGATGGAGCAGAATTTGTAAGGAGCATCCAGGAGGGTTTTCTAGAGCAGTATGTAAATAGTCCAACTCGGGAAGGGGCCATACTGGACCTGGTGTTGGGGAATGAGCCCGGCCAAGTGGTTGAAGTTTCAGTAGGGGATTACTTTGGGAATGGTGATCACAGTTCTGTAAGTTTTAGAATACTGATGGACAAAGACAAGAGTGGTCCTAAAGGAAGAGCGCTGAACTGGGGGAAGGCCAACTATAGCAAAATTCGGCAGGAGCTGGGGAATGTGGATTGGGAGCAGCTGTTTGAGGGTAAATCCACATTTGATACGTGGGAGGCTTTTAAAGAGAGATTGATTAGATTGCAGGACAGACATGTCCCTGTGAAAATGAGGCATAGAAAGGGCAAGATTAGGGAACCATGGATGACAGGTGAAATTGTGAGACTAGCAAAGAGGAAAGAGGAAGCATACATAAGGTCTAGGCAACTGAAAACAGACGAAGCTTTGGAAGAATATCGGGAAAGTAGGACCAATCTGAAACAAGGAATTAAGAGGGCTAAAAGGGGTCATGAAATATCTTTAGCAAACAGGGTTAAGGAAATTCCCAAAGCCTTTTATTTGTACATAAGGAGCAAGAGGGTAACTAGAGAAAGGGTTGGCCCACTCAAGGAAAAAGGAGGGAAGTTATGCGAGGAGTCAGAGAAAATGAGTGAGATTCTTAATGAGTACTTTGCATCAGTATTCACTGAGGAGAGGGACATGACGGATGTTGAGGTTAGGGATAGATGTTTGATTACTCTAGGTCAAGTTGCCATAAGGAGGGGGGGAAGTGTTGGGTATTCTAAAAGGCATTAGGGTGGACAAGTCCCCAGGTCCGGATGGGATCTATCTCAGATTACTGAGGGAAGTGAGAGAGGAAATAGCTGGGGCCTTAACAGATATCTTTGCAGCATCCTTGAGCACGGGTGAGGTCCTGGAGGACTGGAGAATTGCTAATGTTGTCCCCTTGTTTAAGAAGGGTAGCAAGGATAATCCAGGTAATTATAGACCGGTGAGCCTGACGTCAGTGGTGGGGAAGCTGCTGGAGAAGATACTGAGGGATAGGATCTATTTACATTTGGAAGAAAATGGGCTTATTAGTGATAGGCAGCATGGTTTTGTGCAGGGAAGGTCATGTCTTACCAACTTGATAGAATTCCTTGAGGAAGTGACAAAGTTGATAGATGAGGGAAGGGCTGTAGATGTCATATACATGGACTTCAGTAAGGCGTTTGATAAGGTTCCCCATGGTAGGCTGATGGAGAAAGTGAAGTCGCATGGGGTCCAGGGTGTACTAGCTAGATGGATAGGGAACTGGCTGGGCAACAGGAGACTGAGAGTTGTAGTGGAAGGGAGTTTCTCAAAATGGAGAACAGTGACCAGTGGTGTTCCACAGGGATCCGTGTTGGGACCACTGTTGTTTGTGATATACATAAATGATCTGGAGGAAGGTATAGATGGTCTGATTAGCAAGTTTGCAGATGACACTAAGATTGGTGGAGTCGCAGATAGTGAAGGGGACTGTCGGAGCATGCAGCAGAATATAGATAGATTGGAGAGTTGGGCGGAGAAATGGCAGATGGAGTTCAATCCAGGCAAATGTGAGGTGATGCATTTTGGAAGATCCAATTCAAGAGCGAACTATACGGTAAATGGAAAAGCCCTGGGGAAAATTGATGCACAGAGAGATCTGGGTGTTCAGGTCCATTGTACCCTGAAGGTGGCAACGCAGGTCGAAAGAGTGGTCAAGAAGGCAAACTGCATGCTTTCATTCATCGGACGGGGTATTGAGTACAAGAGTTGGCAGGTCATGTTACAGTTGTATAGGACTTTGGTTTGACCACATTTGGAATACTGCGTACAGTTCTGGTCGCCACATTACCAAAAGGATGTGGATGCTTTGGAGAGGGTGCAGAGGAAGTTCACCAGGATGTTGCCTGGTATAGAGGGTGCTAACTATGAAGAGAGGTTGAGTTGATTAGGATTATTTACATTAGAAAGACGGAGGTTGAGGGGGGACCTGATTGAGGTCTACAAAATCATGAGAGGTACAGACAGTGTGGATAGCAAGAAGATTTTTCCCAGAGTGGGGGACTCAATTACTCGGGGTCACGATTTCAAGGTGAGAGGGGAAAAGTTTAAGGGTGATATGCGTGGGAAGTTCTTTATGCAGAGGGTGGTGGATGCCTGGAACGCATTGCCAGCGGAGGTGGTAGAGGCGGGCACGATAGTGTCATTTAAGATGTATCTGGACAGATACGTGAATGAGCAGGGAGCAGAGGGATACAGATCCTTGGAAAATAGGCGACAGGTTTAGATAGAAAATCTGGATCGGCGCAGGCTTGGAGGGCCGAAGGGCCTGTTCCTGTGCTGTAATTTTCTTTGTGATTTGGTCAGGGGCAATGTTGACCCACTAAAGACTGGAAGTGGGGTTACTGTCAGTGATTACGGGGAAATGGCAGGCATGTTGAATAATTACTTTGCCTCAGTATTTACAGTAGAAACAGAGGATAGCTTGCTGGAAGCTCCATGGAAATTAATCGCGGATTGGGGACAGGGATTCAAAAATATTAAGTGAAACAATGCTAATGAGGAAATTAATGGAATTAAAAAACATAGCAGTTCTGCCTATTTATGAGTGATTTATAACCCCACTGCAAAGCCTCTTCCAAGGATGTCCACCTTGAAGAAGTTGTCCTCCTCCCTCCAGAAAGACCTCAGTGGATCTCTCTCCCACTGCAACCCTCTGGTAATCTCTTCGGCCTACCTATCCGCCCCTCCCACCTCACTGACCAATCTCCACCTGCACTTACCTATCACCATCCCACCTACCTTCCCCAGCCCCACCCCTTCTCTCTATATATATTTCTGAGTTCCCTTTCCCCTCCCCATTTCTGAAGAAGGGTTCTGACCCGAAACGTCAACTTTCCTGCACCTCTGATGCTGCCTAGCCTGATGTGTTCCTCTAGCTCCATACTTTGCTGTCCCTGGGACCTGATGTTTTACATTCAAGGCTGTTAAAGGAAGCAGGGGAAGCACATTGTAGATTGCACATGTCACTCCAATTTTGAAGAAGCATGAAAAAGGAAAACCAGGGAATCTTTGCCTAACATCTGTGGTGGGGAAATTGGAGGCTGCGATCAAGGATATGGTAACTGAACACCATAAAAATTTTCAGTTAATCAGGGAGAGCCAGAATGGATTCATGACAGGTAGGTCATTCCTGACAAACCTCACTGATGTTTTTGAAGAGGTGACGAATGGGCAGGGGAATATCTGTGGATATTGTTTATATGAACGTCCAGAAGACATTTGGTAAAGTCCCAAACAAGAGATTATTAATGAAGATAGGAGCCCACTGAATTGAGGACAATTTATGGGCATGGCTGGGAAACTGGTTGTGTGGCAGGTGATGGAAAGTATGGATAATGGGTATGGACTCAAATTGGCAGGATATGCCCAGTCGTGTCCCACAAGGATGTATTAGAGCCTCAATTATTCACATAACTTATTAATGATTTGGATAATGACATTGAAAGTCATACATCCAAATTGGCAGATGACACAAAGTTACAGGGTATTGTAGACAGTGTAGATGATAGCATAAAATTACAAAGGAATGTTGCTTCATTAAGTGAATGGCCAAAACTGTGGCAGATAAGAGGTGAATGTAACCAAGTGTGAGCTCATGCATTTTAGACCAAAGAAAACGTTATATCAAGATACTTCCTAGATGTTTTAGAGTCATAGAGTCATACAGCATGGAAACAGACCTTTCAATCCAACCAGTACATGCCGAACATAATTGCCTCCCATGTCTTTTTTAAATCTTTCTACTCTCACCTTAAAAATATGCCCCCTAGTCTTGAAATCCCCCACCCTAGGGAAAAGATACCTGTGATTCACCTTATCCATATACCTCATGATTTTATAAACCTCTATATGGTCACCTCTCAAGCTCCTAAGTTCCAGTGAAAGAAGTCCCAGCCCATCCAGCCTCTCCTTATAACTCTAACCCTGCATTCCTGGCAACATCCTGGTAAATCTCTTCTGAACCCTATCCAGCTTAATAGTATCCTTCCTATAACAAGGTGACCAGAACTGGATACAGTACTCCAGAAGAGAACTCACCAACATCCTATACAACCTCAACATAACGTCCCAACTTTTATACTCAAAGGTCTGAGCAATGAAGTTAAGCGTGCTAAACACATTCTTAAACATTTTATCTATATGCAATTCAAACTTCAAAGAATTATGTACTTCATCTTCTGGGTCTCTCTGTCTCCAACACTGCCCAAGGCCCTACTTTTAATTGTATAATTCTTGTCGTTGTTTTACTAAAATGAAATACCTCGCATTTACCCAAATTAAACTCCCATTTGCCACTCTTCAGCCTATTGATCCAATTGATCAAGGTCTCTTCGTAATCTTAGATAACCTTCTTCACTGTCCACTGTATCACTATATTCCATATTCTCATCTAAATCATTTATATAAGTGACAAACAAAAGTGAACCCAGCACCAATCCCTGTAGAACACCACTGGTCACAGGTCTCCAGTCCAAAAAGCAACCCTCCATCATCCCTCTCTGTCTCGTCGTTATGCCAATTTTGTATCCAATTAGCAAGCTCACCCTGAATCCCATGTGATCTAACTTAACTAATTAGTCTACCATGTGGAACCTTGTCAAAGGCTTTGCTAAAATCCAAGTTAACAACGTCTACCGCTCTGACCTCGTCAATCTTCTTGGTCACAGGTAGCCGAGGTGATTAAGAAGGCATATGGCATACTTGCCTTCATTGCCCGGGACATGGAGTACAACAGTTAGCAAGACATGTTGCAGCTATATAAAACCCTTGTTAGGCCGCATTTGGAGTATTGTGTGCAGTTTTGGTCACCACACTACCAGAAGGATGTGGAAGCTTTGGAGAGAGTACAGAGAAGGTTCACCAGGATGTTGCCTGGTCTCCAGGGCACTGATTATGAGGAAAGGTTAAAAAGACTAGGATTGTTTTCACTGGAAAGACAGTGGCTGAGGAGAGACCTGATAGAGATCTACAAAATTATGAGAGGCATAGATAGGGTGGATAGTCAGAGGTTTTTTCCCAGGGTTGAAGTTTCAATTACAAGGGGGTACAGGTTCAAGGTCAGAGGGGCAGAAGTTTAAGGGAGATGTGTGAGGGAAGTTTTTCACGCAGAGAGTGGTAGCAGCCTGGAATGCACTACCAGAAGAGGTGGTGGAAGCGGGCACACTGAAGACATTTAAGAGGCACCTGGATTGGTACATGAATAGGGAAGGAATAGAGGGATACGGATCGAAAAATGGCAGGTTTGTTTTTTGATTAATTAGGGCATGATGGTCAACACAGGCTTGGAGGGCCAAAGGGCCTGTTCCTGTGCTGTACTTTTTCATTTGTGCATTTGTCACTTCTTCAAAAAACTGAACCAAGTTTGTGAGACACGATTTTCCTTGCACAAAACCATGCTGACTATTCCTAATCATTCTTTGTCTCTCCAAACGCATATAAATCCAACCTGTCAGAATTACTTCCAAAAACTTACCCACCACAGGTCTATAATTCCTAGGCTTCTCATACATCCCTCCTTAAACAAAGGCACAACATTAGCCACTCTCCAGTCACTCAGCGCCTCATGCACATTTATAGATAATACGAATATTTCTGCAACTGGCCCTGTAATTTCCACCTTGACTTCCCACAAAGTCCTAGGATGCACTAGATCAGGTCCTGGGGATTTATCCAACTTCATATTTTCCAATACCTTCAGCACTTTCTCTTCTGTAATGTGAACTGTTTTCAAAACATCAATATTTATTCCCCTGAGATTTCCAGCTTCCATTTCTTTCTCCACTGGTGCAAAATATTCATTTGATATCTCTCCCATCTCCTGAGGTTTAACACGAAGACAACCTCTTTGATCTTTAAAAGGCCCTACTCTCTCTAGTTGTTCTCTTATTCTAAATGTACTTGTGGAATCTCTTTCGATTATCCTTAACCTTATTTGACAAAGCTATCTCATATCCTCTTTTTGTCTTCCTGATCTCCCTCTGTAGAATGCCCCGACACTCTTTACACGGTTCAAGAGATTCATTTGAATGCAAATGCTTACATCCAACATATGATTCTTTTTTACTCTTGACTAGAACCTCAATATGTTTATTCATCCATTGTTCTCTAATCCTACCAGGTTTACTTTTTACTCTAAAAGGAACATAATGACTCTGAACTCTTGGTATTGCGCACTTATCAGACATCCCTTTATTTGCGAACAGTCTGCTCCAAATAATTATTGAAAGTTCTCATTGCATACCATTAATATTGGCTTTACATCAGTTAAAAACTTCAATTTTTATGGAAGACGTATCCTTTTTCATTACTGGCAAGGTGGCATGGTGGGTCAGTGGTTAGCACTGCTGTCTCACAGTGCCAGGGACCTGGGTTCAATTCCAGCCTCAGATGACCTTCTGTGTGGAGTTTGCGTATTCTGCATGGGTTTACTCCCATACTCCAAAGATCCAGTTTAGGTGGATTGGCCAAAGGAAATGCAGGATTATAGGTAGGGCTGTGAGTCTGGATGGGATGCTGCCCAGAAAGTTGGTGCGGACTTGTTGGGCCAAATGGCCTGTTTCCACTCTGTAAGGATTCTATAATGATTGTTATTTTAAAACAAATAAAATTATGGTCACTAGACCCAAAGTGTTCCCCTACCATCAATTCAGTCATTTGCCCGATCTTATCACCCAAAAGAAGGTCAAGTTTTGGTCCTTCTCTGGTTGGAACATTTACATTGTGATAAAGAAAAATTTTCTTGAACACCATTTAAGAAATTATTCGCCATCCAAACCTTTAACACCATGGTAATCCCAATCAATGTTTGAAAAATTAAAATCACCTGCTATTACAAGCTTATTATTCTTACATATATCTGAGATCGCTCTACATATTTGTTCCTTAATTTCCCTCTAACTATAGGGAGGTCAATCCTACATTCCCATCAAGGTGATCATTCCCTTTTTATTTCTAATTTAAACACATATATTTTCACTGGTCGATTTTTCAGAAATATATTCTCAAGTTAAAGCAGTAATATTTTCCTTAATCAAAAATGCCACTCCCCCTTCTCTTTTGCCTCTTTTTCTAATTTCGTATAGCATCTGAAACCTGTAGTTCTCTGCTTTCTGCCTCCCTCCCTTTTTGGGTAGAGGAGTTACAAGCACTATTTTCAAATCTAACTGATTCTTTCCTGGATCTAATGTCTTTTAGAAAATTACAACCAAATTATCCACTGCCTCACCAGTGACTTCATTTAAGACCCTAGAATGAAGTCTATCAGGAGCTGGGAATTGTCACTTCACAGTTCCTACAATTTACTCTGTTACTCTCCTGCTAATTGTAATTTTCATGAGCTCCTCCCTCCCATTCAATTCCTCATTTACAGATATTTCCAGATGTTACTTGTATCCTTCCCAGTGAAGATCAATGGAAAATCTCTGTTCAATTCATCCGCCATCTCTTTGTCCTCCATCACTCATTCCCCGGATTCATTTCCTATAGGACTAACACTTACCTGATAACACTTCTCTTTTTGAAATACTTTTTGTTGGAGGGAGGCTACTCCTATCTGTAGCTTTTACAAATAAGCTAGCAGTCTGAGTAGATTGTGATAGAGGCTTCTTTATTCCAGCTTGTACCAACGCAGGGTGGGAGAGTTCTCAGAGGCAATCTCCAAGGCACTCTGCCAGCTGGAGCTCACACAACATATTTATACGTTTTTGTGTCACAATGGTTACATGTAACATTGGTTAAAAATAAAACCACCTATCAGCAATTTCTTGCAAGAGCAAGTTGTGGTTTTGGTATCCTATCTCTCCTGGATCCACCATCCTTGTGTTTTTTCAGCCCCCTTTCCAATTTTATCTGAACTTCTGCTTTTCTATGCTACTTATGGGGTTATCACTTTGCACAATCTGTTGTTTACATCCTAGATTTCTTTGTACGGCGGGGGGGTATTACGTGAGTAACTGCATTTGCTTCATGGCCTCCAACCATTGCAAAATTGATGACTTCTCAAAGAACATAGAACATAGACCAGTACAGCGCAGTACAAGCCCTTTGGCCCATGATGTTGTGCCGACCTATTATCCTACTAAGATCAAAATACCCTGCATACCCTACATTATACTATCATAGATGTGCCTATCCAAGAGTCGCTTAAAAGTCTCTAAAGTATCTGACTCCACTACCACTGCCGGCAGCGCATTCCACACGCCCACCACTCTGTGTGAAGGACCTACCTCTGACATCTCCCCTATACCTTCCTCCAATCACCTTAAAATATGCCCCCTCATAATAGTCATTTCTGTCGTGCGATAAAGTCTCTGGCTAACCACTCTTTCTATACCTCTCATCACCTTGTACACCTCTATCAAGTCATCTCTCATCCTTCGTCGCTCCAACAATCTTCCACAATCATGTGTGTGAACTGCCCAAAAATGCACAGATGGTTTCCATATATGGATACCTGTTGCTCTTAGCCCCATTGTCTACTGCTTTCCCAGACTTAATTTCTACAGCTTGCCATGTGTTACAGTATTCTGTTTTTTTTTGTTTTTTTCTCACCTTCTACTTCAAGCTCTACGCTTATCTTATCTCGATCTGTCCTTCATCAGCCCCTGTCTTACCCCTCGGTCATGCCCAAGATGGCCAAAACTTCTCACAGCATCTTATGTTTTCATTAGTGTTTTAAGTATACAATGAGGGGTTACAATTCGATCCTACATTCTCCTGGATGTTTGAGTTTGATGATGTGCTCAAATTGTTTACATTTGTATTTTCTCTCAGTTAATCAGTTTCCATAACTTGTACAAAGATTCACGATATTTTATCATCAGTAACCTCTGAATATTATACATTCAGATTTATGCTCCTCAGTTTGGTTTGTTATCCTCCAGTTCTCTATCTGCCCATCACTTCACTCAATGACAGTGAAATAATATCAGAGGTGAACTTAAAATTCTCCAGCTGTCTTTCTTCTGACTGTGTCTTGAGGATACTTCTCACTAAGCATTCCAATCGCAAAGCCCATAATTGTTTAAATCTGAATTCTCCTTCCTCCTTGCAATTCCACTCACTTAATCCCAGATAACAAGGTGTAGAGCTGGATGAACACAGCAGGCCGAGGAGCAGGAAAGCTGACGTTTCGGGCCTAGACCCTTCTTCAGAAAATGATCCCAACTGTTTTTACAATCATGTTCCCTAGGTCTCATGTTTTAGTAAATTAAAATGTTTTCTCACTTTACTTGCCACATTAAACATTTCATGTCATACTGTTTTGCTTCCTTTGTACTGGTGTATTTTGGACTAATCTCAGAATATCTGTGCACACTTGTGCATTATCCTGATACCATGCCACACATTCCTGATTTTGTTATGATCTTATCAAAAGTCCTCTCTCATTCTTGAGCCCTGGAGAGATTTGTATTCTAATAAAATATGTTCTCATAATACCTTTTAAAAAAAAGTGAAATGTTTCTTTGTTGATTTATTGTCACATATGCTGAAGTATAGTGAAAAGCCTTTTTAATCAGCAGTATAGGCAGAGCATTGTAAGTAGGGATGTAAGAAGCAAAAAAACTTAGACAGAAGCATACAGGTTACATCGCACAGGACATGCAGTAGGCAAAGTCAATGTTAGCAAGATCAGCACTTTTTGAGGCTAGAGAGTCCATTCATCAGTCTGATAATGGCCGGGAAGCAGCTGTTCCTGAACCTGTTGGTGCGTGTACTCAGGCTTCTGTATCTTTTGCCTGATGGAAGAGGTTATAGGAGACCATTACCGGGGTGCCATGGGCCTTTGATGTTGGCCGCCTTTCTGTGGCAGCGAGCCACGTAAATGGAGTCAATGGATGGAAGGTTGGCTTCTGTGACAGTTTGGGCTGTGCACACCACCTTCTGTAGTTTCTATCGGTCCTGGGCAGAGCAGTTGCCATACCAGGCTGTTATATACCCAGACAGTATGCTTTCAATTGTGCATCTGTAGAAGTTGGTGAGGGACCTTATGGACATGTCAAATTTCCTGAGCCGCCTGAGGAAGAAGAGACAATATTATGCCTTCTTGATCGTTGCATCTACGTGGAAAGTCCACATTTTGTCACTCCAAAGAACTTGGTGCTCTCCACCCTCTCAAATTCAGTTCCATTGACGTAGATGGGGCCGTGTTCTCATTTCTTTTTGAAGTCAATGACCAGTTCTTTAGTTTTGCTGATGGTGAGGGGTTGTTCTCATTGCACCATGTCAGCAAACCATCTGTCTCCCCTCTGTATTTTGACTCTCATTGTTAAATATTCATCCTACTGCGGTGGTGTCGTCAGCAAACTTGTAGATGGCATTTGTTTTGAATTTCGCAACACAGTTGCGGGTGTACAGGGAATACAAGTAAGGGGCTGAGGACGCATCCTTGGGAGGCTCCAGTGTTGTGGAGGAGGTGCAGTTACCTATCCTCACTGATTGCAGTCTGTGGGTCAGAAAGCTGAAGATCCGGTTGCAGAGGGTGGAGCAGAGACCTCGGTCCTGGAGTTTTGAGATCAGTCTGAAGGGGATAATGGTGTTGAAAGTGGAGCTGTAGTCAATGAGCAGGAGTCTAACGTAAGTGTCCTGTTGTCCAGATGTTCCAGGGATGAGTGCAGGGCTACGGATATGGAATCCTCTGTGGACCTGTTACATTGGTAGGCAAATTGTAGGGGATCGACACAGGCTGGGAGACTGGAGTTGATGTGGGCCATGACTAGCCTCTAGAAGCACTTCATGATTATGGAAGTAAGAGCCACTGGTCGACAGTCATTAAGGCACATTGCATGTGCTTTCTTAGGTACTGGGATGATGGTGGTCTTCTTGAAGCAGGTGGGGACTTCGGCTTGTAGGAGGGAGAGGTTGAAGATGTTGGTGAATACCTCTGCCAATTGGTCTGCACAGGATCTGAGTGCTCAACTGGAGATACTGTCCAGGCCCATCGCTTTCCTTGGGCTGACTCCCGGGAAAACTGCTCTGATGTCTGCAGCGGTGACCGAGGGAACAGGTACGTCTGGAGCTGTCGGGGCAGGTGACACCGTGCCACTGGCATTCTGCTCAAATCAAACATAGAAAGCACGGAGCATGTCAGGGAGGGGATGTGTCTTTTTCTGTTTGATCCCCTGCAATAACATGCTTTGTTTGCTCTTTCTTTTAGACAGCAGGTTTTTAAAGTTACTTGACAACTCACTCTGGTTATTTACATCGATAAATTTATCTTAAATCAATATTTCACTTGCTTCTTCAAAAGTCACGAACAATTTTTCTTCCATGCATTGAAACCACTGAGACTGTATGCATGCATTTTATTATTTTCCAAAATCTTATTCAATTTGAGGTAACTGTTCCTTTTAAATGTTTTAGAATTCTAGATCATATGAGTCTTTTTTTGAGGAGACCTTCTGAATCTCCTGTTTATTTCTTCTTTTCTCTTTCTTCTTATCTTTCAATTTCCCCACACTACCACTCTACAGTAGTTGTGCTTATTTTCTTTCCTCACATCACCCATGGTTGTGTGTATGTGCAGTGACTCAGTAAAATGATGCTACTGTGCAATAAATTTTATTCTATACTTTCCACCATATGCCCATGAACCAGTTACAAGCAAAGCCCGATAAGGGAAACGTTTACATGAAGAAAGTGAAGGGGAAGGGTAGGGATTAAATCAAAACATCCCCCATGAATCCCACCTCTCCTTGAAGGCATCAAGAGCTTCGATGGACACTGCATACTCCCTTTCCAAGGACACCCAGGCTTGAACATGGCCATGGAATGGGGAAGGCAGTTGGCAGAGATGACCTAACGTCTACAGCTCACAGCCTGGACCTGTTTATAGCCAGCCTGGGCAGGGTCAGCAGCAGACCCATGAAGAGATCCTCTGATCTATCCACACCTCTCCACACACTGTGCCCAAAGATCAGGAGTGTGGGGCTGAAGTATGAACCAAAAAGAATAACTGGTTTTTCAGATAACGAGAAAGGGGGTGCAAACGTCGACAACCAATATACACATGGTCCACTGATTCCAAGGTACCACAAATAAACAGTTGTATTGGGAGTCTGTGAACCACTGCAATCTGTGGTTACAAGGGACAGCTGCATGCAACATCCTCCACCCCAGATCCCCGAAGGAAAGGACTCCTCCATAGAGAGCCCTCCACTGGGGATCTCCACCGCCTGGCACGCCAAAGTGTGTCCAGCTGGTGGATGAAGGAAAGGAGGTGGACGGTGTACAACAGCAGTCTGTACAGAACCCGCCATTTCGCCTCCCTAAAAGACACACAACACGTATTCCAGAGGCAGCTCAGGTTGTGTGACACAAACACCTGAGGGAGGTACAGAATCCTGGGGCCAAGGTGAAATCCTATCCAGGCAGGGGTGTACGCAGACATGATTCTACCACATATGTGAGCATCCTCCAACTAGTGCACAACATCAGGTCTGAGCATCACTGTTTTAAGGTGTCGGATGGCAGTGGCCATCTCCCAGCATGTCCCTATCTCTGGTCACACCCACAGCCATGGTCCTCCCCTCCACCAGCCACTCGAGCCTGTGATTGTGGAGGTGTGAATTCCTCAGCAACAGATCTCTGACAATAGCCACTGCTCCTGACACGAGTCAACCATGTCCCAGACATTGATCAGGCGCTGGTAAAAGACAGGCAGCATCCTGAGGGCAACCTGCAATCCCTTGTGCTCAATGAGCAGGAGCTGCATGTTGTAATTGAGGCTATTCACCTCATGGAAAAAGTATGTCGCCAGGGCACACCACCTAGGAGGAAGCTCAACATAAAAGTATCGCTGCAAGGTCTGAAGGCAGGAAGTTACCACCTGCGTATGGTCACATGCCAGTGACTGACCACCCTCCTCAATAGGGAGACTCAGAACGTGTGGTCCCAACCCAAAAAATCAACTTTCCTGCTCCTCTGAAGCTGCCTGACCTGTTGTGTTCCTCCAGATCCACACTGTGTTGTTTCTGACTCCAGCATCTGCAGTTCTTGCTATCTCCCATGGCCCAGTGCATCTTCTTGTCTCAGAAAAAGGGAACCAACGTTCTCTGGATGTCAGTGACAAAACCAGGAGGACAGACCAAAGTGACCAGCTGGTACCACACCTGTAAGACAGCACTCGACTCCTGTAAGACAGCACTCAGAGCAGTCCTGTCCAGCGGCCTAGGCAAACCAAGACTTTGGCCTCTAGCTCCTGCCAATTCGTCCCCGGTCAGGATTCCTCAGCTGGGCTAAGGTAGACCCCAGACAGAGGAGATGGTTGGCACTCCAGCTGAACCCCCATAACTCCTCTGGCAAAGAATCCACCGGCCATGGACTAACCAGGTGTCTGGAACATTTAGCCCAGTTGATCCTGGAGGAAGACACTGCTGAGTACACCGCCTGGCACTCGCACATCCTCCCCAGGTCAGCCAGTCGGTGAACATGAGGAGCATGTTGTCGGTGAAAGCCAAAAGGATTATGCCCATGTCTGGCCTGCGCAGAACCATTCATGACAACTTCCTCCGCAAGGGGCAGAGGGAAGGCTCCAGGCACAGGGAATACAGCTGGCCGGAAAGGGGCAGCCCTAACGCACTCCTGTCCCAAAGTGAAGGGGTGCCATTAGGGAATGTTAACTTTAATCAGACACTCCATTGGCGGTGTACAAAATTCGGATCCTGAGCCTGAATGCTCGCAGGGTTCCAAGCAGATACTCATAATCGAGGCTGTCGAATGTCTTCTCCTGATCAAGGGACAGGAAGGCGCTCAACAGACTAGTTCTCTGATAAAAACGGACAAAGTCAGAAATCACACAACGCCATGTTATTGTCCAACTTGGACTATAACCTGGTGTCATGTGATTTCTGACCTTGTCCACCCCAGTCCAACACCAGCACCTCCACATCCTGACAAAAATGGATCAGGCCCGGACCAGATGAATGTTGTTGTGGATCCTCCGGCCCAGGACCATGTGGATCATGTGGTCCAGCCTGGATGCCAGGTGAGATGATGATAACACCGCGACGAAGATTTTATAATCAATGCTGAGAAGGGAGACCGGATGCTAGTTCTTAAACGAACGAAGGTCCACTGTCTTTGGCAGCAGCTTGATGATAGCGCTGTGCCAAAAAAGGGGCAGCTCTTCGGCCGAGTAACACATCCCCCTCCAACCCCGCCAGGACCCAGTCGATCCCAGGACATCCCAGAATGTCCTGAAGAACTCCACGGTCAGCCTGTCCAGCCCCGGGGACATGCCCCCTGAGAGCCGGATGAAGGGGCCGGTCAGCTCCTCTAAAGGTGACTGGAGCGCCGAGCCTCCTGGCATCCTCTGGGCTGAGTTGCGGCAGGTCGTATGTGAGCATCCTCACAGGGCGGATCTGGAGCGAACGGAGCCATGTAATAGGTGTGCACCTGGGCCCCAATATCCTCCAGATCCGAGACAAGGGACCGACCAAGGAGCTGCTGACTGATGCCTCGCCTTTTTTCCAGTGAGTAGGAGAAGGGGGAGCCCCAGATCCTCAAGGAGTTGGACCAGCAACCTCATGTACTTGCCCCGGGACCCAATGAGCTACAGGTCTCGGAACACGGCTATCTTCACTTCCTACACCCTCCTGCAGGGCTGGGTCTGCATCAAGCTTACCGAGACGTGACTGCAGGCCGAGCACTTCCTTCTCCAACTCCTTAATCCTGGATTTCCGCCTCTGTTGACCCCCTGACAGAAAATGTGGATGTGAGCCTTGCCTACATCCCACCATAGCCTCAAGGGGAACCCCCCCCACCTTGCTTCCTTCTCCAGCTGGACCAGAACCGACTAAACAAGCTGCGGAACCGCTCGTTTTCCAGCAGCAGGTTGTTAAAATGCCAGTACGTGGACCTGAGCCGGGCAGTGAACGGAAGGAGCTCTGCCCACACCAGGTAGTGGTCCGTGCACGGAACCTGCTGCATGGAGGCCGCTGGACTGCAGGAGACGTACGCCTGTCTAGTGTACAGGCGTCGATCCTCGCGCTCCGAGCCCAGACTTCCTGAAGGTGAAGGCGATGGAGTCAGGATGGAGAGTTTCCAAACATCCACCAAGTTGAAGGACTTGACCAATTCTCCAACTTCCTTCCCGATGCCAAACCAGACCAGGCACAACCGTGGTCCCTGTCCTCAAGGACACTTAAAATCTCCCCCGAGGACAACGCACTGGCCTCTGTCAATGTGAGCACTTTGGTGATAGTGACCACAATTCGGTTACGTTTACTTTAGCGATGGAAAGGGATCGGTATATACCGCAGGGCAAGAGTTATAGCTGGGGGAAAGGCAATTATGAGGCGATGAGGCAAGATTTAGGATGCATAGGATGGAGAAGGAAGCTGCAGGGGCTGGGCACAATTGAAATGTGGAGCTTGTACAAGGAACAGCTACTGCGTGTCCTTGAGAAGTATGTACCTGTTAGGCAGGGAGGAAGTGGTCGAGCCAGGGAACGTGGTTTACCAAAGAAGTTGAAGCTCTTGTCAAGAGGAAGAAGGAGGCTTATGTAGAGATGAGGCGTGAAGGCTCAGTTAGGGCGCTTGAGAGTTACAAGTTAGCCAGGAAGGACCTAAACAGAGAGCTAAGGAGAGCCAGGAGGGGACATGAGAAGTCTTTAGCAGGTAGGATCAAGGAAAACCCTAAAGCTTTCTATAGGTATGTCAGGAATAAAAGAATGACTAGAGTAAGATTGGGGCCAGTCAAGGACAGTAGTGGGAAGTTGTGCGTGGAGTCCGAAGAGATAGGAGAGGTGCTAAATGAATATTTTTCGTCAGTATTCACACAGGAAAAAGACAATGTAGTCGAGGAGAATACTGAGATACAGTCTATTAGACTAGACGGGATGGAGGTTCATAAGGAGGAGGTGTTAGCAATTCTGGAAGGTGTGAAAATAGATAAGTCCCCTGGGCCGGATGGGATTTATCCGAGGATTCTCTGGGAAGCTAGAGAGGAGATTGCAGAGCCTTTGGCTTTGATCTTTATGTCGTCATTGTCTTCAGGAAGACTGGAGACTAGCAAATGTTGTCCCCTTGTTCAAGAAGGGGAGTGGAGACAACCCTGGTAATTATAGACCAGTGAGCCTTACTTCGGTTGTG
>NC_063333.1:1241155-1272784 GCF_021869965.1 Rhincodon typus
TTTAGGTTAGATGGGCTTCAGATTGGTTTCACAGGTCGGCGCAACATTGAGGGCCGAAGGGCCTGTACTGCGCTGTAATGTTCTATGTTCTAATGGTGGTGAGGTGAGTGGGCACTTCATTGTAGAAATGTGCTTGCCTCGGCCTGACCGAGGGAGCGTTTCCATTCACAAAGTGAAGCACTGTGCCCCCACCCCCAACAGCCGCACTGCCAGGTGAAGCAAACGGCCTGGCACAGGCTCCTTGACCTTTAAGATCTCCAGCTGAAAATGTGGGGCCAACAAGATAGCCACCCTGCTGGAATGGTAGGCACAGTGACTCATGTAAACCCCTCCTTGCCACTCCAGGAGCCAGGTGGCATCGTCTCCCGGTGTGGTATGGGTTTCCTGCAGGAAGCACACCGCATACTTCCCATCCTGCAGGACCAAGAAGGTCTGGAATCTGCGCTGTGGCTCCCTGCTGCCGTTGATGTTGAGGCTGGCTATAGTGGTCTTCATGTCAGCAGCACTGTGCAACCACCACCATGATCTAAAAACACTCATTGGGAGGAGGACAGAAGGGCACACAGGTTCCTTGCCTTCCTCACGAGTGCATTGAGGACTGTTTTGAACAGCTGCTGGCCATTCCAGACCAACATGGGCATGCTGTGAGTTGCCCAGGTGGACCAGTTCAAAATCTTTCCAGCAGTCCAGAGCCAGCTGGACTCTGTCATGACAACTGAGATTAGTCTCGATAAAGTCCCAGAGTTCCCTGATAAGGATGAGGGGTATCTCAGTGGGGGGCAATTCCTCTTCACGTGCCCCAACTCATGGCAGAGGTGACACTGCACACAGTCTGCCATCCAGAAGGTACGGTAGGCCCGCACTCTTGTAGAACACAGTAAAGGTGCCCTCGGTCATTTCCTCCTGGGCCAAGCAAATAAAATCCTGGCGCCAGAAGCAGTAGACATGTCTGAGGGTGGGGTCCTTCAGCCTGAGCAGGATAAGTGCAACCCCGATTGGATTTCCCCCAGCAGCTGTAAATGGGGGAGGAGAAATTCGCTGGCAATGAAGGACATGTGCCTTGGATCATAAAATGTATCCAAGTGGTTCTTTGGATTTGTTTAAATGTAGGTAAGAACTACACAAGACTCGAGACTCAACAACACAAATTTACTTAAATATGAACATTTATTCAGTATATAAAAAGAATGAAAAAGAAAGGATAAAAATAATAAGCCTCACACCCTTCTGCCCGTCAGGGGCCCCTCGATCGACAGCTGGTCTGAAGGCTGATGTTATTCCTGGCACTGTTCACAATCCTGGTCTGAGGTGAAGTCTGATGCCTTGGAATGAAACTCTCTCTCTTATATAGCATGACAAACAGCGAGTACAGAAAAACAAGTACTGAAAAACGCGTTAATTGTGCCATCTTCAGCATGTACAGGAGTGTTCACAGGACTCATTCAACATCATGCAGCTGTCGAATGTCATCAAGTTTAGCCCATCCTGTACAAGCCATGCCAGATGATATTTGACAGCACGTTACAATTGCAAATGCAGATGCAAATCAGCAACAATCGCACAAAAACATATCATAAGAGTATGTAACCTACACCAGAAGATTAAAACTACAATGAAAATAACCATCATCAATATGAATAATATAACAGAGTGTATCATCAAAATAATGATCGCAGTGGCCTTTGGGACCAACCCTTAAATATATCCCACCAGTGATCTACGGTCAAGGCTGTGATGAATCAGCAGGTCGTGTTAACATTAATTTCCCATTTTGCCACAAGTCTGCCTGCCCCCGATGGGAACAAAATTGAGAGGAGCCCACAGAGGATTAGCATTTTCATGCTTACGCTAATAGCAGTAATATCCTTAATTACATACATTTTTACATATATTTACATGCGACCTTAATCTATCCCAGCTTCCGTCCTAAGGTCCAGGACCCTGTTCCTGCCGAGGGCCATTAATACTTGCAAGAGGGAGACAGAAGAGAGACAGGGTGCCAGACTAGCTGGCTATTAGTTGATTCCTTTCTGTTCTGGCATTGGGATCTTTCTGTATGCTTTTATTTTAATTACTGCTGTCACTGGGTTCATGACTATGGTCTCATATTGAATTGTACTAGCACATGAGGTAATATAGCCTCGTCTTGCCCATGCCATCATGTAGATATGGATTACACCAAATCCCTTTTTACTATCTGTGTAGATGTTAACCCTTTGTCCTTTACCTGACTGCAGGGCAGCAGTTAGTGCTTTTAGTTCACCTACCTGAGCGGAGTGATATCCTTCTATCCTCTCTCCTGTCAAAAGCTCTCCTCCACGTCCGGGCCTCACCATCATAGTACTTCTGTGCTCCATCTACAAACATGCATTTCACATCTGGTCCCTCTAATGGCTCTTCCTTAACTCGATCCCGTCTCTCTTCTTCCTGTTCCATGAGGAGGATACAATCGTGGGTCTCTTCTTGCTGACTCACATAACTTGCTGGCTTCTCTCTATTGCCTTTAACCACTTCCACGTGCTAGCTTGATCCCTTTTGTAAGGTCTTGCAGGGGTCCAGCTAGTTCTTTTTACAAAGTTCCTGCTGTAGTTGAATAGTCCTAAGACTTGTCTTACCCCTTTAACAGTAAGTGTTTTTCTTTCATTTCCAATAATGCCATCTGAATGAGACGACCAGAATATCGTCTACATTTTTATTCAATTAATCTATATACATAGTTTGCTCTAAAATTCAGTATATTCCTGATTCATGTTCTTTAATTTGTGTGTTTTTAATCTTCCAGTTCCCTATCCACAGATCACCTCACCCAATAACAGTAAAATAATATTATACATGAACTCAAAATTTCTCCAGCTCTCATCATCTGTATCTGTCTTGAGGATACTTCTTCCATGTTACCTTCCTTGCCAGTTTTGTGAATGATTGTATGATAGAGTGGTAACTACCTCCATATGCAGGTACCCCCTTTGAGCTAGAATATACATGGTATTAAACGATACAGCTCTAATGTTCATCAGCCTTTCCCTTCAACTTACGCTTCCCGCCTTTTATTTTCCCCAGGGTTCCCTTACCACAGACTCCTGCACCACCTGAGTCTTAGCTCAGACTTCTTTCAAGTACGCTAAGTGTCCTAACACATTACAATTTCACCTACTGGATTAAACACGAGGGTACATGCAACATACAAACACTCAAGATGGGGTATCTGAATGTCATCCAATGGGCCTTTTCACTCAGTCCACCATTACTGCTCCCAGACTCCATATTAGAACAAAGAACAAAGAAAATTACAGCACAGGAACAGGCCCTTCGGCCCTCCAAGGCTGCACTGAAATGCTGCCTGTCACAACTAAAACCCCCTACCCTTCCGGGGACTGTATCCCTCTATTCCTATTCTATTCATGTAATTGTCCAGATGCCTTTTAAAAGTCACTATCGTACCTGCTTCCACTATCTCCCCTGGCAGCGAGTTGCAGGCATCCACCACCCTCTGTGTAAAAAACTTGCCTCATACATCACCTTTAAACCTTGCCCTTCGCACCTTAAACCCATGGCCCCTAGTAACTGACTCTTCCACCCTGGGAAAAAGCTTCTGATTGTCCACTCTGTCCATGTCCTTCATAATCTTGTAGACATCTATCAGGTCGCCCCTCAACCTCCGTCTTTCCAGTGAGATCTACCCAAGTCTCTCCAACCTCTCCTCATAGCTAATGCCTTCCATACCAGGCAACATCCTGGTAAATCTTTTCTGTACCCTATCCAAAACCACCACATCCTTCTGGTAGTGTGGTGACCAGAATTGAACACAATATTCCAAATGTGGCCTAACTAAGGTTCCATAAAACTGCACATTACCTGCCAATTTTTAAACTCAGTTCCCAGGCTGATGAAGACAAGCATGCCATATGCCTTGTTGACTACCTTTTCCACCTGCGTTACCACTTTCAGTGACCTATGTACCTGTATACCCAGATCCCTCTGCCTATCAGTACTCTTAAGGGTTCTGCCATTTACTGTATATTTTCCATCTGGATTAGACCTTCCAATATGCATTACCTCACATTTTTCTGGATTAAACTCCATCTGCCATCTCTCTGCCCAAGACACCAAACGATCTATATCCTTTGACGGTCCTCATCGCTATCCGCAATTCCACCAACCTTTTGTATCATCAGCAAACCTACTAATCAGACCAGTTACATTCTCTTCCAAATCATTTATGTATATTACAAATAGCAAAGGTCCCAACACTGAACCCTGAGGAACGCCACTAGTCACAGCCCTCCATTCAGAAACGCACCCTTCCACTGCGACCCTCTGTCTTCTATGACCGAGCTAGTTTTTTTTATCCATCTTGCAAGCTCACCTCTGACACTGTGCGACTTTACCTTCTGTATCAGTCTGCCATGAAGGACCTTGTCAAAGGCCTTACTAAAGTCCATGTAGACAACATCCACTGCCCTATCCTCATCGATCATCTTCGTCACTTCCTCAAAAATTCAATCAAGTTAGTAAGACATGACATCTCCTTCATAAAATCATGTTGCCTCTCGCTAATACGCTCACTTGTTTCCAAGTGGGAGTAAATCTTGTCTCCAAGAATCCTCTCCAATAATTTCCCCACCACACATTTGGAGTATTGTGCGCAGTTTGGGCCCCATATCTCAGGAAGGATGTACTGGCCCTGGAGTGGGTTCAGAGGAGGTTCATGAGAATGGTCCCAGGAATGGGGAACGTTTGAGGACTCTGGGACTGTACTCATTGGAGTTTAGCAGGATGAGGGGAGATCTAATTGAAACTTACAGAATACTGAATGGCCTGGACAGAGTGGGTGTTGGGAAGATGCTTCCATTGGTAGGAGAGACTAGGACCCGAGGGCACAGCCTTAGAGTAAAGGGACCTTTTAGAACGGAGATAAGGGGAAACTTCTTCAGCCAGACAGTGGTGAATCTATGGAATTCACTGCCACAGAAGGCTGTGGAGGCCAGGTCATTGAGTACATTTAAGACTGAGATAGATAGGTTCTTGATTATCAAGGGGATCAAGGGTTACGGGGAGAAGGCAGGAGAATAGGGTTGAGGAACCTATCAGCCATGATTGAATGGCGGAGCAGACTCAATGGGCCGAATGGCCTGATTTCTGCTCCTATATCTTATGGTCTTATGACGTAAGACTCACCAGCCAGTAATTAGCTGGATTATCCCTACCACCCTTCATAAACAAAGGAACAATATTGGCTATTCTCCAATCCTCTGGGACCTCCCCTGTAGCCAGTAAAGACACAAAGATTTCCCTCAAGGCCCCAGCAATTTCCTCCCTTGCTTCTCTCAGTATACTGGGATATATCCCATCAGGTCCTGGGGACTTGTCTATCTTAATGTATTTCAAGACCCCCAACACATTCTCCCTTTTGATCTCAACATGACCCAAACTATCTATACACCCTTCACCAGACTCACCATCCACCAAGTCCTTCTGTATAGTGAATACTGATGCAAAGTACTCATTTAATACCTTGCCCATTTAGAACATAGAACATTACAGCACAGTACAGGCCCTTTGGCCCACGATGTTGTGCCAAACTTTTACCCTAATCCTAAGGTCTATCTAACCTCCACCCCTACCTTATACTATCATCCATATGCCTAACTAATAGCCGCTTAAATGCCCCGAATGAGGCCGACTCCACTACCCTCTCCGGCAATGCATTCCACACCCCAACCACTCTCTGAGTAAAGAACCTACCTCTTTTGTCTCCCCTATATCTACCTCCACTCACTTTAAAACTATGCCCTGTCTTAATAGTTACCTCCACCCTAGGAAAAAGTCTCTGGCTGTCTACTCTATGTATACCTCTGATCATTTTGTACACCTCTATCAAGTCACCTCTCATCCTTCGTTGTTCTAAAGAGAAAAGTCCTAGCTCTCTCAACATTTCCTCGTAAGACCTTCCCTCCATTCCAGGCAACATACTGGTAAATCTCCTCTGCACCTTTTCCAACGCTTCCAATTCTTTCCTGTAATAAGGTTACCAGAACTGGACACAATACTCCAGATGTGGCCGAACCAGGCTTTTGTATAGCTGGAGCATAACTTCACGGCTCTTGAACTCAATCCCTCTATTAATGAAAGCTAACACACCATACGCCTTCTTAACAACTCTATCCACCTGGGTGGCAGCTTTCAGGGAACTGTGGACATGAACCCCAAGATCCCTCTGCTCCTCCACACTGCCAAGAATCTTTCCGTTAACCCTGTATTCTGCTTTCAAGTTTGTCCTTCCAAAATGAATCACCTCACACTTTTCAGGGTTAAACTCCATCTGCCACTTCTCAGCCCAGCTCTGCATCCTATCAATGTCCCTTTGTAACCTAGAACAGCCCTCCGCACTGTCCACAACGCGACCCACCTTTGTATCATCCGCGAACTTACTAATCCACCCTTCCACTCCTTCATCCAAATCATTTACAAAAATCACAAATAGAAGAGGTCCCGGAACAGATCCTTATGGTACACCACTCGTAACTGAGCACCATGTTGAATATTTTCCGTCCACTACCACCCGTTGTCTTCTAAAGGTCAGCTAATTCTGAATCCAATCTGCCACATTTCCCCCTATCCCATGCCTCCTTACCTTCTGCCTACCATAGGGAACCTTATCAAATGCCTTACTTAAATCCATGTATACCACATCCATTGCTTTACCTTCATCCACGTGTTTGGTCACCTCTTCAAAGAATTCAATAAGGTTTGTGAGGCATGATCTACCCCTCACAAATCTATGCTGACTATCACAGATCAAACTGTGCCTATCCAAGTGATCATAAATCCTATCTCTCAGAGCCCTTTCCAATAACTTGCCCGCCACTGACGTAAGACTAACTGGCCTGCAATTTCCGGGATTATCCCTATTCCCATTTTTGAACAAGGGAATGACGTTTGCCACTCTCCAATCTTCCAGCACTATACCCGTGGACAGTGAGGACAAAAAGATCATCGCCAAAGGCCCTGCGATCTCTTCCCTCGCTTTCCATGGAATCCTTGGATAAATCCCATCAGGCCCGGAGGACTTATCTATCTTCAACTTCCTCGAAATTCCTAGCACATCTTCCTTACTAACATCAACCTTCTCTAGCCTCCCAGCCTGTTTCACACTGTCCTCCTCTACAACTAGGTCCCTCTCAGTTGTGAATACCGAAGAAAAGTATTCATTAAGGACCTCTCCTATCTCTTTAGGCTCCATGCACAAATTCCCTTTACAATCGTTGATCGGCCCTACCCTTTCTCTGGTCATTCTCTTATTCCTCACGTATGTGTAAAAAGCCTTGGAGTTTTCTTTGATCCTGTCTGCCAAGGTTTTCTCATGCCCCCTTATAGCTCTCCTAAGCTCTTTCTTCAGCTGCTTCCTGGATACCTTGTATCCCTCTGGAGCATTTTCCATTCCTTGCTTCCTAAACCTTACATAAGTGTCCTTCTTCCTCTCAACCAGTCGTTTGACCTCTCTTGAGAAGCAAGGCTCCCTCACTCGACCACATCTTCCCTGCCTGCTAGGGACAAACATATCGAGCACACGCAGTATGCATTCCTTAAACAATCTGCACATTACTATAGTGCTCTTCCCTGACAGCATCTGTTCCCATTTTATGTTACCCAGTTCTTGCCTGATAGAATTGAAATTACCCTTCCCCCAATTATAAACCTTACCCTGCTGTATGTACCTATCCTTTTCCATGACTATTGTAAAAGTAACAGAGTTATGATCGCTACCACCAAAATGCTCTCCTACCACCAGGTCTAACACTTGGCCCGGTTCATTACCAAGCACCAAATCCAAAGTGGCCTCTCCTCCTGTTCGTCTATCTACATTCTGTGTCAGGAATCCTTCCTGAAATCACTGAACAAAATCCGCTCCATCTAAACTATTACAACTTAAAAGTTTCTAATCAATATTTGGAAAGTTGAAGTCACCCATGACTACAACCCTGTGACTTCTGCATCTTTCCAGTATCTGCCTCCCAATCTGCTCCTCTACATCTCTGCAACTATCAGGGGGTCTGTAAAAAACCCCCAACAAAGTGACTGCTCCTTTCTTGTTCCGGACCTCAACGCAAACTGACTCTGTAGACATATCGTTCTCGAACTGCCTTTCAGTAGCTGCTATACTAGCCCTGACTAGCAATGCCACTCCCCCGCCTCTTTTTCCACCCTCCCTATTTTTCTTCCCATTTCCTCTAGCTCCACACATAAATTCCCTTCCCTGTCCTTGAGTGGGCCAACCCTCTGCCTGGCTACCCTCTTACTCTTTGTATATGTATAAAAAGCCTTGGAATTTTCCTTAATCCTGTTGGCCAATGACTTTTCATGACTCCTCTTTCTTGCTTAAGTTTCTTCTGACTTTCCTCGTATTCTACCCTTGCTTCGTGTGTTCCCAGTCTCCTAGTCTTGATAAATGCTTCCTTCTTCTTTTTGATTAGGCTCACAATATCTCGTTACGCAAGGTTCTCTAAACTTGCCATACTTATCCGTCATCCTTACAGGAACGTGCCAGTCCTGATTTCCCAGCAACTTACATATTCTTTCATCTCTGTAACATTTTGACATAATAGCCAATCACACTTTTTGTTTTGATAGCAATTCTTTGTACATTCCTTTCACTAATACTACTTCCACTGTTTTAAAACCAGTTTCTCAATGGATTATGTGACAATCTTATCGTTTAAGCTATGTTTTTGTGTTCTTCAAGGCCACACTAATTCTTTTGGCAAGTATGTGTACATGTCTGAGACCCGTTCTTCAGTGCATGTCTTTTTTTTACTGTGTATTCCCTCATGTTTGTTACCTCTGAGGTAACATTCATTTTTGCACGCTTACATTGGTATCCCAAGTCCATGTCACACATTCTTGACTCCCATATGATCTTATCAAATGATCTGAGGTTTTACTTAGAGATAGTGGGAACTGCAGATGCTGGAGAATCTGAGATAACAAGGTGTACAGCTGGATGAACACAGCAGGCCAATCAGCATCATGATGCTGCTTGGCCTGCTGTGTTCATCCAGCTCTACACCTTGTTATCTGAGGTTTTACTTATCTCTCCACATGCCTTGGGTAATGGCTTAATCACCAATTCAGTCATTCTTAGAAAGAAAGACAAGGACACAAATATTGCAGGAGAAAGCAATCAGTTTGGTGCTCTCACCTAAACTTCCCCTTCACTAAAATGCATTTTAGCCTCAATTGCCCTTTCAACCTATTATTCTAATTTTTTTTTGACTTCTGCCACCAGTCTCGACCCTTAATTATTTTGTCTCATCCAAATTTGCTACTTAACTGTTACTACTCATATAATTCTAGAGATCTGGAGAGATTTGCAGTCCATGGAACATATCTTAAAATATTTTAAAACAGAAGTCAAACATTTCTGTTTGATTCAGACAAAACATACTTTGTTTGTTCTTTCTCTAAGATGACCCACAATTTTTTTGAAGTTACTTGATTACTCATTGTAGATATTTGATATATCTGTAAAATTTGTTCAAATTCAATATTCTGTTTACTCCCTCAAAGTCATTAACCATTTTTTAAGCATTGAAACCACTGAAACTGCATGCATGCACTTTATCATTTCCCAGAATCTTTTTAAATTTTCAGGTAACTATTCCATTTAAATGTTTTAGAATACCAGGGCATTGAGTCTTAATATAATTTTTGTCATGATATGCTCAAGTATACCCAGGCTCAGTGGTTTTGAGATTCCTGCTACTCAATACATTTAATATTTTCACAGTACTTCCCCAACACTGAAATGTGCTATGGATGAATGGCTTGATGGGTTGAGGGTGCCTCATCCATCACTGTGTTGCCGTGTTAGAAGTCTGCAAACAGGGGCAGCATTCAGTGTCTCCAATTTCTAAGAAGAAAACTCCATCCATTCCATATCAAGCAGAATGAGTTCATTAGTATTTATCTAATATTGCTTCAAAAATGGGGTGGGGCATAAACACCTGCAAGTAATTATGTCAACAGTCTCCTCCTCCTCCTGTAAGGAAATAAGTATGTTCTAATTAACAAAGGAAAAGCTCACAGACTCCCATAGACACCTGGATTACACCTCCTCCCATCTCGTATCCTGCAAAAACTCCATCCGTTTTGTCAATTCCTCCATCTCCATCGCATCTGCTCTGACGAGGAGACATTTCACTCCCAAGCATCCCAGATGTCTGCCTTTCTCAAATAACGCTCTTTTCCCCTCCTCTGTCATCCAGACAGCCCTCCACCATGCCTCCTCCATTCCCCGCTCCACAGCTCCTAACCACCACCCTCCCCTCCAAACATAATGAAGATAGGGTCCCCCTTGTCCTCACTTTCCAACCCCACCAGCCTCCACATCCAATGTATCATCCTCAAACACTTCTGTCAACTCCAATTAAACCCCACCACCTGGAACATCTTCCATTCCCCACCCCTCTCTGCCTTCCGCAAGGACCATTCTCTCATCACTCCTTAGTTCACGCACATTCCCCACCAACCACTCCAACCCGCCCAGTACCTTCCCCTGTAACCATAAAAGATGTAACACCTGCCCATACACCACCTGCCTCACCTCCATCCAGGGCCCTAAACAGCCCTTCCAGGTGAGACAGAGCTTCATCTGCATCTCCTCCAACCTAGTCTACTGCATCCGGTGCTCTTCTCTACATCTGTGAGACCAAATGTAGACTAGGTGAGTGTCTCACCGAGCATCTCCACCTGGCCCATAACAGCCAACCTAACCTCCCGGTCACCACCCATTTCAACTTCCCGCCCCGACTCCCCCTCCGACACATCTGTCCTTGGCCCCCTCCAGTGTCGCAGCAACTCAGAACAAAAATTTGAAGAACACCTTATCTTCCACCTGGGCACCCTACAGCCCGGAGGACTCAACATTGAGTTCTCCAATTTCAAATAAGCTCCCCACCCTTCCCCAGCTCCCCTTCCAGCCCCACCTCCTCCCTTCCATTCCACCTTCTGACCTTCTCTTCCAGCTATCAACCGGATTCATCCCTCCCATTGACCAACCAGGTCTTACCTACCACTAGTGTCCACCTATCACCACCATTCCGCCTCCCCCCCTTACACCCCCTCTCTTTATCTGCAGCTCCCCCTATCCCCCACATCCAGTCCTGAAGAAGAATAATACACGAAACATTGACTTCTCCTTTCCTCCTGGCTTGCTGTGTTCTTCCAGCCTCCTGTTTGTCCACTTTGGATTCCAGCATCTGCAGTTTTTTTGTCTCCAATCAAACTAAACACCTGGTTAAATGATCACCCGGTTCTAATGGAGGTCGATACCGACACGGCAGTATCAGCGATCGCGGTATCAGTTTTTAACAAAATTCGCTCTGGACTACAGCCCTTAAGTTTGAGAAAGGCCTCAGCTAGGTTGAGAACTGAAACCGGGGAACCATTACAGATTAAAGGTACAACTTCAGTTCCAGTCTTGTGTGCAAAGCAGCTGGTTCAGCTGATTGTATTAAAAGGTTTGGGCCCAAGCTTTATGGGATAAAATTAGTTGCGAGAGATTCACATAGATTGGCTTAACAATTTTGAATTAGAAAATGGCTGCCTGAGTGAAGTCCTAATTAAATACCTGGAACTCTTCCAGGAAGTTTGAGGGACTATCAGAGGAGCCATGGCCACTTTGCATGTTGACCAGGAAGAAATTAAAGAATTCTGCAAAGCCCGTCCAGTGCCATTTACCTTGCAGGCAAAAGTAGAGGCAGAAATCAGGAGGCTGAAATGTAAAAGTCCAATTTGTGGAGTTGGCAGCACGAGTCAGACCAATTGTGAAGCCCAACAGGTCAGTTTGCCTTTGTGAGGATTTTAAACTAACAGCAAACCACTTTTCACAGCTGGATATATACCCAATCCCTCGGATTGAGGATTTATACACAAAGTTGGTAGGGGGCTGTCCGACATGAAACTAGTCATAAGCCATGCTTACTTGCAAATGTGTCTAGACAAAGATTCCCAGAATATGCTACACTTAATACCCGTAATAGCTTGTACCAAGAAATGAGAGTGTCATTTGGGGTATCGTAAGCCTGTTCAACTTTTCAGTGCACAATGGAGAACATTTTGTAAAGTCTACATTTACCTAAATGATGAGAACCAAAAGAACTGCGGATGCTGTAAATCAGGAACAAAAACAAAGTTGCTGGAAAAGCTCAGCAGGTCTGGCAGCATCTGTGCAAGAAAAAACAGAGTTAACATTTCGGGTCCGGTGACCCTTCCTCAGAACCACAGTGCCACCCATAACTTCAGGCTACATTTAGTGTGTGCCCTAATAGTAAGTGCTTATGATTACAAGTTACAACACTGTTTGGTAGACCGAGGAGAGAATCCGGATGCATTGAGCCACCTCCCATTAGCAGATACACCACCAGTAATACCCCCAGTGGAATTATATTAAATTTTCTGGACATAGTCTCAGTCACAGCTAACAATATCAGACTTTGGACACAGAAAGATCCAGTCCTTTCCAAACTGAAACAACTGGTATTAATGGGGGAATCAAATGGCTGTCACAATGAGAATTAAAAATTTCTTGGACCTGGAGAGACCAGCTCACAGTTGAGGATGCATATTGTGATGGGGAGAAACAGTGATTGTTCCAAGAAAAGGTCACAGTCAAATACTGGCTGAACTCCACAAGGGTCATCCAGGGGTCTCCAAAATAAAGATGTCAAGAAGTTATGTCTGGTGGCTAAGTTTGGATGTAGACATGGTCGTATTGGTGGGGCAGTGCCCAGAGTGTCAACAAGGACAGAAATTACTGTCAGATCTCTCCTATGTCCGTGGGAATTGCTGGCAAACACTGGACTCAGTTACCCATTGTCTATGCAGGTCCTTTCATGGGCTCAATGTTCTTAGTCATTGTTGACACCTACTCAAAGTGGTTGAACTTGCATAGGGTCCAGTTATCAAACACTGGGATAATGACAGAAAAACCTCACACATCTTTTGCACTGAGCTCGAAAGTGTTGGTCAGAGACAACAGACCATTTTTAACTGCAGGGAATTTAATTATTTCTTCAAGTTGAATGGGGTTCAACATTTAAGACATGTCTATACCACCTATTATCTAATGGCATGGAGGAAACAGCAGTTCAAACTTTGAAGGCAGCCTTAAAGAAACTGCCTACAGCATTGCTAGATACCAAACTGCTTCAGTCTCTATTTGATTATAGGACCACCCTTCATGCAACTACAGGGATAGCTCCAACAAAGTTACCAATGGGAACAAGACGCTACACCAGGTTAAGTCTGATCTTCCTGCACCTGAGGGCTGGGAGAGAAGTCACATGGCATCAGCAATACCAGTGCTGGACACAAGGCTCTGCCAAATGAGGGAGGCAGTTTACTTTAGGGGACAAAGTTTGGTATAGGAACCACAGGATTGGCCCCGTATAACTAAGAGACATGGTCAACCCAAGCTCAAGACCAGTGATGTATAATGTTCAGGTAGGTGCGACGGTCCTGAACAAGAATGTGGACCATATGAAAGCTGCAAACTCACAAATGATATGGGAGCAAAGACTGCCCTGCCCCTCGAAATAGTCAGAAAGACTGCCAGAAACCACGGCTTCACCCTCTCCGCCAAGCTTTATTGAGTCCTCAGAATCAGAGATGGACATGATGAATTGAGCTGCCTCAATGCCTCGGCCGCTGGAAAAAGAGCATGAACTCCTACCAAGGCATTCCTGGCACAACGGGCGAGCTCCCGTGTGTTACACGCTGCCCATGTTAGATTCCAAATTGGAGGAACCTGACCCAGTGCTAAAATACCCCAAGAGTCTCTCCAAGAAACATGAGCGATCTATGTCCACAGACTCAGAGGGGAAGGGATGTAGTGATTGTAATGAGGTCAACCAGCTACACCTCATAGAAAATTGAGGCTGTTAATCAGGGAGCCCTGGCTGACAGAGAAAGAGGCTGAGTGCCAGGGATACTGACATTTACTCATTAACAGGCAGCACTATAGTCAAAGATAGTTTATTTTGTAAATAAAGGTGACTTGGTGACAGGATACCTGCCTCTGAAGACTTATTTTAGGCCTCACCCTTTACCTGGTTTTTCTTGGTCAGTCTGTGTAGATCACAATACAGCTTCTTTATTTCCAGCTTGTACCAATGCAGCGTGGGAGAGGTCTCAGAGGCAATCTCCGAGGCACTCTGCCAGCAAAAGCTCACATGACATTTTTATACATTTCGTGTCACAATGGCTACATGCAACAGTGGTTTAAATAGAACCGCCTGTCAGCTATGCCTGGCAAGAGCAAGTTGTTGTTTTGGTATCAATTGTCTTTGACATTTTTTAAATTCATTCACAGGAAGAGGCTGTCACTGGCTAGGCTATTATTTATTGCCCATCCTCAATTGCCAAGGGGTAATTTAGAGTTAATCACGTTGCATGGTCTGGAGTCACATGTAGGCCAGACCAAGTAAAGATGGCAAATTCCCTTCCCTAAAGGACATTAGTGAGCCAAATGGGATTTTCCAACAATTGGATATAGAATTGGCTCGAAGGTAGGAGACAGAGCGGGGTGGTGGAGGGCTGCTTTTCAGACTGCAGGCCTGTGACCAACGGTGTGCCACAAAGATCAGTGCTGGGCCCACTGCTTCATGTCATTTATATAACTGATTTGGATATAAACATAGAAGGTATGGTTAGTAAGTTTGCAGATGACACAAAAATTGGTGGTGTACTGGACAGCGAAGAAGATTATCTCAGAGTACAATGGGACCTTGATCAGATGGGCCGGTGGGCCGAGGAGTGGCAGATGGAGTTTAATTTAGATAAATGTGAGGTGCTGCGTTTTGTAAAGGCAAATCAGGGCAGGACATATACAATTAATGGTAAGCCCTGGGGAGTATTGCCGAACAAAGAGACCTTGCAGTGCACATTCATAGTTCCTTGAAAGTGGATTCACAGGTAAACCGGATAGTGAAGAAGGCATTTGGTATACTTGCCTTTATTGGTCAGTGCATTGACTGCAGGAGTTGGGAGGTCATGTTGTGGCTGTACAGGATATTGGTTAGGCAACTTTTGGAATACTGCTTGCAATTCTGGTCTCCCTGCTATAGGAAGGATGTTGTGAAACTTGAAAGGGTTCAGAAAAGATTTACAAGGATGTTGCCAGGGTTGGAAGGTTTGAGCTATAGGAAGGAGCTGAATAGGCTGGGGCTATTTTCCCTACAATGTCAGAGACTGAAGGATGACCTTATAGAGGTTTATAAAATCATGAGGGACATGGACAGGGTGATGAGCCAAGGCCTCTTCCCCAGGGTAGCAGAGTCCAAAGCTATAGGGCATTGGTTTAAGATAAGGGGGAAAAAGGTTTAAAAGGGATTTAAGGGGGAACATTTTCACGCAAAGGATGGTGTGTTTATGGAATGAGCTGCCAGGGGAAGTGTTGGAAACTGGTACAATTACAACATTTAAAAAGCATCTGGATGGGTATGTGGATAGGAAGGGTTTAGAGGGATATGCTGGCAAGTGGAACGAGATTTATTTAGGAAATCTAAATCTAGCATGGACAAGTTAGATCGAAGGATCTGTTTCCATGCTGTACAGCTCTGTGACTCTAATTGGCAATGGTTTCATGTTCATCACTAGATTGTAATTCCTTATTTTTTTTGGATTCAAATTGCCCCATCTGCCATGGTGGGATTTGAACCTCGGTCCCCCCAGAACATTACCTTGGTCTCTGGATTAACAGTCCAGTGATAATACCACAATGCTATCACCTCCCCATTATCACAGCATCCTTGTGGTTTTTGCAGCCCTATCTACAATTTTATCAGAACTTCTGCTTTTCTGTGCTATTTATGGGGTAATCAGTTTGCACAATCTGTTGTTTACACCCTAGAAGTCTTTGCCCAGTGATACTACAGGATTAACCACGTTTGCTACGAGCCTCTGTACCTTGCAAAACTGCTGAGTTCTTCTGTGATGGTGAGGGCTTGGGCAAAGTCAATACAGTTTCAAAGTCAAGGAACATGACAGAAAGTAAACAAATAAACAGTCAGGAATCCTATTCAAGGTACAGTAGGTAATGGCAAAGTTATAAGAAGTGTATTAATTATACTGGAAAAGAGAAAGAATAAAGAGGTGAATAAAGCATCAGTGCTGAGGAACAGTTTAAAGCGTAAGGCCCAAATAAGAGTTCGCTATACAAATGCACAGAATGTAAGGAATAAATTAAATGAGCTGTAGGCACAGATTCAAATTGGAGATTATGAGATAGTAGCCAGTACTGAGACACAGCTGCAGGATGGTCAGGATTGGGAACTAAATATACCAGGTTATAAGGTTTACAGGATGGACATAAAAAATGGTAGAGGGATGGAGAAGCCTTACTGATTAGAAACAGAATTACTTCAATGGTGCGGGAGGATATAACGAAGGCTAAGCATTCAGTGGGGACTATATGGGTGGGAACTGAGGAACAGTAAAGGATCTAAAACTGTAATAAATGTTGTGTACAGTCCTCCTGATAACAGCTGTGAAGTGCTAGATTGTATAAATGTGAAATTAGACAAGTGTGTAGCAAAGCCAGAGTGGCATTCATGGAGGTTTTTAATTTTAACATAGATTGGGAGAAGCAGACAAGCACCTGTCAGAAAGGTTGTGAACTTCTGGAGTCGGTTCAGAATAGTTTCTTACAGCAAAATATTCTCCCAGCACCTGTCCCATGGCTGTTGATGATACAAATCTCTGGTAGGGCCTGTAGGTTGTAGGTTGGTTCCTGATCAAAAGGTTCAGCAGATGTCTGATCACTATGCAAGAGTATTATGTTTAAAAAAATCAGCAGAACTTTGCTATTAACAAGATTAGTATCAGGGAATTGGTTCCAGAAAGTCTAGAAGAGACCTTATGCTAAAGCAGATGGCATATGCTGAATGGTAGCTGGGACTTCATAGAGGAATCAGCCAGTTTGTCAGGGAGCGGTTAGAGTTTGAACTGGGTTTTGGACACTGTGACTTTTTGTGAGAAAATGAACCTGGCCATTGATGCTATAGCATGAAAATTTGAATGCTCCCTGCCTAACCTCCCTTATCAGCTCTTGGAAGCTCAGAGAAGAGCAAATTAAGTTACAGGTAATACTGCCTTTCAGAACATAAAAGCACTAGAAATAGGAGCAGGAGTAGGCCATTTGGCTCATCGATCCTTATTTATCATTCAATAAGATCATGGCTGATCGTTTCGTGCACTCAGCTCCACTTATCTATCCGCTAACCATAGCCCTTAATTCCTATACTCCTCAAAAATGTATCTACGTTTGCTTTAAAAAAATTAGTGAGATAGCCTCAACTGCTTCACTGGGCAGGGAATTCCACAGATTCACAACTCTTTAGAGCAATAAATTCTTCCTCAACTCAGTCCAAAATATATTCGCCCCTATTTTGAGGCTATGTTTCCTAGTTTTAATTTCAGCCGCCAGTGGACACAGCCTCCCTGCTTCTATCCTATCTATTCGCTTCATCATTTTATGTTTCTATTAGAGCCCTCCTCATTCCCCTAAAGGCCAATAAGTATATTCCCAGTCTACTCAATCTCTCCTCATAAGCCAAACCACTCAACTTTGGAATCAATCTAGTGAAACCCCTCTGCACGCCCTCTGGTGCCAGTACATCCTTTCTCAAGTAAGGAGACCAAAACTGTACACAGTACACAAAACTGTACACATTTTCTGAAGAAGGGTCTAGGCCCGACACATCAGCCTTCCTGCTCCTCTGATGCTGCTTGGCCTGCTGTGTTCATCCAGCTCTACACCTTGTTGTATCAGATTCTCCAGCATCTGCAGTTCCTACTATCTCTGAAACAATTTTAACCCCACTGCGAAGCCTCTTCTAAGGATGCCTACCCTGAAGAAGTTACCCATTTTCTGAAGAAGGGTCTAGGCCCAAAATGTCAGCCTTCCTGCTCCTCTGATGTTGCTTGGTCTGCTGTATTCATCCAGCTCTACACCTTGTTATCCCTGTACACAGTACTTCAGGTTTAACCTTACCAGCTCCCTATACAGCTGTAACATAACCTCCCTGTTTTTAAACTCCATCCAGCTAGCAATGAAGGACAATATTCCATTTGCCTTCTTAATTACCTGCTGCACCTGCAAACCAACTTTTTGTGATCCATGCACAAGGACATCTAGGTCCCTCTGCACAGCATCATACCACAATTTTTCACCATTTAAATAAGAGTCAATTTTGCTGTTATTCTACCAAAATGGATGACCTCACATTTACCAACATTGTACGCCATCTGCCAGACCCTTGCCCACTCATTCAGCCTACCTACATCCCTCTGCACACTTTGCTCTACCACTCATCTTAGTGTTATCTGTGAACTTTGAAACATCACACTTGATCCCCAATTCCACATCATCTATGTAAATAGTGAACAATTGTTATCCCAACAGTGATCCCTGAGGCACACCACTAGCCACTGATTACCAATCCGAAAAACCATTTATCCCCATGCTTTGCTGTCTGTTAGTTAACCAATCTTCTATCCATGCTAATACATTACCCGTAATGCCATGCACCTTTATCTCACACAGCAACCTTTTGTGTGGCACCTTGACGAATTCCTTCTGGAAATCCAGATTAACCACATCCACTAGTTCCCCACTGTTCACCGCGCTCGTAATGTTCCAGTAAATTAGTTAAACATGACCTGCCTTTCATGAACCCATGCTGCTTCTGCCCAATCGGACAATTTCTATCCAGGACCTCGCTATTTCTTCCTTGATGATAGATTCAAGCATTTCCCCACTGCACAAGTTAAACTAACAAGCCTATAGTTACTGGCCTTTTGTCTGCCTCCTTTCTTAAACATTGGCATCACATTTGCTGTTTTCCAAATATCTGATGGAATTGTAGATGTGAACTGATCGATGTCAATCAAGAAACCATCATCTATGCCTGTGGAATATCAAGAAAACATTTAAGTAATGTGGCCTGTTTTGTTCATTTCTTTTATTCTCTGACACATCCTCCTACCACTCCCTTGATTATGACCCACCTCTGACCACCAAATCGTCATCTCTCAAACCATTCGTAACCTCATCACCTCAGGTGACCTCCCATCCACAGCCTGTGACCTCATCGTTCCCCAACCCCGCACCGCCCGTTTCTATCTCTTTCTCAAAATCCACAAACTTGACAGTCCCAGCCGACACACTGTCTCTGCCTGCTCCTGCCCCATTGAACTTATCTCTACATACCTTGACTCCGTTTTCTCCCCCCAGTCCAGGAACCTCCAGGACACCACCCACACCCTCCACCTCCTCCAATACTTCCAATTCCCTGGCCCCCAACACCTCATCTTCACTATGGACGTCCAATCCCTGTATTCTTGTATCCCCCATGCAGATGGCCTAAAAGCCCTCTGCTTCTTCCTCTCCCGCAGGCCCAACCAGTCCCCCTCCAGCGAGACCCTCATCCGCTCAACCGAATTCGTCCTTACCCTTAACAACTTCTCCTTCAACTCCTCCCACTTCCTACAGACTAAAGGGGTGGCCATGGGCACCTGCATGGGCCCAAGCTATGCCTGCCTCTCTGTAGGATACATGGAACAGTCCCTCTTCTGCTGCTACACTGGCACTATCCCCCACCTCTTCCTCTGCTACATCGATAACTGTATCTGCGCTGCCTCATGCTCCCATGAGGAGCTTGAACATATCATTAAATTCACCTGGACCATCTTTGATACCTCTCACTCCTTTCTGGACCTCACTGTCTCCATTTCTGGTGACGACCTCGAAACTGACATCTATTTCAAGCCCACCGACTCCCACAGCTACCTGGATTACACCTCTTCTCACCCACCTTCCTGCAAGAATGTGATTCCCTACTCCCAATTCCTCGGCCTCCGCCACATCTGCTCCCAAGATAGGGCATTCCACTTCCACACATCCCAGCTGTCATACTATTTCAAGGACTGCAACTTACCCCACTTTGGTGTCGAAAATTCCCTCAGCCGCATCTCTTGCATTTCCTACACTTCTGTCCTCATATCCCCTCCCCCCAAAAAAATAAAGACAGAATGCCCCTTGTCCTCACATATCACCCCACCAACATCCGCATCCAATGTATAATTCTCCACCACTTCCGCCACCTACAATCTGACCCCACAACCAAAGATATATTTGCCTCCCCACCCCTATCTGCCTTTCATAAGGACCGCTCTCTCTGTGACTCCCTCGTCCGCTCCACACTCCCCACTGACACCACCATCCCCCGCACTTTTCCCTGCAAATGCAGGAAGAGCTACACCTGCCCCTATACCTCCCTGCTCACCTCTGTTCAAGGCACAAAACAAACCTTCCATATCAGACAGGGGTTCATCTGCACATCTGTCAATGCGGTCTATTGCATCCACTTCTCCCGATGTGACCTCCTCTACATCAATGACACCAAGTGTAGACTCGGACACCATTTCGTAGAGCACCTGCACTCTGTCCACGACAAACAACAACACCTTCCAGTCGCGAACCATTTTAACTCTTCCTCCCACTCCCTGAGTGACATGTCCATCCTGGGCCTCCTCCAGTGTCACAATGACACCACATGCAAACTGGAGGAGCAACACCTCATATTCCGCCTCAGGAGCCAACAGCCCGATGGCCTGAACATGGAATTCACAAGTTTTAAAATCTCCCCACCCCCCGCCTCATTCCAAGTCCAAGCCTCCCTCTAATTGCCACCTCCTTGACCTGACACAACTTGTCCATCTTCTCTCCCAACTATCCACCCCTCCCATCCCACTGACCAATCCCCACCACCCCCTACCTGCACTCACCTATCACCATCTCACCTACCTTCCCCAGCCCCACCTCTCCCCTCTATTTATTTCTCAGCTCCCTTCAGCCCCCGCCATTTCTGAAGGGTCCTGACCCAAAATGTCAACTTTTCTGCTCCTCTGATGCTGCCTGGCCTGCTGTGTTCCATCCAACTCCATACTGTGTTGTCTCTGATCCCAGCATCTGCAATTCTTGCTACCTCTATGTAATGTGGCCTATTTGTTCATTGCTTTTACTTATCCCTTAACTGTGTTTTGTTTGTATGTCTGTTGTGGGAATGGGGCTGAAAGCAAAGGTTTTTATGTTTAAAACATGGGTCAAATAGATCACCTTGTTTCTTAATTTTGCACTACTACAGTTAATGTATTGTTTATAAATTGCTAAGTTTCTTGGTTTAAGTTACAAACTGGTGTCTGGAATTGATTATTCAGAGTCTGGGATTATTTATTCAAAAGTCTGGTTAGGAACCATTGGGGTCAATTTTGAGGGCCTTTGAAGATTTCCATTCGACTTTATTGTGCATACAGAGGTAGAAAGTAGATTTGATTTGACTGCCTGTGTGTCATAACACTTCCACAAATGGCAGTTGATGTTAGATCAGTTGTTATTTTTAACTCTGACATCAAAAAGTTTTTGCTTAACACAAATTTTAAGGGATATGGGCAGGTATATGGAGTTAAGCCACAGATCAGGTATAATCTTATTGAATGGTAGAGCAGGCCTGAGGGGGTGAATGGCCTACTCCTGCTCCTATAATTGTCTAACAAGAAATAATTGTGTATCTTCCTTTATAATGTAACTAGCTACTATGTAAAATGGAATAGACCTTTCTCATTAATTAAACCAAGTTCATCTAACTGCCCAACAGCTGGTTTGGAAATACTTTCCTACATGCCATCATTAATTTGACTAACACCAGTGAGAACAGTGAATCTACCCAGTCTATCCCCAATCAGATCCCATTAACAACAAGATATGGGCAGTGTGATCCACTCTGTCCCATTATAAGAACTTTATTGTTTATTATTCCCTTGTTCTGGTCTACCCACCAACGGAAATATCACAATATTGAAGATCTCTGTTAGGTCACTGCTCAATCCTCCCCTTTCAAGAGAAAAGAGCTGTAATCTGTTCAAACATCCTTCATATGCCTAGCCGCAGTTCTTGTAACATCCCTGTAAATCATTTGGTGTTTCTCCATTGTAACAATATCCTTTTTATAGTAAGAAATTAGGAGCATGTTGTGGGTATGTGTACCCAAAGTCCTTCTGCTTCTTTATCGCATTTAGACTCAGAATTGAACTTTGAATTTCAGAGCAGCTCACTGTTTACCAACTTTGTTTAACTCAAACACAGGATTAGCATCAAACTCAGGCAGAGGTGTACTGGTTATGTCACTGGCCCAGTAATCCAAAGGCCCAGATTAATCTGGGGAGATGGGTTCAAACTTGATTTCAGTCAATAGTTCAGGGATCGTAGCCAGTACTACACAGCTATCACTGATGTAAAATCCCATCTGGTTCATTAATATCCTTTAGAGGGGGAAATTCATACCTGGTCTAGCCTACATATGTAACTCCAGACCCAAAGCAACGTGATTGACCAAAAGGTAGTCAAGGATCAATCAGGGATGGTCAATAAATGCTGGCTTAACCAGTGATGCCCGCAGCTACTGAAATATAATGGGGCAAAGTCTGATCTATCAGATGTGAACACATTGTACAATTATGTCATTAAATGAACTTGCAACCTTTCATAAAATACGCTGCTGTTAACAGGAAACAAAAAGCGGTGTGAAGTTTAAAATGTTTCACGTTGCAATAAACTACCCCTGAAGGAATCATCAGTTCTCAATCTCTCAGCAGGCTGTGTCTTTGGAATCCTTGCCACAGAGAACTGTGGGGCAGAGTCCTTGTGTATATTTAAGGCTGAGGTTGACTCTTGATCAGTCGGGGAATCAAGGGATATGAGGAAAAGGCAGGAAAGTGGACATGAGGTGCATCAAATTAGCCATGATCCAAGTGAATAGCAGAACAGACTCAAGGGGCCGAACAGCCTACGCCTGTTCCTATTTCTTATGGTCTTAAGTGCAATACCTGACTCAAATTGTTAACTGTTTCGTTTTCCACAGATGATGCCAGACTTGCTGTGTTTCTCCAGCAATTTGTTTCTTTCTGAAGGAATCAACAGCTAAAATTAATCGATTTTATCGTGCTTCAACATCATTGTAAAAGTCCCAATGTCTTATGGAAGTGCTGAAGTTTAAAATACCGTTCCTAAGTTTTCCTAGAATATTGCTCTTACCTAAGAAAGGAGCAATCCAAACATTGCATAACCGCTAAATCAACACAATTCAGGTTAACATCGTTGGAGCTGGAGGAACACAGCAGGCCAGGCAGCATCACAGGAGCAGGAAGGCTGACATTTTGGGTCGGGACCCTTCTTCAGAAATTTTTTTTGGTTAGGGTTGGAGTGGAGGGTTGCACATTCCGTGGGGGAGAGGTTGGACTGACTGAGAGGGATGGAGAGGTTGGGGCGATCGATGTCGCGAAAACAGTTGGAAATGAAGAGGTCAAGGAGGGGTAGGAGGCCTTGGGGTGATGTCCAGGAGGATGGGGTGTATTGGAGGGAGGGTAAGAGGCCTTGGGGTGGTGCCCAGGAGGATGCAGTGTGTTGGAGGGAGGGTAGGAGGCCTTGGGGTGGTGCCCAGGAGGATGGGGTGTGTTGGAGGCAGGAGAAGGGGTCTATAGAGGGTGGGTTAGACTTGTGGTTAAAGAAATAGGCGCGGAGGGAGAAGCAGCGGTAAAAGTGTTCGACGTCCAAGCATGAACGGTATTCATTGATGTACGGGTGGGGGGGATGAAGGTGAGTTCTTTACTGAGGACTGACCGTTCGTCCCCCCAGTGAAATCGAATGTGTTAAATTAAAACATATAGAGGAGTTATAGAGTCATATAGTACAGAAACAAGCCCTTTGGCCCAACTCATCCATGCAAAACAGGTTTCCTAACCTGAACTAGTCCCATTTGCCTGCATTCGGCCCATATCCCTCTAAACCTCCAACCCATGTACCTGTCTAAATGTCTTTTAAATTTTGTAATTGTACTCACATCTATCACTTTTCTGGCATCACGTTTCATACATGCACCACGCTGTGTGAAAATGTTGCTCTTTAGTTCCCTCTTAAATCTTTCCCCTCTCACCTTTAACCTATGCCCTCTAGTTTTGGATGAGAAGGGGAAAAAGATCTCTGGCTATAAGGTCACCCCTCAGCCTCCTACACTCCAGGGAAAAAAGTCCCAAACTATCCAGCCTCTCCTTATTTTTCAAACCCTCCAGTCTCGGTAACATCCTCGTAAATGTTTTTTGCCAGTTTAATAATGTTCTTGTAGCAGAGTGACCAGAACTGTACGCAGTACTTAAACAGTAACCTCACCGATATCCTGTACAATTGCAACATGTCGACTCCTCTACTCAATGCTCAGACCAATGAAGCCAGTGTGCCATATGTCTTCTTCACCACCTGTCTACCTGTGATGGCACTTTCAAGGAACTATGAACCTGCACCCCTCGGTCTCTCTGTTTGAATACACTCTTCAGGACCCTACCATTACTACCATTACCATTACTGTTTTAGCAAACTGCAAACCTCATTTGTCTAAATTAAACTCTACCTGCCACTCCTCAGCCCATTGGCCCAGCTGAACAAGATCGTGTTGTATTCTTAGATAACCTTCTTACTGCACTCTATACCACGAATTTTGGTGCCTTCCGCAAACTTACTAACCATGTCTCCTATAATCTCATCCAAATTATCTATGTACATGACGAACAGTGGACCCCGCACCAATACTTGTGGCATGTTGCTGGTCACAGGCCTCCAGTCTGAGGAACAATCCTCTACCACCACCCTCTGTCTCCTACCATGAAGCCAATTTTTGTATTCAATTTACAAGCTCTCCCTGGATCCCATGTGATCTAACTTTACTAACCAGTCTACCCTGTGGAACCTTGTCAAAAGCTTTGCTAACTTTCATGTAGACATTTACCACTCTGCCTTCATCTATTTTCTTGGCCACCTCTTCAAAAAATTCAATAAAGTTTGTCAGACATGACTTCCTACACACAAAGCCATGCTGACTATCCCTAATCAGTCCTTGTCTTTCCAAATGCATGTAAATCCTGTCCCTCAGAGTCCTCTCTAGCAATTTAGCCACCACTGACGTCAGGGTCACCGGTCTACTGTTCCCTGGCTTTTCCTTGCAGCCTTTCTTAAATAATGGCACAACATTAGCCACTCTCCAGTCTTCTGGCACCTCACCCGTGGCTGTTGTTGACATAAATATCTCTGCTAAGGTCCCGAAATTTCTTCCCTGGCTTTCCACAATGTCCTGGATACACCTGATCAGGTCCCAGATATTTATCTACCTTTACACATTTTAAGGCCTTCTACACCTTCTCTTCTGTTATATGAACACACTTCAAGACATCTATTTATTTCCCCTTGTTCCCTGGCCTCCATTTCTTTCTCCTGTGGTTCCATACATAGACAGCAATGTTGATCATTAAGGGGCCCTATTCTCTCCCTAGTTGCTCTCCTTGCCTCAATGTACTTATAGAATCTCTTTGGATTCTCCTTAACCTTACCTCCCAAAGTTATCTCACGTCCCCTTTTTCTTCTCCAGATTTACCTATTAACTATACTCCTACACCTCCTATACTCCTCAAGGGATTTACTTGATCCCAGTTGCCTAACCTGACATACACCTCCTTCCTTTTCTTGACCAGATCCTCCGTATCTCTAGTCTAGGGGGGAGGTGATGGCCTAGTGGAATTATTGCTAAAGTGTTATTCAAGAGACCCAGATAACATTCTGAGGAGACAGGTTTTAATCCTGCCATGGCAGATGGAGGAATCTGAGTTTAATAAATATCTAGAATTAAGAATCTAATGATTACCATAAATCTGTTGTCAATTATCAGAAGAACCCATCTGGTTCACTAATGTCCTTTAGGGAAGGAAACTGCCACCCTTACCTGGTCTGGCCTACATGTGATTCCAGACCCGCAGCAATGTGGTTGACTCTGAACTGCACTCTGGGCATTTTGGGATGGGAAATAAATGCTGCCTGGTCAGCAACGCTCTCATTCCATGAATGAATAAAGAAAAAAAGTCAACCAGTATTCCCTATTCCTGCCAGCCTTCCCCTTCACACTAACAGGAGCATGTTGTCTCTGAACTCTCATCACTTCACTTTTGAAAGCCTCCCACTTGCCAGATGTCCCTTTACCTGTGAACAGCGTTCCCCAATCAACTTTTGAAAGTTCCTACCCAGGACCATCAAAATTGGTCTTGCCCCAATTAAGAATTTTAACTTGAGGGCCAGGCCTACCCTTTTCCATAACTATTTTAAATCTAATAGAATTATGGTCACTGGTCCTAAAGTGCTCCCCCATTAACACCTCAGTCACTTGCCCTGCCTTATTTTTGTTTTAAAGAGTCAAAGTGTTTAAGTGTTAAATGGAAAACAGTTCCAAATTATTAAAAAAACAACCTGCAGTGAACACAAGAGCAATATTTTGATCACTTTTTTCAAACGTCTTTATAATGGAGCAGTTCTGAAGGAGGATCTGTGGCCCTGAAACATCAGTGCTGTTTTCTCTGCACATATGCTGCCAGAGCTGCAAGATGTTTTTGCTTTTTTTAAAAATTCATTGGAAGGGGGTGTTGCTGGCTGGCAAGCATTTATTGCCTGTCCCTAGTTGCACTTGAGAAAGTAGTGATGAACTGCCTTCTTGAAATGCTGCAGTCCACCTACTGTGGGTTGACATGCAATACTGTTTCAGATCTCCACATCCACAGTTGTATTTCATTATATTTGTAATAAAGCTGGTTTACTCACTAAAATTGCTGTCCATCTGATTTAAAGAATGTCCTGTCTCTACACACAGCATACTTTATAATGGTGTGCAACTATCACTAAGCTAAATGGGATGGAATTCAAACAGATCTAGCAACTCAGTACTGGGTATCCATGAGGTTCTGTGGGCCATCAACAACAGCTGCTATGAAAGTGACAGCCCTTGACATTAAAGCTGCATTTGACTGAGTGTGGCATCAAGGTGCCCTAACAAAACTGGAATCAATGGGTGTCAGGGGGCAAACTCTCCACAGCTTGGAGTCATACCGGGCACATAGGAAGATGGTTATGGATTTTATAGAACCCTTACAGTGTGGAAGCGGGCCATTCAGCCCATCATCCACACCAACCCTCTAAAGAGCATCCGACCCAGACCCATCCCCTACTCCTAATGACCCTGCATTTCCCACGGCTAATTCACCTAGCCTGGAAGCTATAGGAAATTTAGCATGGCCAATCCACCTTACCTGCACATCTTTGAACCATGGGAGGGGAAACCCACGCAGACACAAGGAGAATGTGCAAACTCCACATAGACAGTCACCCAAGGCTGGATTCAAACCCAGGTCCCTGGCACTATGAGGCAGTAGTGCAAACCACTGAGCCACCATGCTGTGGTTGTTGGAGGTCAATCATCTTGGCTCCAGGACATCTCTGCAGGAGTTCCTCAGGGTAGTGTCCTAGGCCCAACCATCTTCAGCTACTTCATCAATGACCTTCCCTTCATCATAAGGTCAGAGGTGGGGAAGTTCGCTGATGATTGCACAATGTTCAGCACCATTCGTGACTCCTCAGATACTGAACCAGTCCATGTTCAAATGTTACCAGATCCTAACAATATCCAGGCTTCGGCTGACAAGTGGCAAGTGACATTCATGCCACACAAATGCCAGGTGGTGACCATTTGCAGTAAGAGACAATATAACCACTGCCCGTTGATGTTCAATGGCACTACCATCACCAAATCCCCCACTATCAATGCCCTGGGGATTACCATTGACTAGAAACTCAACTGGACTCATCACATAAACACAGCAGCTACAGCAGCAGGCCAGAGGCTAGGAATACTATGGCGTGTAACTCACCTCCTGACTCCTCAAAGCCTGTCCACCATCTACAAGGCACAAGTAAAGAGTGTCATGGAATATAGAAGAGCGAGAAGAGACTTTATTGAAACATACAAAATTCTTCGGAGGCCTAACAGAGTTGATGTGGGAAGGTTGTTTCCCATTGTGGAAGAGTCTAGGACCAGGCAGTATAATCTCAGAATTTAAAACAGAGATGAGGAGGAATTTCTTCTCTCAGAGGGTATGAATCTATGGAATTATTTATTGCAAAGGGTTGTAGAGGCTGGGTCATTAATTATATTCAAGGTTGAGACAGACAGATTTTTAGTCAGAAGTTGCTAGAAATGCTCAGCAGGTCTGGCAACATCTGTGAAGAGAAAATCAGAGTTAACGTTTATGGTTCGGTGACCCTTCTGACCTGCTGATTCCTGATTTACAGCATCCGCAGTAATTTTGGCTTTTAGATTTTTAATCAGGAAGGGAATCGAGAGTTATGGGAAAAATGCAGGAAAGTGGAGTTTAGGATCGTCAGTTCAGGCATGTTATCGAATGGTGGAGCAGGTACAATGGGCCGAATAGTCTACTTCTGCTCCCCAGCAATACTGATAAGAACACATAAAACAACTGGAACACTTAATTCCATTTATCTGACTGAAATCTTCCTGAGAGTAAATCTGTGAAAGTAAGGGTTAGCTGTCTTGGCTAGAAGGCTGGTTTGTGATGCAAAGTGATGCCAATAGTGTGGGAACAATTCTTGCACCTCCTAAGGTTACCATGAAGCATGCTCCTTCTCAACTCTCCCCTCAACTGAGGTACAGCAACGCTCAGGTTAAACCACTAGACATTTCTCTCTAATGACAGAACAAAGAACAAAGAAAATTACAGCACAGGAACAGGCCCTTCGGCCCTCCAAGCCTACGCCGATCCAGATCCTCTATCTAAACCTGTCACCTATTTTCCAAGGATCTGTATCCCTCTGCTCCCTGCCTATTCATGTATCTGTCTAGATACATCTTAAATGACACTATCGTGCCCGCCTCTACCACCTCCGCTGGCAATGCGTTCCAGGCACCCACCACCCTCTGCGTAAAGAACTTTCCACGCATATCTCCCTTAAACTTTTCCCCTCTCACCTTGAAATCATGACCCCTTGTAATAAGAGTCCCCCACTCTGGGAAAAAGCATCTTGCTATCCACCCTGTCTATACCTCTCATGATTTTGTAGACCTCAATCAGGACCCCCTCAACCTCCGTCTTTCTAATGTAAATAATCCTAATCTACTCAACATCTCTTCATAGCTAGCACCCTCCATACCACGCAACATCCTGGGGTGAACCTCCTCTGCACCCTCTCCAAAGCATCCACATCCTTTTGGTAATTTGGCAACCAGAACTGTACGCAGTATTCCAAATGTGGTCAAACCAAAGTCCTATACAACTGTAACATGACCTGCCAACTCTTGTACTCAATACCCTGTCCGATGAATGAAAGCATGCCGTATGCCTTCTTGACCACTCTATTGACCTGCGTTGCCCCCTTCAGGGTACAATGGACCTGAACAACCAGATCTCTCTGTGCATCAATTTTCCCCAGGGCTTTTCCATTTACCATATAGTGCAGTCTCGAATTGGATCTTCCAAAATGCATCACCTCGCATTTGCCTGGATTGAACTCCATCTGTCATTTCTCCGCCCAACTCTCCAATCTATCTATATTCTGCTGCATGCTCCGACAGTCCCCTTCACTATCTGCTACTCCACCAATCTTAGTGTCATCTGCAAACTTGCTAATCAGACCATCTATACCTTCCTCCAGATCATTTATGTATATCATAAACAACAGTGGTCCCAACACGGATCCCTGTGGAACACCACTGGTCACAGTCCTCCATTTTGAGAAACTCCCTTCCACTATAACTCTATGTGGTAAAACTCCTATGGTATGGTAAATCTATAGCAACTTTAAATGAAAACAATGATAATTTATCCAAAACATATTTGTAGGGCAAGGACAAGTGCTGCCATGAACAGCAAAATTGAGGAGGTGATGGCCTAGTGGTATTATCTCTAGGCTGTTATTCCAGAGACCCAGGTAATGTTCTGGGGACCTGGATGTGAATCCTGCCATGGCAGGTGATGGAATTTGAATTCAAAAAAGATCTGGAATTAAAAATCTAATGATGACCATGAATCATTTGGTTCGCTAATGTCCTTTAGGGAAGGAAACTGCCATCCTCACCTGGTCTGGCCTACATGGGACTCCAGACCCACAGCAATGTGGGTGACTCTGAACTGCCTTCTGGGCAATTAGGGATGGGCAATAAATGCTTCCTCAGATAGTGATGCCCACATCCTGTGAATGAATAAAACAAAAAGTAAACCTTTGGTCAAGTTTTCTGTTATTAAAGCTAAATGGGAAATCGAAATTTGTTTGGGAATATACAACTTCTATTGAATGTTAATGCTATTTCAATACAATAGTCACACCTCTAACAGATTTCACGTTGAAATTAGGCAAAATTAATATGGTCAAAGAAAAATGAACTTCAGAAGCTGATGGTAATCTTCAGAATGGAGTCTATTGGTAGATCTTGACTTCACACAATCTTTTAAGGTGGTGACTGATGTGAGTGATTTGGCAATCTTATTGCACAGTCGTGAATCAGGAATAGAGAAACCAGCTGGGTACTTTTCAAAGAAACAGAACCAGCATCAAAATAAAGAATCTTCATTGGAAAAGGGAGTGCTGGGATTATTACTGGCTCTCAGACATTACATAGTTTGTGTCGGCCATCACAACAAATAAAATTTACACCAACCAGAATCCATTGGCCTTTGTAGAGAAATTTAAAACACGAAATGTTAGATTGTATCAATGGTAAGATAACACGGTGTAGACTGGATGAACACAGCAGGCCAAGCAGCATCAGAGGAGCAGGAAAGCTGACATTTCAGGTCGAGACCCTTCTTCAATGGAGTTTGTTCATCCAACCTTTTATTACTGGAAAGAATGATACTATTGCAGACATACAAACATATGAAATAAGAACAGGAATAGACCATCCAGCCCCTTGAGCTTGCTCCACCATTCTATAACCATTCTGGCTGATCTGTTGTGAATTCCACATACCCAACTTCCTTGATCCCCTGCTTAACATGAGTCTCTGTCCTAAAAATGTTCAATCACCTCACACCCATCATCTTCTCAGGCAAAGAGTTCCAAAGTCACAATCCTTAGAGATAAAATGTTTTTCCTCATCTGTTGAGAAAGGGCGACCCCTAGTGCTGGATTCACCCACAAGGGAAACATCTTTTCCATGTCCATCTCATCAAGATCAGGATCTTACACTTCAATCAAGTCATTCCTCACTCTTCTAAATTCCAGTGGGAAGAAGTACAGTCTGTCTAACCTTTCCTCATAAAACAACCTGCTCGTTCCAGGTGTCAATCTGTAAACCTTCTCTGATCTGCCCCCAGTGCATTTACATCCTTCCTTAAATAGAGATCAAAACACCACACAGTGTAATATAGGCTCAATGGCCTGAAGGATAAAAGTTCTGGGGATCAATTCCTCTCATTAAGGATAGCATCCCATTTACGTTCTAGATAATCTGGAGTTGAGAGGGTTGGCTTATGAGGAGATTGTGTACATTGAGACTATACTCATCGAAATTTAGAAGAATGAGAGGGGAGCTTATGGAAACACACAAAATTTTGAAGGGAATAGATAGGAGAGAATCAGGGAGAACACAAGGTGTAGAGCTGGATGAACACAGCAGGCCAAGCAGCATCAGA